>NW_011967245.1:3343996-3373378 GCF_000949405.1 Vollenhovia emeryi | reverse complement strand
AACCGACACGCTATATTCGATAGATTATTCTATTCACATTCGAAAAAGACTTTTGCTTTCGCGGCGCGTTGCTATTTGACATTATTTAAATTACATGACATTACATAAGTAGTTCTATTAAGTCTCAGTCTATAATAGATGATTTAAGTCTCTCTGCGCGTACATACAATATGCGAGTATTCTTGCCGCGTCCGCGTTTTCCTTGGAAAAACAAACCGCGCCAAGCGCGCGGCGAGAGTCGTACAGCGAGCGCCATCTGCCGTCGCGGTACCACACTCGCGGCAACTTCAGCCCGCGGTCCGAGCGAGATCAGCTTCGCGCAGTACCCCTCGGCCGTGGCGATACGGGAAATGGCGATTCGCGAGGTTGTTTGTAGCCAGTTTTGAGTAAACACAGGCTCGCGCGCGCACTCGCAGCTCGTAGGTTAAATGTGCCCTGAACGTAATGTGATGTCGACTGTGCGCGATGGCGAGCAAAGAGATGACCGGCCATCAGCAGCAGTTCGTTGAGGAAATCGATTACAATGAGATCGAAACGGAGCAGGTAGTTCCTCTCCTGTCGTCGCCTTTTTCTCCCGATCGGGTCGTCCGTGCGCCCGCCGGGTGCCCCTTGCGCATTTAACGTCGTCTCGATCGCGAAGTCCTCCACGCCGCTCGCCCGGTACTCCTGCCGCTCCTACGGAGCCCGCGATCTCGGCAGGTTAACCTCAAACGAGGGAGAACGGTCGGTCGTACACAAGCGACTGCTCGACTGGCTTAGACTTTGACAAACTTCAAACGTTCGTTGGCTTCACGAGCGATCGACTTTTTCAGGCGATGCCTACAATGTTAAGGCTGACGGCAGAGAACGAGACCCGTAAACGCTCAAGGGTCTGCGCAGAAAGATCGCCGTAACTGTTTGTGATTTCGTCGTAAGACGCAAGTAAGTCAGTGTCGGAAGTCAACGCACAAAGAATCGCATGTCGCGAGGCGACGTACAATTCGTCGACTTGCGTAACAAGTTACAGAATCGTAAACGGTTACGACAATCTTTCTGCCCAGGCCCTTGAGCGTCTACAGATCGTTCTCTGTCATCAGCCTAATACGAATGGAATTATTGATTGTTTCGTCGTTTGATACTTGGGACGAGAGACTGGATCAGGAACGATGAAAGCTGAAAGCTTAGGTCCGGTTTCATCAACGTTGTTTAACTTCGAGCTTAGCTTAACTCCTTCTTTGTCACTTTCCGACTGTTACTTCAGACAGAGACAAACATGAATTGAACTAGCAATAAGTTAGGCAACGTTTGGTGAAACCTGGCCTGACTCTACAATGATTCCGCAGGTTAAATTAATCGGAGTTCGGTCAACTGTTTTAAAACGGAGCATGCAGTTGGATGACATTCCCTTTAAATTAATTAACAAAACGTTTTGTGTATTCGTTGTTATGTATAAGATTAGAATGTTCAGTCAAGAGCGTCACTGATTTATTGTCTTCATTTGCTCGTAGGTAGTCGGCAAGGGCTCCTTTGGAGTTGTGTGGAAAGGAAAATGGAGAGGGCAGGACGTCGCAGTAAAACACATAAACTCGGAAGGGGAGAAGAAAGCCTTCACTGTGGAAGTGCGGCAGCTGTCCCGAGTCGCTCATCCCAACATTGTTAAATTGTACGGGGCGTCTACTAGAAATCCAGTGTGCCTGGTGATGGAATACGCGGAAGGTGGATCGTTATATAATGGTAATGTCTGAGAAGAGAAGCCATTTTATCCAATTCTGAACAAATCGCGTTAAGACTCTACGTTTGTTCGTGCAGTGCTACATTGCAATCCTCAGCCGCACTACACCATCAGTCACGCTATGAGTTGGACTCTCCAGTGCGCGCGTGGTGTCGCCTATCTTCACAACATGAAGCCGAAACCGCTGATACATAGGTAAAGGGAGCGTCGATACGCCACCGATTATTGTGCCTTTCCGTGTCCCGAGTCGAGAAGTAAATTTAATGAATTTGATATCCTCCACAGAGACCTAAAGCCGCCCAATCTGTTGCTAGTTATGGGTGGGCAGATGCTTAAAATCTGTGACTTCGGCACAGCCTGTGACTTAAATACATACATGACTAATAATAAAGGCTCGGCCGCGTGGATGGCACCAGAAGTGTTTGAAGGATCTAGGTATACAGAGAAGTGCGATGTATTTAGCTGGGGTATCATTTTGTGGGAGGTTTTGACACGCAAAAAACCCTTTGATGATATTGGTGCTTCAGCCTATAGGATAATGTGGGCTGTTCATATAGGACAAAGGCCTCCTTTAATAGAAGGATGCCCGAAACCAATTGAGAGTCTTATGACCAGGTGAGATTTATGCAAGAGAACACCGTGACCGATAACTTGTCGCGTTGTATCGTATAAATCTATATCTGTTATTTGTATTCATGGATAGATTTGTAATTTACGAATGATAGGCGGACAATCGTGCAAAATACTTACTCAAGTATATCTTACATCTGCTGTTTTTCTCGACAGATGTTGGCAGAAAGCACCTGAAGAAAGACCGTCTATGGACGAGATAGTAAGGATAATGACTGAGCTATCGGAATTTTTCAGTAGCCATTTAGAACCCGTTGAATATTCTTTAAGTATGTAAATTGATTTACTGCTAAACGTTATATCGTTACAAACGCCATTTTGCGCATATATAAAGATATCGTATGTGCATTGTAGGTAGTGAAGATGATGTAGAAGATGAAAACGAAACTTCGAAGGAAGGTACGTTAGATATAGTCAGTACGTTCGAGTTTGGTATGAACGGTTCCGTTGCAAATGGCACTATTCGTACAATTCCAAAGCCTGTAGAAAATACTAACGAATGCCGCAATGAAGAGAGTTCATCGCCCTTTGCATTATCTCGTACAACACCGGCCGGCGACGGATCGACGAAATTATCGCCGCGGCAAAACAATTTAGGATTTCAACGAATACAGGACGAGGTTCCAGTGTTGAATAATTTTCATGGGAGTGCGGACAGCAATTTAGAACACGTTAAATCGTCGATTTTGCAAAATGCAACGCCGTCGACGCCACATGATGGCAAGACCGCCGCATTACAAAGCAAAAACTACAATTTCGCTCCGTTGCACGTGGAATGCGATCCGGTTAGTAATTCTTTCGTTCGTGTACATTTTGAATATTTCTGTACAGTTTAGTTTATACGTTTCTATTTTGTACGTCTTTTTTACATAGTAACTATCCTTTTCTTCGATTCTTTTACATATCTCTATTTATATTATTGAATTCGTAATGTAAAGATATTTGTCTCTATTATAAGTAATTTTTCTAACGTTGCTTTTGTTATCTCGTAGAACGCCTGGGATTTGCCGAGCTCCTCTGACACATCTTGGGAAATTCCAAATAACATGGCCGGATTAGATAAAGTGGTTCAAAAAACGAAGAAAAATAACCAAGGTGAGTACAGTTTTTAACTTTGTTCGCGTGTACATGAAATACAATTTCCACATAATATTGAAATATTAATTATATAACAGAGTTATTTTTTTTAACAAAAATACTCAATAGAAAAATGAGAACCTTTAAGATAGAACGATTAAACTATAATTATTGTGCGTTACATTTTTGTTACAAATTTTTATTTAACTTTGATGCGTAATTATATAAAGTCTTTTTTTTGTTTTATTGAATTGATCTTGTTTTTTTTTGTGCGCGACAACCAAATATGATATCGTGTAGGATTACTTTGATTTTGATTTATTCACGAATAAGCAGGGGAGAGCCTTGTGGGGCTCGTACTCGAATACATACGTACATACCCGAGCCTTTCTCAGAACAAGTGCCGAAAAAAGATCGCAAGGAGGCTGTGGCACCAAACTGGCTGTCTGTGCGAGACCCGTCTCTGTCGCGTTGAAGGCATCGTGCCAGGAACATTAGCGCAAGAATTATCTGTTTTATGCCTTATGTGGCAATCAATACGCGAACTGGCTGTACAATCGCATTGCGTCATCTTGCCGGAAATATGGAAAGCAGATTGAAAAAACGATATCGAGCAAATCTAAATTTATACATATTTATAATATGTAACGATGTTATGTTATATAACATAATATCGTTATAAACATTTTATATATAAATACGTTCATTTATTTATCTATTCCGGAAATCGACTGATTCATATAATGCATGCGATGCTATAATATACGTGGCATGTAAAATACTATGTATTGTCAAATTCGTACCATAAATATCACAAAAAACGTGATTCGCGATATGGTAATTGATCAATGATAGGAAAGGAAATATCTTTCCTATCATTCATTTCCCAGTAAACATCGAGCATCAGTTACGTTGCATTTATGTTAGGATTTCTCCCTCAACAATGTAAATGTAATATAACACATTGTTGAGGGAGAAATTCTAACATAAATGCAACGTAACTGATGCTCGGCGTTTGCTGGGTTCCTATCATTGATTCGTCATCCGGATTTTTCGGCACCATTACAAAAAAGGCAGACGGCGTGACTAATATGCCGGATAATGTGAAACATTTTAATGGACACAATGCCTCGAGCGAACTGACACGGGCACGCATTTTGAGCTTACAGAGTAGCGCTTTGTGGTACACGGAGTAGATTATTTTCGGCCTAGAATACTAAAGCACCGCGCGCTGACTCACCGGGCGCCTTCCTCGTCTTCGTCTGCGTCGAGACTAACGCACGTTGCTCATAATGCGTATCTACGCGCGCGATTCGTCGTAATCATTAGCTCAACGATAATTATTCTGTTTACGCAATCATCCGGATCGTTTAACGTTTAACGTTACGATGCATTTTTTCGCCTTTCTCGATCATGTATCTATGTCGGCACAGATTTCTGCGTTATAATCTTAAATTTTGCGCATTGTGAAGCTTGTAAAGATTCATGTGCACTGCCGTATGTGTACAAAAGTATCTTCTTGCACAGGATCGTGCATATTTAGCGACAGCCGTACAAGTAATGTAATCGCGGTCGATCCCGAGCCGCGATCGGCGGAGAGAAGGGACGAGTTATGAGCTCGGCATGCTATATTCACATCGAGGGTTCGTCGATCGGCGGAGTTCGCCGGTGGTGTACCCTGGCAAAGGGCCCGTGTAGCCGCAATAGTCGCCGCGATGTGCGCGTGCACTAAATTTAACTGACGACTAATCGGTAGGACGTGTGACTCGCTTTTGATTGGCACGTTGCGACGACGAAGAAGAGGACCGACCATCGCGCCAACGGCGAGGGAAACGAAAGAACGTTGGGGAGGAAGAGAGAGAGGGAGGAAGAAGATAAGACGATACGTGGGAAAATGACGCGGAGGAGGATGACGAGGACGACCGCGGGACGAATAAAAAAGAAGAGAGAAGAGAAATGAGGCGGCGAGATTCTCTCGAGGATGAATCAAGCCGCGGAGCGCGTTTTGTTCTTGGCTCGCATATACGCTCCGCGACGTTCCTCGGCTTGGCCCAGGGTGGGGGGTATTTAGAAGCAGGTGTGGCTGAGTCAGCATCCCCAATATAGACGTGCGTTTGTTTAGTAGAGAGCCGACTCCCTACGGAGGAGCACCTCCCGCCGATCGCAGGTCGCCAAGCGCGCAATACGAGCTCGATTTTATCGAGGGCACATCGATCGAATCCGACCGGGGAATTGATATATCTCTTTAACACGGCCATTCCCGGAGCATTCCACTGCAAGGAGCCGTTCGCGGTGACTACGAGGGTTCAGCCGTCCCCAGCGGGACTCCCGACATCGCCGTTGCGCTACTCCGTCACGCCGCCCCCGAGGCTGCCACCTTGCCGCCTAGGACGGGGACTCCCAGGTCCGATCGCGAGGCACCGAACGGAGGAATTATGCCGGAGGATAATCGTGGACGTTAATCGCCGTCGTCGTCGTCGTTGTCCAAGTAACTGCGGCTCGCGCGAGAGCGGCGGCTGCTAGATGATCGACATGTGCGACGACTACCCGGAGATCGTCGGCACCGACACTCTCAAGCGCTGCTGGGTCCTACTGCGTTAGTACATATTCATCGGGTTCTCTAGGCGCTGCCGGTGCTCGAGGCATATTTAGAATTAAGGGGAATCACGTTTCCGGACGACTAGCGAGGCCGGAAGCGCGCGCGTTTGATGAAGCGACTCTAGAATCGTCACGGGCGAGTCATTTGCCGGCGCAGACTTGTAATATTCTCGAGATATACTTAGATTTACGTTTGTACACGTAGGATTATAATAATGGGTGTTTCGTTGCAGCCGGATACGATGATAGTCTCGCCTTTGTCAACGTCTGTGATAAAATGTTGGGATGTCGCAGGTAGCAGCACCACGAGCGAAGACCTGGGCAACGTTTGTCGCCTACTGGATGCCGACCTGAGGCCTCTCACGCCCGACGACACGTGCAAGCTCTCGCGAGAGATCTTCGAGGAGCACAAGCAGATAGCCGAGGAGTACCTTAGGGTCCAGACGGAGATAGCGCTGTTGAGCCAGCACAAGAACGAGATGCTGAAGAATCTGAGCCATGACAGCCTCCGGCAGCAGCAGGAGTTACGGAAGCTGGAGGATGAGAAGGTTCTTTTTTTTTATTGCTGTTTGTACTAATTCCACGCTGATTCGCGACGCTGGAGCTAGTTGAAGGACGATTTCTCGACGACAATGTAACCCGAAAAGAATCCTCAAGCTTGGACAGCCTTCAACGTCGATAATTATTGTGATTCACTTTCAGGAGTCACTGTTGAAACTGTGTTACAACCTGACGCGACAACTGCAAATCATGAAGGACCAGAGGGGGGCGTTGACGGGTGCCGCTGCCGCGTCGACGATAGGGCCCGCCGTTTCGGGGAACAACGGCTGGGTGGTGGTACCTCACCGTCAAGACCCGTCGAGGCTTTCTTGAGACGCCGCGACTTGACATGTTCGAGGATCTCGACGAAAAGTGTACTTACGCGACGTTGCGCGATCCCGACGGCCGGTCGGTAATGTGCAACGCGGATGGAATCGCGTTAAGATTCCAATCCAATTTTGTACGGATGCGAATCAACGCCGCGTCGCTACTGGAGCATGTGACTCAGAGTAGTCGCCTATAGCGGAAGATCGTTTCCGACCCGATCTTACCGAGCGCGGCAATCATACAATTGACCTCTGTTTTTTTTTCCGCCATATGAAAAGCGCAACTTCAAGCACGCACTTACAGACACGCCTTCCGTTAGGTCCTTTTTCGCAGTCCTCCTTTGTCTTCTACGCATTCTCGTTTGCGGCGCGAGATTTAATAGAACGGAGTAAATGTGCACGCACACCTACGTACACCTACACACCTCTCAAGCGCTGCAGTATTATTAAGGATGGTATAGAAGATTTTTTTCGACTGCAAAGCCTCAAAGGTTTTATTAACAATAAATTGCAATCTAGTCCTTTCGATTCGTGTTTCATCGAATCATGCGTTTGCATTTCGACGTATCAAATGTACATTGTGTGATATAATACGCAGCTTTTATCATTTAACTCTGTCAATGGAAAATATTTTATGCACTTACTTTTTATACGTAGGAATGTCTCAGCCCTATCGTAATATTCATCAGTGGTAGATTCCTGAGATTTTTTTCAGACGAAAAATTCGGATATTAAAATGCCGAGACGAATAAGAGGTTTTAAACGAGAAGTGTTTAAAGTTGAATTGCCCAAAATTCGCACGCCCAGGCATGGCGTGGTAAAAATTCTTTTCAAGCACCAATGTCGAATGATACGATCTATACAGTTCTGTATACTTTTATTATTATATATTCGACAGTCTAATCGAATTGATCATGTATCAGAGATACAATCCTGTTACCTTTAGTCGATTACGCAAGGTATTAAAATATGTTTAATTCCTCGCTTTGCTAATATGTGATTGTCTGTGTAAATAACTATTTTACGTCTCGCCTAACTGTGAGCTTGACTTCTCTCCGCAACGACAGGTCTAACAAGATAAAGACATTATTTCAGTCAGTGCCTTAATCTCGTGTATACAGGAGCATTGTAGTATTTCTATTTGGATTGTCGAGCGCGAGACAATATGATATGCAAAACAAATTGGCGCGAGGCGGCCGTTTTGAAAATATTTTAAACGGTAATGGCGCATGAAGCGCTCGTTAAATTAAAGTATTGAAAATGATAAAAGCTCGCGCGTCGCGTCGACGATTGGCAGCGACTGGAGGCTCGCAGCTAACGTTTCTGTTCCTATGTTAAGCATACTGTAACAAGAGGCTGAATCCTTGTGTATTGCCTCGAAAGCGGCAACGAACAATCCAATAATTGTACGGTCTGCGAAAGTTTCTCGACGGATTTTCTCCCGCGAGTCTGCGATGCGAAACTCTTGTTTAAACATGCGAAACTGTAATATATAATTGTAAATACAACTCTGAAAGCTGCCGTGAGATTTACTGGCGTGTTCAAGATCTTTTATCAAGCGTTCCCGGAGCGCGGAGTCGCTAGCGTCAGTGAATTTGGAGGAACGTCTCGCGTGAACGTGTGCTCTTGACGGGTAATTTCCAAGATCGATGGAGGGCTAACGGCTTAATAGCGGCGACGTTGCTATGCGGGCAACTATGGAGAATCCGATCTGCGTCGCGCGTCGCACTCGCTTTTTCGCAAACAGCGGGGTGTCGAGCCTACATGCCTGTGCATTCGCGCGTATTGTAACGATCTGGGTTTTTTTTTCTACGGCTCAACGTATCCCACGCCAGGAAGACACGAAACGAGTTCCGCGCGCAGAACGAGGCTCCGGTGGAACTGGAATGTCGCCGACGGGGAAGATACACGGCGCGGAATCAATAAGCTCGGCTCCCAGTCATTCTCGCGCTTCGATATCTCGACGGAGGGAAAGCACGGAGAGATAGAAAGGAAATAGGACGCGACCGGTTAACCGGGGAGGGTGGAGAAAGCAGGAAAACTGCGAGGGCGGATAGATGAATGGGAAGAGGGGCGGGGGAGGGGGGGGGGAGGATGCGAGGGGTGAGCATATACGTGGGCGTACGGTGGCTGGACGAGGACGATGCTCGAGACTATGCAGTTGATTCCTGATTTACCGAGAACAAGGGAAGAGGATGAAAAACGGGGGAGGACAACGGGGCGCGACGGGGGCTCCGTCGGTCGAGAGGCGGAGAGAAATTGGCGAAAATATATGTACGCGCGTGCGTGAGCGGAGGGAGAGAATAAGGGGAGCGGATGGAGTGTGTGAGAGAGGGAGAACGGTGGCCAGGGGGGAAAGACGAGGAAGCGAGAGAAGCTCTGAAGAAGGGGCGGAAGATAGGCCGGAACTTCAGACGTCTACGGACCTGCCCGCGAGTCTCGCTCCCTCCCTTTAAGTTTTGCACGTTTTTCCGCGGCTATAATTTACCCCCCGTTATTAGAGACTAGGCCTTAGCCTTCGCCGCGAGAGAAAGAGAGAGAGAGAGAGAGGATTCTGATCGCGTGATCGGGATGGCCCGCGCCGCGTCCGACGATGTCAACGAGAAGAGCTACATCCTGGACGCGAGAAAGAATTTCGAGGACGTGAGTAAGCCCGTCTCCATCTCGTTCCGTTCCGCTCCGACGGCGGGGGATGTGGTCTGACCACGTCGACCGCACACGTCCGCGCTACCGTTTTCCTCTCGCTCGCGGAAGCGATCGAAATCGTCGCCGGCGAATTTAAGCGACGCGTCGGATCGTTAAGCGAGAACGCTTTGTATCTCTCGTGCGTGTCCTCCCCCTCTCGTGGTTCGCTACGCGAGGGAAACGTGCGGTAAAAATTGCGATAAGGTTTTCTTATTATTCCGGGATACAGCCGAGACATTGGAGTTTGCGATATTTCTATTCGATGTTTAAGGAAGAGAATGTCCCGATTATTCGAACACTTGGATTTACAATTTAAAATACCCCAGGCTGCCCTGAAGTGAGAGAGAAGTCTCGCAACTCGAGTGCGGTTGCTCTCGCGCGGATTAAACGTCTCGTAGCGGGGACTGCGATATCGATATGGATAAAAAAAAAAGGACCGACTGTTTGCGGCGCGAGCCCTTATTGCGAGTTTTTACACGCGCATGGAACGATTTGAAATGCACTGCGCGAGCGTTCTGCTAATTGAAGCGAAAGTAATTAATCGTCGAATTTCATAGCGACATATGCTACAACGATACGTCGCGGCTTTACAACGGAATGTAAGCGAGAACGCGTTATTCGCGCGATTTGCATTATGTAATAATTTTTCCCACGTAGGAGCAAGTCTCGCGCTCGAGGAACAAGCGAGCCTCCCGGGATTCGCCGGATGCCACGGAGCGAATAGCCGCGCGGCAACCCCGTCGCGTGATTCGCCAAGCAATTTCGCGAACGACGTGGCGGAGAATCCTCTTAGCGGCCGTAAAGAGCGTGCGAGAAAGTTACCGTATGCCGCTTTCGCCGCTTCGTTAATTCCGCTCGCTCTAATCCGCGGTTCTATGCGCAGGAAAGTCCCCGCAATGTAATCGCGCGAGCCGCACGGAGGCGGCTCCTCTCCTCGCGGCGGACGACTCCGATATCTTGCGAGATTGAAGTTTCCGTCGTCTTGAAAAGAGGAGCAGAGGGACGCGGTCTCCCAACAATTCCATCCGCGGTGAGAAATTTCCATCCGCGATGACATTTCGCCCGATACGCTCGTTTCAATCAATGCCGCCGCGATTTCTCCGGCGCGGTTCTCTCCTTCGCAAAAGAGCCGTCATATCCGGGAATGTCTATAAACGTACTCGTATGGGTGCCAGCGAACGCCCGCGAGCGACCCTAGTAGCACAGTACATTGGCTAAACATCGGCTAAACATTGGTCGAATGTTGATTATATTAGAAATGCATCGGCCGACATTGTCCAACGTAAGGCCGATATTTGGCCGTGGAACAAATGTAAATATTGTATAATGTTTATATTGCAAGTGCATTGGCCAATATTTAACAATGTAATGAAAATATTGGTCTGATATTGATACAATGTTAAACCAGTATTGCTAAATAGACACATTGGCTAAACGAGAGAAGGCGTCCATCTTACAATATATTGGGAATACTAGATTTACATTATTTCCCAATATTGCGCCAATGTATTGTGCGACGAGGGGAGGGAAAGCGCGAGCCTCAGACGAACCGTTGAGGGACGAGATGAGGAGCCTCCGTCACCCCGTCCGGTTTTCTCCCTCGGGGGAGAAGAACCGCGACGATTGTCGCCCACTGCTGACGCACTGTTTCGGAAATTTCGACAGGTCGGCAGCGTCGCGTCGGAGGAGTCCTACGATGACATGAGACAACTCGTCGGGGTAAGGATTGCGCGTTCATCAGCCGCAGAAATTGGCAATTTGGCGCCAGCTTCCTCTCCGGCCGTTTTCCCATCTCCCTCGTATTATCGGAGCGACGAGCGATTAAACGCGGCCTCGTTACGTTCTAATATGCAAAGCGAGATACCCGCGGCGAACAACAGGCGGATTAATTGTCGGGAGAAACTTGCCGAGCGGCTGATATTGGCCTATCGATTGGTCCCGCGTAACGTTGTTCTCCGGGCGTTGCACTCCTTCGCCTCGTTCAATTCGTCAATTCGACACGGCCGTTGGCCTACGACCCGGCGCACGTGCCCGCGCCATCGGTCCTCGCGCGCGAGGCGCCGAGCGCTCCGCGCTGTAAAAAGAGTTTCGTGTGAAAAGGTGTTTGCCTAAGGGCTTGAGCAGAATGGCTGTCTTATACTCTAAGACAGCCTTAAGACAATGTTTTATGTTTTAAGCCTTTGTCTTGAGGTAACGCACAATAACTGTCTTACGTCTTGTACTCATGTCCCAGACAGCACACCATGTCTAAAAGACAGCTTTAAGACGTCTTTAAGTCTAAAAGACGTCTTTATGATGTCTTTTAGATATGTGTGCTGTCTGGGGTCTTAAGACATAAGACAGTTATTGTGCGTTACCTCAAGACAAAGGCTTAAAATATAAAGCACTGTCTTAAGAGCATAAGACAGCCATTCTGTTCAGGCTCTTAGGCTGATGGCAAACAGCGATCGGTAAACGGTCAAGACTGTCTTAGTCGTAGACGTAACGCAAGGCAGAGAGAAGCGTAAGTCGTGAAAGGCTATTGTATACGACTTACGTTTGTTTTCTGCCTTTCCTTATGTGGCGTCTACAATGAGACCTTTAAGACGTAAGATTTAAGAAACTGACCAATCGCAGTCGATTATTCTCTTCGCATTCGATTGCGATAGATCACTCTCGTAAATCTTACGTGGTAAGGGTCTCATTGTAGACGCCGCATTACGACTAATTGTAAGACAGTCTCCAGCGAGAAATGTCACCCGTTAATGTCGAAACGATTCGACATCGACTGGGAAGGTTTTACTTCGCACAAATTGACGACTATGTATACGAATTGTTAACTCAAGCCCGCATCAGACTACGGATTGAGATTGAGATTAAATTGAAATTTGACCAATCGGAGTAAAGTTCACTAATCTAAAGTTTCGTGACTTTTACTCCAATTGGTCAAATTTCAATGCAATCTCAATCTCAATCCGTAGTCTGATACCGAGTGTTGCAGTTATTTTTGTTACTCGATAAGGTCCTTGAAGTTAGGGTCGAGATGCTGTAGTTGAATTAATTAAACTTGCCAGTTGGGTCGACGATAAGGAGCGCCATTTACGTGAACTAATTCCTGGCGACAATAAGAAAGAACCTTATTTCGTTTCATGTAAAATTATAGCGGCTAATATTGGGACCATTTATTATTAACCAGCTTGCTTTTAATCCCGTAATTTCACCGTCAAGTGTGAACCATTATTTACGCAGCAAAAGTAAAAAAAAAGAGCTAATTTTGGTAAAGCCACGTGAATTTATACACTTTAACGGTGTAATCGTTGCGCTCGTTATTCGCGTAATTTTACGTGCTCTTTTTACAGCGCGGTCCCTCCGCACCGCTTCGCTCCCGGTGTCGCTCCGAATTATTCCGGCTGCGGTAGCGTGTAATCGCTTTGCTCCTGCCTGCCAGCTAATTTACCAGCAGCCTGCGTATTTTTCATATTTTCCGCTTGCCCTCGCAACGGCATTTTCGCTCGCCCGTGCCATTAATATTCATCAGCATGAAACTACGCGGACGCTCGTAGAATGTTCATCAGTACGAGCTCGAATGCGCAAATGCAACGTCCAATTAACGCTTGCGTCGCGAAACTCTGTATGTACGATCGCGCCTAGCCGCGCCTATCGCCGCGTGCTAAAATCACCTGTAATAATATATATTGGTGCGTTTTGCAGGAGGAGGAGGAAGAGGAGAAGTCCGGCAAATTTAGCAGCCTGCCGCTCGCGAGTTTCAATTTCATCAACTCCATCATCGGCAGCGGCGTCATCGGTAAATGAGAAAAATGGTCCGCGGTTTCGTTACCGCGAAGTATATGTCGTAAAAAAGAAAGAGAGAAATACTAGAAGACGAAAAGAAAATGCGCTCGACATTCCGCTTGATGAGGTCGACTTGACGAGTGTAAATCTTTCAGGAATACCGTACGCTCTGCATCAAGCCGGCTTCGGCCTCGGCATCGCCCTGTTAATTTTGGTAGCGGCGTTGACCGACTACTCGTTAATTCTTATGGTGCGAAGCGGACACATCTGCGGCGAGATGAGCTATCAGGGCCTGATGCGTGCGAGTTTCGGCCGCGCCGGCTTCTACATTCTCACGGCGCTCCAGTTCGTTTACCCGTTCATAGGTACGTCAATTATCCATAGTCGGCTTTCATATCTCGACCATGTGCTGAACAACGTGAACCGCTTTTGTCGACGTTGCAGCGATGGTCTCTTACAACGTCGTCGTCGGCGACACGGTCACGAAGGTTCTGATAAGAGTGACGGGGATGGAAGAGACCAACATCCTCGCTCATCGGCAAGTCGTCGTCCTCCTGGCGACCCTCTGCATCACCATCCCGCTTTGCCTGTACAGAAACGTCGCGCGGCTAGCGAAGATCTCCTTCCTCTCCCTGGTCTGCGTCGGGTTCATCCTCGTCGCTATCTTCATCCGGATGGACACGATGTCCGCCATGGTGTAAGCGAGAATTTCACCCGCGGCTCACGGGGAAAGGTCGTTACTGTCCCCCTGTAAAGTCACTATGTGTAATCATAGGCGTGATTGATTACAGCCCGAGTCAGAAGGACAGCTGGAGGTTCGCCAATTTCCCGGGGGTCGTCCCGTCCGTCGGTATAATGGCGTTCGCCTTCATGTGCCACCACAATACCTTCCTGATTTACGGCTCGATCGAGAGAGCGACCCAGCAGAAGTGGGACGTGGTAACGCACTGGTCCCTCTTCACGTCCTTCCTGATCGCCGCGGCCTTCGGCGTCGTCGGCTACGCGACCTTCACGTCGTACGTTCAGGGCGACCTCATGGAGAATTACTGCTGGGACGACGATCTGATGAACTTCGCCAGGGTCATGTTCAGCGGCACCATACTGCTCACCTTCCCGATCGAGTGCTTCGTTACGCGCGAGGTAATGTCTCTCCCAGCCTGTGGTCTTCTCGCGACACTTAAGATCGGACAATTTGAAAGAGTAACCGCGATCGCGTTTACCTGTCGCCGCTTCAGGTGCTCGTGACGGCGATCAAGGGCACGGACGAACTGGAGGGACACGAGGCTTACGTGCCTAACTCGGACCGCAAGTACCTGATAATCACCTTGACGATAGTATCCATGGCATACCTGATCTCCATGTTGACGGACTGCCTCGGCGTCGTCCTCGAGTTGAACGGCATCCTCGCCGCGGTGCCGCTCGCCTACGTTTTGCCCGGTCTGTGCTACCTCAAGCTCGAGGAGGGGCCCGTCCTCTCGTCCAAGAAGCTCCCGGCGCTCGGCCTGATGACCGCCGGTATTCTCGCCGCCGTCTCGGGCCTCCTGTTGATGGTAATCAACAGTTCATCCGGTACCTGCTTCCACGGCAAAATAATGCCGTACTGCGTCGAGAATTCGACGACGCTGCATCTCGGCGTGACCACCGTGTCCACCGACAACTTCGTCCTCGGCACGGAGCGCGGGATCTAAGTTCAACGGATAAGCACAGTAAATCGCTAGCTTAATCGTAAGTCCTGCCCGATTGTCGAATGAAAGTATAGCGTGATTAATTTTGCGGGACAAATAACGCAGGCATTTGAATTGCTATACAAGTTAAATAAGATGGCAGTACGTATGTATGTGTAACCAAATCGAGAAAAATCGGGATTTGATATCGGCTCATCGTCAATAGCCCGCATTTTGACGCAGCGCGTCCGATATATAATTGTTTCGAAATTTCCAAACAGTTTCAATTTTACTGCAAAAGGAAAAGAGGAAGTTTTCACGGGATCCGATAGAGCAGGATTTTATCCGCGAATAGACAAATGTATTATTTCAATGAGAGTATCCGATTATAATACCGTGTCGTTAAAGGGAGAATAAAACTGCGGAAACCAGTTGCGAAGCAGATTTAAAGAGAATAGCGATTATGCTATTGTAATGTCCTAATTGATCTCACATTGCCGAAACATTTTATGCTGTAAAGTATACTTTAATATTAAATATGTCCCAGTGAGCGCCAAGTAATAGTTACATAAATCGATATTATTATTTCCTACTCAACAATATTAACGTAATATAGCACGCATGTTACGTTGCTGAGTAGGAAGTTATGCACTGAGAAAAATGTCCGATTAAATACAATCGGATAATTTAATTGTATAATAACAAACGGATATATCCGATTAAATTGTATATTCGATGAAAAATGTGATCGGTTTTTCAATCAAATTTAATCGCGAAACGCAATCGGAAAAATTAGCCATCGGAAACACTATTTAATTGGTCTATCCGATGGGAATTTTTCTCAGTGTGATATTGATGTTACGTAACTTGGTGTCTATTAGGGTGGGACGTGAATTCCCAGCAAACACAGAACATTGCTGCAATGTTGCTACAATGTTGCAACGTTGCCGTGAAGTTGCTGCGGTGTTCTGTGTTTGCTGGGTTCATAGGAAACAAGATGGAACGCTACGATTTATGTTATCGACGGGAAGTATTGAATTACGTTAATACAAATAATGTACTGTTCCCTCCACGATTTCATTCCGCGATATGATTGGCAAATCATATCTCGAGCGCGCGATTATCGCAATATAAAATTAATGCAATACGGGATTCGAGCTTGCGAGCGAGAAATCCGAAAAAAAAATTGGCAATAGGTATATCGTCGTTCTTTCCGTCATTTAGCGAAGTGTATAGACCTCTGAATGTTTATCGCAAATTTACCGAGTCACAGGAAGCAATTTTAAGCTTTCAAGTTAGCCGTGTGCACAACAAGCTTGGGATTCACGACTGAAGAGGATTAATTAACTCAGCGCGACACGCATTATGTTCAAGTGGAACAAAAAAGGTCATGATCTAGTTAAAATGGAATTGAAGTGACTTTCAATAATTTCAATCCCATATTGATGTCACCGTGACTTCATGTTCCGCTTAGATTAGAATTTCAGAATTTTAATGTACCAATCGAAATAATTATCAGACTTCTGATATTATTATTATTATACTATAATATAGAGGGGACTCTTATATTTTGTCCTGATAAAGTACCGCGAGTAAGGCTCCAACAGGGGAGGGGGGGGATCACTGTGGTTATAAAATGCGCGAATTAATAGCGAATTCGATTGGTTGCACTACCCAAGTAGAACGAGTTAATCACAAAAACGTCAATGTGACATGAAAATGATGAATTTTACGTCATAAAAGGATCGACATCAAGATTTACTTTGCACAGTGACTGATTTATGACATGCTGTTTTATGATATTCGTGATGTGCATAATAATTTATCATTACAGATTACATGATCTCAGTCATATATAAATTTATTTTTAATGTATAATATTTAATTAACTTTGCTTTGTAAAACAAGATCGTTTTTACAACATTTTGATGTCTTAATGATGTCACAAATAGGTGCTCTCGGTGGGCTATTTTGACGTCACCATGACGCTTAAAAAATGATGAAAAAAGATTATGTCATCCTGATGTTTGCGTGACTAATATGTTCTACTTGGGTAGTGCGCACCGAGTGCGCACTAAGGTCAGTTCATAGTCAATTTTGAATACATGTTCAAAGAGTGTTTAGTCAAAAAATGATCCGTATGTATGCTATACAGATCGTTTTACTGGCTGCGAAGTATTTCAAGAAATATTTAAGACGATTCCTTAATATAAAAATGGACCGTAAACGAGCCTTAGTGTGCACTCAGCGCGCACTAGTGTGCAAGCAACCAAATTCGCTATAAGAAATATATTATAATTTTAAAGAATTATAGTTATTGCGATTAGAGAGAATTACGACTAGGCAACTGACGTATAGAATACGTGAGCGTATATTATATTTTTAAAAAGATGTTGAACAGATAAATGGTTTATAAATGAAAAGATATATGTATATGTGCGTACGTACATTGTATATCTATGATGTATACACTACATATGCACACTACGTTTATATTTTTTCGTCATACGGGACTAATATCGAATGTCGAGAGTAAGAAGTATACAAACGGATCTTTATAAGACATACTTCGACGATTAGCAGCGTAAGGCTTTCTTCGCAGCGTTTTATCTTACCTCAATTCCTGACGTGCTCTGCGTTTTTTTTCTTTTTTAAGAAAGAGAGAAAGCAACACTGACGATAGGTTTTTAGTCTTTTACGAGACAGACTCGTGTAATCGTATTCAAAAGTATTTTCTTGCATAAGGTTTTTCGACACGATTAAGCTCGCGTATGGTTTGCGATATAAAAATATATAGTAGCATAAAATAGGCGAAACATGACGATGACATGTGGCACACACTGGTACAATCATCGCTCAGATTTTCTCTTGGTAAAGTTTAAGTTACTCGGCACTCGGAAAAAGATGGAAAGATCTCGTTATATGTGTCTTAATCTAATTATATCCAATTCTAAAATCATCAATCTTCAGAGGTCTGACACTTTTGTTGAATATTCAACGTTATTATCTATTGAGATCTAATTATGTTCTCTTAGGACATTTAATTTTAGATTCAGTTGGATCTCAACAGCTAACGTCGAACATTCAAGGAAAGTGTCAAATCTCTGAGGATCTGACGATTTCGAGAATTAGATCGTAAGATATAATTAAACATTACATGATGTACAATGATTGAAACATGTATAACGAGATTGTTTTCCCATTTTTTCCCGGGCAGATGGATTTGAGGGATTATATTGTATTTTCATATCTTAGAAAACAAAGGTAGAAAAGGGGAGCCGAGGTAGCGTACCAAAAATATTATACAAAACCACCGCAGTGGAGACACGACACAATCGTGGGGGCGGAAGTAAATTTCTGCGGCCCCAAATAACGCTTTACAGAAGACAGATATACTCGACGAGAGAAAACAAAAAGACCACACACAAGAGGAAAGTATTTATCGCGCATAGTTTGCGTACCATAGCGTGTAAGGCAAAAAGAATCAAACATGTTTACCTGTTTACGTATATTTGATGAATATAGAGAAAGGATATATGAAGAGCCTATTTGAGATAAGAAACTATAAAGAGCCCAAGTTGGTATATTATAGGAGCAGCCACGGCCTAGGGAGAAAACGGGATGTGTATCGGCGGGACACGCGGGAGAGATTCATACGTATACAAAATATGTATACGAGACCAGGCGCGCGCACGTTGTCACGCACGTACACACCCGGCTGCTTCGTGCCACGTGGTGGGAACAGAAGCCTCGTTCGAGCGACAAGACTTGCATATATATATATATGTTACATTCGTAGCGATTATTATATACGTGTATGTACACGCGCGCCGTACATTTTGGCGGTATTCTTTATATAAATATATGTATAATTTAACTGCGTGGCAAAATAGATGTGAACCTGTAACACGTGCGAGAGAGAGAGAGGGGGGGGGAGGGCAAGATTCGCCCGTGCGTTTCGCGGAGAAGCTGCCCTTGGAGCTTCACACTCGCCCCGCCGATCTCTTTTCGATCGCCCGACCGCTCGTAAAGCACGACCTGACGGTTCGATAAACATTACGTGGTTGTGACAGCTTTACAGTATACTGCGGTAACGTTAAGATTATCGCTATTGATTTTAGATACCGAGACGCGAGCGCGCGAGTTACGACCGGACGTAAGTAATGGAGCTACGCGCGTGGACACGGGTAGCCCCTGCAATTGGAATGTGCGCGGAAGAAAGACCCGAACTTTTCCTTTCGCTCTCGTAACGTGACGTGCCCGGTATATATTAATAATTTAAGACGACTCTCTGCAGACAAATAGGACACGTAAGCGACTAATAACTCCGGGCTGTTCTGTGATATTATATTATTTTTACGACGCTTTCCTTATCACTTGCTTCTATAAAGCTCGCGCATGGAGAGAGAGAGAGAGAGAGAGAGAGAGAGAGAGAGAGAGAGAGTTTTTAAACTACGTTTGGTGTCTGGTGCGCGACTAAAACCCGGTTTCACCAAACGTCGCTTAACTTTGATCTTAGTTTAATACATTTTTGTCTCTTTCCAAAGTAACAGTTGGAAAGAGACAAGGAACGAATTAAATTAAGTTTAAAGTTAAGCGATGTTGGCGAAATCGGGCCTTAACTTTAATTTTAGCTTAATTCCCTTTTGTCTCTTGCTAAAGTAACAGTTGGGAAGAGACGAAGAACGAATTGAACTGAACTTAAAGTTACACAACGCTGGTGAAACTGGGCCTAAAAATCAAAAGCTTGACAGACTGAACTTTTTACGCTTGAAGACGTTAAATTTGACAATTTCGCGTTGCATGACGCCGCCGTAGTGAAGCTAGTATCAATCTGTATTGCGTCCGTGAAAGACGTTACAAGTGCCAGCTCCGACGAAGGAGAGATGGGAAATTTATTAGACTAATTCTATCTTAATGTTCGTGAATACGTGAACGCATTACTTATGACTGCTCTATTGATGTTAAATAAACATGAATTTACACACGTTGAATGGCACACGCATAATGGTATAGCCGAGGAGAACGTTTCGGACAGGAGCCCCCAGATATTCTTTCATTTAAATAACATTGGCATTTAGACAAGAAACAAACGTCTCCAGCAAAAGTTTCACGTTATCAAGCAGAAAACGATGCTGACTTGCAAACTTTGCCCGCATGCATTTTTCATAAGGTACTCATTTTAAATGGAACACGATATATATTCCTATATAAAAAAAAACTTTTTTCACTCTGAATATTCAAATATTTATGTAAAGCTATAAAAAAACGTTCGGATAATTTATGGAACTAATTTACGAGAGGGGAGGGGGAGATTTCAAATATTGTATGATTTTGATGAAACGTGAAGTATATATTAAAAATACAGATTTTTCTATAATTTTAACGTGACCGTCTTCATACATAAAATAACAAGATAAATCGATCGATACTAAACATGTCGAAAAAATTCTTTCATAAAGTTTGTGTTCTCGACATATTTGGGGGTCGCGAAGGGAAGACACCTTCTCCTTACGATGTACATGTATAAGAACGCAGCTTACCATTCGTACAATATTAATTCTACGTAATTTTATATTAACTTACTGTTTCCCCTACAAACGTTAGCTTTGATTTAAAGCGTTTCGTCTCCGAGCGCAATTTGCGAGGAGTTTGGAATTAGCTGAAGCATTAGGAGAAAGAGATGACGTCTCCCCCCCCCCCCGCCCTCATCCCGCGAGTACTTTCTCGGCGCGAGAAAGCGTGTGGAATCACGCGGCGTGGAATCGCGCAACGAAGAGGCGAAGTTACGCGTGGGAAAATGAGCCGCGACGTAATTTCGCGCCACAGCCGGCAGCCCGTCCCAGTCAGAAATGACTCGAAAACCGACGTCGAAACAATATCGAATCGATGCATTTTTGGTCCCATTTTCGACTTGGCTCGAAAGTCACTTCGTGACTTTTCGAGTCATTTCTGACTGGGGTAGACGGAGGCGCGTCTCCGGGGGACGCGATGGCAGAGAACGATCCGTTTGGTCGTAGACGCAGGTTGTGAAAGATTATTGTATACGACTTACGTTTTTTTTCTCTGCCTTGCCTTACGTCTACGACTAAGGCCCGATTTCATCGGACGTCGCTTAACTTTAATCTTGGTTTAATTCATGTCTGTTTCTTTCTAGACCAACAGTTGGAAAGGGACGAGAAGGGAGAGAAAGAACAAATTATAAAGCTAAGCCTAAAGTTAAACAACGTTGGTGAAACCGGGTATCAGACTACGGATTGAGATTGGGATTAGATTGAGATTTGATCATTCACAGTAAAGTGTACTAATCTCAAGTTTAGTAACTTTGACTCTAATTGGTCACGTTTCAATCTAATCTCAATCCGTAGTCTGATACGGGCTTAAGGGGATGCTGGAGTAATTCTGCACTCTTGCACCTTTCTAATCTAGAAACTGTCAGTTCACGGAAATATTTGTATATTACAGAAATGTTTCCACGAAACAGGCAGTTTTAAATGCAAAAGGTGCAAAAGTGTAGAATCACTCCAGCATCCCCTTAAGGGATGGACGACGGGTACCGTTGCGGCGAACGAGGCGATCCGCGCGTCGTCGTTCCACCGTGTCGCGGGTCTTCCGACCACATTTATTCTGTGATAGATACACGTGCGTTTTACAAAACACGGACGCGCGGGTGCACCCGCGATGCTACGCTGTACGATGTTACCTAAGTTTATTTCGCGAAATAAGACGACTCGAGACAATTAACACAAGGCGTTCGTTCCTCTATCATTTCCCCCTTTCCGCACGCCCGTCCTCGCAGCCACGGGCCTAGGACTGAACGTCGTAAGAATTTTACGGGCTATTGTGCGCGCTGTGTGTATCGCGCGTATGTTTTCCTTCCATACTGAAATTACCGCATAATGCTAACAATAAGAGCCTCCAGTTATATCGCACGCGTTTCACAAAAGTCTTGAAGTTTTCTTTTGAATTCTTAAAGTATAAGTGGCCAAATTTACCTTTCATATTTCTTATTTTTCTAGAGTGAAATTTTAAGATTTCAAAATTTCAATCGACCTCAGCTGGCCACATTTATTAAATTAGCGTTCACAACGTTTCGACCTTCGGTTTTTCCAGGTCCTTATCAAGTGGGATCTTGTTACGGAGTCATGTTGAATACAAGTAAAACCGCATCTTGGCGGAACGGAGTTCTGTGTTAAGAGCAAAATTTTCAGGCCTTTCAAGGTATATTTTCCCGGGGTAGCCGCCGAATGCCGGCGCCTAACTGAATATTTCGGCAACAAATACAATCTTTCAATAATTTGCTGTATTACTACTGTTGTTGAATGCCGACGTAAGCGGCGCGATTCTCGTATCATTCTTGATATTCGCTTCATAACAGGAAATAATATAATACAGACACACAGAGTAACACAATTAATCGCAATTATAATTATGCAACTGCGAACGTGAAATCATGTACGTTATTTCTCTCTCGCTTGGATTTCGCGTTTCTTCTTGCCGGCGATTGTTTCAACGTTGAACAACAAAATACCCAATCTTCACTTCGATCAGTTTTTACTCGTGTCACCGCAGAAAATTGGAAAATATCGGTTTTACACACACACACACACACACACACCGATCTTTCTTTTTCCAGCGTTTTCAGTCCATGCCCGCAACAATGCCGTACTTTTGCGTAGGCACAGAGACAATTAATCGCTCGCCCGTGTCTCTCCTATCGAGACGATTCATCGCAGGATTTCACCGGACAATGAAAGCAAGGGGGCACGAGAGTGATTAGAAACACACGCTCTCGTGGGCATTTCACCTGCGTTTCCAGAGAAAGCGCAATTTAATATCCGCGCTCGGCGGCTATCGACTCGACGGCGTTGCTCATCCGTTCGGTTTCTAAACCCAACGGCACGCGATACTGTCACGGTATAACTAGCAGGTCCACTCCGTAATTCGTTTCGTTTTTACGTCGATCCCTTCTGCGCATCCGACATTGTTCTGGGCTGACCAGTGAGAGAAAAGTTGTACGTGTGGTAGTGTGCGGCTTTGACGAGTACTGAAACAGGGAACTTGCAGTCAACCCAACTGGCGTATTCCTTTATTTAGCAAATACAACGTTTCGACTCTACTTTCGGTCCTTTTCAAGTACTACAAAGTGAGTTTGACTCTGTCTTATTGATGATGACTCACTTTGTAGTGCTTGAAAAGGACCCAAAGTAGGGTCGAAACGTTGTATTTGCTAAATAAAGGAATATGCCAGTTGGGTTGACTACAAGTTCCCTGTTTTAACTCTTAATCATCACTGGTGACTATAAGTAACTTCTTTCTTCGTTTGATGAGTACGTACTCTCTAAAATTTGTGGAGTGAAAATACTGCCATGGAGTGAAATGTTTACTCCATTGGAGTTAATATTCACTCTGTTGGAGGAAATATTCACGCCAATAGGGTGAACATTTCACTCCATGGCAGTATTTTCACTCCACAAATTTTAGAGAGTATACACATACACACGTCGCTGGATCCTGCCTGAGTGCATAGCGGAATACCACGTGATCGGGACCGCAAAGATCAAAGAGACTTAGTCTGCCCAGAACAATGCCAATACGCAGAAGAGATCGGCGCAAGACAAATGACGGAATGGACCTGCTAGTTATACTATGATAGTATCGTGTGCTATTGGTTTTAGAAACCGACAGAGAGTTGACCTATTAGCTGAGCCAATGGCACGCGATACTATTTTTCTACTGGATTTAGCCTTAAGTCATCTAAAACTTTGCATCCTGACTGGCTCTCGTAAGCAATCCAGTAGGAAAAGTAGTATCGTGTGCCGTTGGCTTAAATCCGCATCGATCAAGGACTCGCGGAATTGCGGCCTCGCGCGGTGTGTCAGGTTGCAATCTTTCCTCGTCGCGCGGCGATTACGCGACGCCGCACGCGAAGCGAGGCTGGGGAACAAAATTCGCGCGGCCTTGGCGGGCACGTTAATCGCGCGGTCGCCCGCGCCCGATCGATCGATCTTCGCGAAGATGAAAGATCGTCGGCCGCCGACACCGAAAATCTCCGGCCGACATCCGCGCAGCCCTGCTCGGAGGCGCGCCGGCCCGCGCCGGCCCCAGTTGGCCCGCTGTCAGCCTCGATTGGCCCCGTTCGACCCATTTAATCTCTGCGACGGCACCGCTCGCACCGCGTTTCGAAATCAATTGTCCCCGGCCGATCGAGATCTAAGGCCTGTTCTTTATAGTCTGCGTTACGTCGCGCTTTCCGCTCCCACTTGAAGAATGAAATAGGCGTGCGTTTAGAGAGGAAAAACGGGAGAGGAGGTGACAAGAGTTCAGCTATCGAGAACAGACTTTCCGATCGAGGGAGACGCGAGACGCGGCGAGCCCGAGAATCCGAGACGCGAGTCTCCTTGGGAAAATATACCTTAAAATTTTACTGTAGAAAAATAAGAAATGTAAACAGTAAATTTGAACACTTTATACTTTTCTTTGAGGTAAACTTGCTTTAAGCATTTAAAAGGAAACTTTAAGAATTGTGAAAAGTATGTGATATAATTTACAATACCGCGTGCGGTTTTCTTTCTACGAGAAAGTGCTGTGCCGCGCGGCCCTCTAGCGGAAACCTCGACAGACTTGGCTGTCTAAAAATTACTTCAAGTGTCCAAAATTACTCTAAAATTTCTTAATAGCGAAGTCGATTGCTTGCACTGGTGCGCACTGAGTGCACGCTAAGGCTTGTTTACAGTCAGTTCTTATATTTAACTGTGTCTTAAATACATATTCAGAGTATTTAGTCAAGAAATGATTCCTTAGGGCCAATTTCACAAACGTCGTTTAACCGCTAACCCATGGTTAATTGATCCTGTCTCTTCTTGGATAACAAGATAGAGAAAGATAGGAAGTCGACTGAACTCTGGTTAACAGTTAACCGACGTTTGTGAAACTGGACCTTAGAGTTACAATCTCATTCAACTTATTCTACGCCTTAAACTAAACTTAGATCTACGACGGATTTGTTACGTTAATATTTTTCGCTTAAACTTATTACAGTATATTTCCGTTTGATTTTTCGCACAGCCAACTATTTTTCTGCTATTTTTTTTGTCAGATTGTCCCAGCAAGACACGCGGACGAGTGGTTGCTCTCATTTCTGCAAAGAAAGGAAGTGGCGGGAGCCGAAAAGCTGCTCACTCGAAAGAGCGAGCGAGCGAGCGAGCGAGCGAACCTTCCGCCATTTGCACTGTTCGTCTGTCCAGAGTGGAGAAAAAAATTAACGAGTTCGATTTTCGCAGGCTGCTCTGTAGCGCGGGTGTCGGACAAAGCGGAGATTTCGAAAAACTTCGAACGATGCGACGCATTCTTCCTTCCATTCCATTCCTTTTCCGCGCTCCCTGCAACCCGTCTCTCCGCAGAGATAAAAGCAACGATTCTCACCCACGCGTCTTGCCGGGGCGACCCGATAAGTTATCCGGCCGTTTCTTTTGCTCCTCTTCTAGAGGGAAATTCCTCAACAATTCTCAATGACTCCCGGACCGATCGAGCTCGCGGTGGGACTAATCGATAGCCGGAGTCCTTACTGTACTACGAAGATATTTTTATTTTCCCTCTGTCAACGCTCCACAAATATCCGCGTCCGCGGCGCAAAGTCCGGAGCGGACTTCCCGACGGAACGTCGCCGTCCGGGGAAACGGCCGCTGCGAAGACGGTCATCCCGTTCTAATTTCCGCTAATCTGGTCCAAGCGTCTGATTTATAATCGTCGCAAACGACGCGGCGAGACGCTTCTCTCTCCCCCCCTCTCTTTCTCTCTCTCTTTCTCCCCGTCGTCCCGGTAACGGCGTCCTCGCGTCGTTACCCCGCCGTCGCGCACAGCCGCCGGCGCGCCGTAGCCGCCGTCGCCGCCGCGCCGCTGCGACGGCGAAAGCGGTGGTGGCGACGGTCAGTGGTGATGGTGGCGACGACGGTGGCGAAGGTTAATCGCGGGCGTTCCGTGCGATCCGCGCGAGCTCGATAGTGAACGCGTCGCTCGACGGTGGGCAGTTGGCGGCCCGCCGTTGCTGATAAAAGGTGCGACACGTACACAGCGCGGGGGCACGCGCGCGCGTTACGCACGCGGCCATGCTGTAGCGTCTCGCCGCTGCGTGTTTGGGACACACATCGCCGCCCGCGGCCGTCCTTGTCGTCGTCGTCGTCCTTGCCTTCCTCTCGCCGCCGTTCATGGACAACGTGGTGGCGCACAGCCCGGGCGGGCTGGCGAGGCTGTCGACGCTGCTGGGCGCCCCGGAGGCCGCGCTGCGCCTCCTCGTCTCCATTCTGCTGGGTAAACCTAACCGTTTCTTCCTCGCCCTCGCGCGCGCCTTTTCCTCCCCCGGGGGGCGCGCGGCACCGCCGCCTCCCCCCGCCTCCCCCCCCCCGCCTTTCGTCGAGATCTCTCGCGTCGCCCTCCGTTTCCGCGCGCTCGGCGGTTTCCTCGCGGCGGGTCAATCCGCGTTCATTCATGAACTCCGCTCGATCGCCGGCGTGCGCGACCACCCTCTGCCCCTCGGGGACAACCCTCGCTTCGGATCGCTGCGCGCTGCGCCGTTGCCGCCGCGCGGGTCACACGTTGGCGGTGTACAGTTGGTATAGCAATCCATAACGGCGTAATTGTGCCCCTACGCGAAGGTTGCGCGCACTGATCGTTAAAACACACGCGCTCGCCGTCGCGCCGCGCCCCTCCCCCTCGTCGGGCCGCCCCGCTCCCACGAGCCGCCCGCGCGAGCGGCAGATTCGAAGCTCCGTAACTCTGGTCTCTGGCCTTTTTTTTTTTCTCGTCCTCCGGGATGACTCGGCACGTCGCGTCTCGCCTGCCGCGCGAGCCCGCCTCCGTTTTTCGCGAATTCTACGCGCCTTGTACTTCGGCCCCGCGTACGTCAGCGGCTTTTTTCCGCATTTATTGTTGCGCAATTATAATATATTACCGCGTGCGACCGGTCGACGAGTGATTAGACGAAACGCGTACGTGGGAACGTGAGGCGCGCGCGCGTACATGTGTGCACAAGTGTGTTTATTTACGACCGTGTCGCGTTACATAACTTATCTTCCGCCGTGGCGCTCGACTTTTCCGCGAGACAAGCGCGATCCATCCAGCCGTCGACCCGAGGTCGGGTTCCTGTCTCCTTTTCGCGGAGCCTGACCCGAGAGATCGAGAGATGCGTGAAGCCCGTATCGGACTACGGATTGAGATTGGGATTAGATTGAAATTGGATTGAAATTTGACCAGTCACACAGTAAAGTTTACTAATCTCAAGTTCAGTAACTTTTAGTTCAGTATTAAGTTTAGTACTAAACTAGCAACACCATATGCCAACCAGACATTTATAACATTTTATTTCATGTCATCCTCATATTTCGTCTTATGTTAAATCACCGATTCTCACTCTTGACTAGTCACATCACGCTACTGATTGTCAAACAATTTTTAGATCGCTTGATAAGGACCAAAAATTGTGGTCGAAACGTTGCGAATCAACTGTATCAAACTTGCCAGACATGGTCAATAAATACTGCCTATTTTTAGTAACTTTTACTCTAATCGGTCAATTTTCAATCTAATCTCAATCTCAATCCGTAGTCTGATACAGGCTTTACGCATTTTCGGGTGGGGGGGGAGGGGAGGGGATTTATTTTAAATGTCAGCCTCGAGCGAACGAGGGCCGCGGTTATTTGACACTGTTATTCTAATCCCGGGTTAAGGCCCGGTTGCGCCAACGCCGCGGGATTTTGGCTCCAGCTTAATTCGCTCTCTTCGTCTCCTTCCGTTTCCTTCAGAGAGAGTCAGAGAGTGAGTTGAGCTGAGGTTAACGGCCATTCTACAATTGCGTAAACGCGGTTGTTAGCGGTTGTACAGTGTTGTAGAACACAGCTTTTAACTAGCATCCCCGATTGTAAAGCCTGTTGCAAAAGATGGCTGAACTTCATATCTTTCACGAGTACAACGATGTGGGACGTAAAGGCTAAAGTCAACGTCCGCGAAACTCGCCCTTAGTAAAAAAAATTCATTGTTAGATTGGTGTGATCGTTGCGAAAAGGGACTCGCGATTGAATTTGGACGTTGAAAACCCGCTGTCTCGTAATATGAGACTTTCCTCTATACCTGCCGAAGGTGCGGCAGGCTTGTGTCTACAGTATATGTTTGCTCGCGATGGCACGCAAAGCAAGGGACAGAATTTAAACGGACACGTTGCGCAAGGATGCAGACGTATGATAGGCACAAATAAATTTGTGCTTGCGCGCAGAAATAAAGAGATGAAACAAGAAACGCGCGGAACGAAAGGAGGAAACGTTTATCTTCAGAACTTGAGCCTCTCTTCCCGTTCGTTGCTTTATCTGATAAAAAATGTTGGGTTTCGCTACATTGACTGCATTCTTTATCAATATATCTTTATCAACATAACAACAGTTATATTATCATTATAACTGTTTATCAGATAATGCAATGTAAAGTGACTCGGAGCGAGTCAAAATAAATATTCAAATAGAATGATTGTTGAATACCCGGAAAAAAACGACGTGGTGTCGACAAAGTTAGTGCAATTGAAATAAAATCGTCGAAACTAACATTAACATTAATGATAAGTTGTTTTAAGAATCTGGGTGAACTCGGTTCAGTGCTCGAAATTAAGATCCGTAGCAAATACAATTGCGTGAATTATTTATGTTTCTGGCAGCCCGTGACGTTAATGTTTAATTCAAGCAACTTCATTGTTTCTGATTAAATATAATTTTTTTCCGTGTACGTACATACAGCATTTAATACTATAATTAGAAAGTAAACGTATAATACATATATAGTAGTTATACATAAATTATAATAAAGTAATACAATAATTATGTAGCAGTCGCGCGTTATAGGTATATTATTATACAGGGTGTTTCAGGGTAAAGTGTCCTAACTTAAAATATGAACTTAGGACCTCAAAACAAGAAAAAACTTTCCTCTGGAGACATGTCTGTAAACGCTTTGTTTAAGAGATATTGACATCTAAACATTTTTCATTATAAAATTTTATGAAATTGTTATCGGGTTATAATAAATAATTTAATAGTGTGCTTCAAATATTTTATTATTAAAAAATATGAAAATTTTTACTTAATTATTTTTGTTCAAAGTGACGGCCTTGAACATTGAGACAGGCTTGACATCTGTCTTTGACGGTAGCAGTGGCAGAGCGGCACTGAATAGCTGTAATTGTTTCACATGCTCGAATAATTCTTCCTTGTAAAGAATTAATGTCATTAACCGGCTTTTCGTAGAATTTTTGTTTAATAGTACCCCAAGCAAAAATCCAATGGTCCGTCAAATCCGTCAAAGACAGATGTCAAGCCTGTCTCAATGTTCAAGGCCGTCA
>NW_011967245.1:3331826-3342986 GCF_000949405.1 Vollenhovia emeryi | reverse complement strand
AAAAAATTTCATATTTTTTAATAATAAAGTATTTGAAGCACACTATTAAATTATTTATTATAACCCGATAACAATTTCATAAAATTTTATAATGAAAAAATGTTTAGATGTCAATATCTCTTAAACAAAGCGTTTACGGACATGTCTCCAGAGGAAAGTTTTTTCTTGTTTTGAGGTCCTAAGTTCATATTTTAAGTTAGGACACTTTACCCTGAAACACCCTGTATAACTAAAATGCCCCAGAATTGCATAGAGCGCTTTGTGCGATATAATACTTAATCATAATGAGAGGTCAACTGTTAACTGACATGTAGCAAATTATATACCGGTGAGCCGAGAAATTTACTTACATTTCTGTAAGTTGGTTTTTTATATTTCTCTAAAGTTGGAAAATATCTTTTTGTTATTTGTTCGGGAGATCATTTACTTCGATACAGGATTTGTCGCAAGTTTTAATCACGTTCGTTGAGATAAAATCTCAAAGTCGATAATTTCGTAGTTGCACGACAGTTCGCTTCCCAGGCACAGAGTTTATACATACATTACTTTTAGTATATACTCGTTACAATCCTTGAACATTTTTTTTTAAATAAACTTCTCGCCAGATTAAACGGCATTTCGATAATAACTCGTCGTGTTCCGCACCACTTCTCGTTTACGTTGGTAATGGAACGTTACAACGCAGTGGTTTCAGTTCCTCCAAAAACTGAAAGCGAAACCTCGTTGCATCGTATGAAATTTAAATAATATTGCTGACACCTCGATCGAGACGCACACAACTGAGGAAACGTAGAAAAGATAGAAAACCTGATTTAACAAAAAAAAAATCGTAACAATGTGATCTCTGATTTCAGGATTCCCCGTTGCTCTCCTTCACAGGTACACGCTCTACGGCAAAGACCCCATTCGTCAGCACTTATTTTTCATAGCGTGCGGTCTCTCAATTGGCTACTGGAATTACGGTAATTCGCTCGAACGGTATCTCAATTCGCGGAGAATGACACGCAAATGATACACCGGCGTTCGCATGTCCATAAAGACGCGCATGATAATAATAACAATGATGATTTTGCAGATTGTAATATACTCCATTCATCGACGGCAGTATGCGCGACGTACCTAATCCTGACGATCCTCGGCAGCACCGGATTGTCTGTCATAGTGACGTTCCTCTTCAACATGACGTACCTACTCTACGGTAAAGCAGCGTACGACGGTGGCGAATTTGAAAGTTTATTCACACTCGCAAAGCCGGCCCACGGATATATTACCTATACTTACCCTGCGGCACTATCTATTTATTATTCTCGTGTTGTCTGGCGCGGTGATCGTGGAATTAACATAATACGGTCAAGGCTTCTTTTTTCGGGTAGTTTAAATTCACGCTTCCTTTGTCCTAGAAGCCGGAACAAAAGGTTGGAGAGAAAAAAAATTAAACTACAGTTATAACGATAGTGGAGTAATTGTATATAATGTTCTTACGTTACGTGCGTTTTGTCGTCACAGCGCTCTATACTTTGACTAGTTTGAAAAGTTGCGGGCAATACGTATCGATAATTTGAAATAGCGAATATTTTTAACATCCTTTTTTTTCCTCTCGCCGATCATTTCGAGCTGCAAGGCATTTAAACATAAATTGTTTTCCAATACAGGCTATTACACCACCAGTACCCAAGATTACGATATAAAATGGACAATGCCGCAGTGCGTGCTGACCCTTAGGTTAATAGGACTTGCATTTAATTTGTGGGACGGTCAGAAACGTGACGTACGAAACGCTATTGTTTTCCTAATTCTTATTATCTCGTTCATTTCGCGGCGTAACGACCTTGGTGTTACAGGAAGAGCTGTCCGACAGTCAAAAACGCGTGGCGCTGAAGGAGCGACCGTCGCTACTGGAGATTGCGGCGTACGCTTATTTTCCGGGCGCCTTCCTCATCGGGCCGCAATTCAGTATGCGACGATACTTGGACTATGTCAACGGTCTGCTCACAGAACGCGTACGTTGATGAATTGGAACAACCGCTGGTCCCTCGGCGAACGCGGGGACCATTTGGTTGCTCAGTTAGAGAAAATACGAATGTCCATTTGATATAAGTAACGTGCTCTTTTTCTTACGTTTTAGGATCCTCAAACCGGTGCCATCAAGCTGCCGGATTGCGTGTCGGCGGGATTGTTACGAGCATTCATCGGTTTCATATATGTAGCGATATTCCAAATCGGCACGCTCTACGTTTCCGATCAGTATCTCTTTGAACCGTCGTTCCAGAAGCTAAATTTAATAAAGAAGTGCTTGGTGATCGGCCTGTGGGGCCGCATCAATTTATACAAATACGTCAGCGTCTGGCTAATCACAGAAGGGGTATGTGATCGAAACGATCTTTAACGTTATTCATCTTTACTTGTAGTATATGTGTGTGTGTGTGTGTGCTTGTTGTGTCGTTGTCACGGTCCAGTTTTGATTTCAGGTATGCATCACCTTCGGTCTCACTCACAACGGAAAAGACTCGAAAGGTCGTATCAAGTGGGACGGTTGCGCGAACGTTAAACTGCGAACATTCGAAACTACTACGCAGTTTAATCACTACATTCTCTCTTTCAACATAAATACCAATCACTGGTGCGCCGAGTACATCTACAAGAGGCTGAAGTTTCTGGGTTCAAAAATGTACAGTCAAGTAATGACGCTGCTCTTCCTCGCCCTCTGGCACGGTTTTCACTCGGGATACTATCACTGTTTCTTTATGGAATTTGTCGTGTTGTACCTCGAACGAGACGTAAGTACACAATTGCGGCTCGCACGAGCAGAGAGCTTTCGAAGGTTGTTCCGCCGCTCGGCCCATTCGTTCTATTCTTATTTCCCCGCTCACTTTCTCTTGTCTAGATTGGACCAGTATTGCAGAACAGCGAGAAAGTGCAAACGCTCCTGAAAACGCGATGGGAAGCGCGTATACTCGCTTGGATCTTTCTGAAGCTTTACACCTTCGTTTTCATGGGATACGCCCTCGTGTCGTTCGTACTTCTCTCGTATCCGCGGTATAATCAAGTTTACTCTAGTTTATATTATTGCGGACACGTGTTCTTCCTCTGTTACCCACTGCTCGCGCCGTACATTAAACGGCTGGTCGGTCATCAAAGACACGAACGTCAGCGATCGCACCAAGAATAAGATGGCACGATCTCTCTTTTCTTTTCCCCCCCTCCGACGTTATTGAGTCATTGCCCCCTGTACTTGTTTTTTTTTTCTTTCGCACCGTTGTTTGTTGCGAATCGATATTCGAGAAGACGTGCAGCTGTGGTGTGATGGACGCTAGTATACGGTTACGTTCACTTACTGTCACTAGTCTTCAGAAAGAAATGTGATAGCGCATATCCAACGGAAGATACGGGATATAATAAGGCGTGTTACCATCACTATCGCGTTTCGCAACGGTTGTGAATTCTTTAAAACGTAATGCTGAATTTCCATCGCTTGAATATACGCTCGGCGATCAAGTTTCGCGAGTGGACAAGTTCTCTTGAAGAATCCATCACCGAAACGAAATGGCGATGGTAGTGGGATATATCCACGCGGACATTACTGCTAAGAACATTTCAATTTGTAAATCGACGCACCGTTTAGAAAAAATTCCGCTGGTCGGGAATTTTGTGTGCCTGTACTTGGAGGTTTCTACGGCCAAACGACACGAAAATTGAAGCAATTCCAGCAAACAGTTCTAGATACTTCAGTATTTTCCTACAACTTTTCTTGCGTCTCTAATCGTATTTTTGTATATGTAGCGCGTGCGATTGGACAGTTTCATTTACATGTATTTCATTGGTAATAGCATCTGTTAAAACGCGTTATGCCCTTTTAGCGATAAGTTACGAATATTACACGTAGTAGTGGCCGCGTAAGCTAGTCAACAATATCTTGAAAGGAAAAAAGACTCTGAGGCAAAAGCAATTGTGCATCTAGATAACGCAGTGAGAACGTCCATTCGCTAAAATAATTTCAGGGAAAATTGCGTTGCAGAGAACACCTAGGGAATAATACCGTGGTTTTTTAAGTGCGAAAATAGCTAAGACAGCATAGTCAGGTGTCGCGATATCATGCACGATTGAAATTGAAATATATGTATATTTTATCGTAGTGCTACATTTTACCGATCTAATGCGATTAACCGCGTTTGCTATACCTCTCTAAATGTAAATACGACGATAACAGATTTACCGGTAATTCTAGTCGGGTGTATACCTTCTACCGTGTATACGCACGCTCTATTAGTGTCGATATACGGTATAAAGCGACGCGAGAAGCGATTTTCAATCTTATACGTTTGCAGTTATTTTTGTAGGTAAAAGTCTAACAACGATCTACCTATCTATTCGTATTGCAGTAGGAATGCGGCTCTTGTGCACACAGCCCTTCGAACACACAGCTCATCAAAATTAAGAGAAATTAGTGGATACCAGTTCGATATACAAAGTGTCCAGAAACTGACATACTTAGCGATTTCTCGACCACCTAGTCGCTCGCGCAATTCACGAGTAATCAACAAGTTAGATCGACAAAAGTGATTCGTGGTACCTCGCACATAACGACCTTAATTCATTGCAAGTACGCCCAGTCTCTGGAATCTTTGACGTAGTTGTGCGCGTGCAGGTTTACAAAGTTGTAGATACTGGAAGAGATAGGAATATACATAAGCGTAGCGCAGCCAGGAGTTATATCGTATGCACTTGCCGATAGCGTTTATCAGGCTCGAAGCTGACAGAACGGTACAACGCGACTTTCCTGACGCGAGACCTTTCTACACTAGGAATCACTGATGCCTTCCCATATGAGTTTAGACACCGGTAGAACACGTACACATTTTCCATGTATGTATATGCAAAATGTACAAACGTGTTAATACGTGCCTAAATTCATATGGGAAGGCGTCGGTGATTCCTAGTGTACTTAGTTGATGAGTCGCGAACGGGTGAATTTTAATTTGGGAATTAAAACTCGCGCTGACCGTTTGTCTCGTACTTAAATACTAAAATGGTATATTTCATCAGATTGCCAGTATTGATATAAACAAATTTAAAATTTTAATCGACCTCAGCACATTTATTGAATACGCTTTCACACGTTTCGACCTTTGATTTAGGTCCTTTTCAAGTGAGAACTTGTTACGGAGTTTGTCAAGTGAAATTACAGCCACAGACAGTTTAGACACGATGACACGACCTTAATGAAATCCTGGCTGAATCTCAACGCCAAAATTTGCAAGACAAACCAACGACTGAAATTCTTGCTGCGCTGCAGATCATATGAGTGAAATGGCTCTTATTTTTTAACACCGCTCGCCAAATTGTGGCTATAATTTTACTTGACAAACTCCGTAACAAGATCACACTTGAAAAGGACCTAAACCAAAGGTCGAAACGTTGTGAAAGCGTATTCAATAAATGTGGCCAGCTGAGGTCGATTAAAATTTTAAATTTGTTTAAATACTAAATGCGTGACGCTCGGCAAATGCGCTCTATCAGATACTTGCGAATACCTGATCTTGGAATCATATATTCCAAATGTCTTCGAGAGAATCGTTATAGTAATCGCGAATTTAGTCGACAGATAACACGCGTGGGCAATAGATACATTCTCGAGTACAGATTTTCGGGACTCTCTAAAACATCTCAAGGACAATGATAGGGATTGCGAGTAATGCTTGCGATCTAGATTTCAACAATTTCGATTTTGTGTTGCGTTATCGATATGAGAGAACGAAACACTCGAGGGCGAAAGGGGCAGGAGGAGAAACGGATTATGAGAATCTCCGAAGCGAGGGATAAAGCTATTCCTGAAAGAGAAAGGCGGTGAGGTGAACAACATTGTCGGAAGTTGTTTGATATAAAAAAAGAATGTATTTACGATTATTTTCTTAAAAGATACAAAAAAAACATCGACGTCTCGTATAAAAGTTATTCGTTCGTTTTTTTTTTACATTTCTTTCAACAGAGGACAACGCGACGAACGTTGCACTCTGTGCTTGATCGTTCAAGGATTTGTTACGTATGCGTGTGTACGGTGTGTGTACGCGAGCGACATCACGATTAGGTTTTAGCGACACGAAGCGTCTGCCTCTTAAGCACCTTGAAACGCCACGCGGCCTATCTTGTGAGAGATACAGGCGATATGTACATCCTCCCCCCCCTACGATTCCCAAGTTCCATCCGGACCCGCGTGTCGCGAAACGACCGGGAGTAGTCACACCACGTGAAATATTCGTCTCCGTAAAAATGCCGAGGGTCTCGAGGGTGGTGAGGGGGTGACGTGCGCTCGTGCGATGATCAACCCTAGTACGGTCCACTGGGGCCCGGATGCGGTGCCCCGTAACTGTCGATGGGTTGTCCCGGCTGTTGCCCGGGTGGGCCGTACTCGCCGCCGCCTTGCTCCTTCTGTAATGCGTAAAAATAAATAAGGGACAAGATAAGAGAGGCAGAGAGGCGGACACGTGACGCATATGTGAATTTTATATTGTGGCTATCGCGCGGCCGTGATCTTTTCTGTGATGGCAATTAGCAGAGTTCGGTAGCTGGTCTTCGTATTTCGCATAATTTAAATCTCGCCGATATATCTGTAGTCTAGCTAGCAGGACAAGCAATTTTGGGAAGCGACTCGGCCGGAGGGATCGCCCGGCGGTTCAGCTGAACGTGGAAGAACATCCCTTCGACGTCGGCAAACGGTCAAGGCTCCCGATCTTGATATTCGATAGTTCGCTAAGCGGAGCGCGACGTGTATAGTGAAAGATATCTTTTGTAACGAAGAGTTCTAGCGATATGTTAACGTGTACAATACAACTAATCCCTGCAACCTGCGGCGTATTGTTGTAGAAATCTCGAGAGCTCGCACAGATCGGCGTTACGGAACGACATTCGAGGAGAAACTCTCCGCAATTATTCAAATCGTCGACACGGCAATCACCTTGGCGGTTTCTTTTCTTCTTTTTTTTATATATATATAGTCGAACCGTGGAAAGGTGATTCGCGTCCGATTAAAAGTAAGGTCGTACACTCGGTCGAGATATACGACGTGCGAGCAACCACGCGCCCAACATCCGGATCCTTTCGTATCCCATGCAAAAAAGAAAGACGAGCCACATCGCGCTCGCTCCCGTCAGCGAAATGAGCAATTTACATGCCGCGAGCGCGAGGCGTCACACTTTCGGCTTTCGACATTCGCCGAAATCGTTCCTCGATAGACCGGCTTTCGAAGCGGCCGCGCGCGCGCGCGCGTTTCGCACGCGCTTGGAGCAAGCGAGCGGGTTGCGCAACAACGCGTTGCATTTAGATCCGACGATAGGGACGTCGTGCGTCATCCCTGCTCGAGCTCAACCCGAGCGATTGCGTTGAGTAAAAAAAAAAGACCACGCGAATTACACCGTCGAAGCGTAACAAAAAAAAAAGAAAGAAAAGGATTTACCTGAGTTTTGTAGCGGATGAAGTAGACCTCCGGTTTGCTGGGCTGCGTCGGCGCCTGCGTCGGCAGCACGATCTCGGGCGCCTCTTCCGGTTTCTTCACCAGGACGTAGATGAGCGTCTTCTCCTCGTCCGGCTGCGGCAGCGGCGGCAGCTGCGGCGCGGTCGGCGTAGGCGGGGTCGGCGCCTTGATGAACACTATCTTGTAGTGCTTCTGCGGCTGCTGCTGCGGGTAATGCTTGGGCGGCTTGTACTCCGGCGCTTCCGGCGGCGGCACGTGGACGTACACGTGCTTGTGGATCACCGGGTTCTGCTGTGGCGGGCCGTAGCGATCCGCGGGTGGTCCGTAGCCGCCGCCGCCGCCGCCGCCGCCGCCTCCTCCGGAGGGTGGAAAGTACGAGCTCACCGGCGGCTCCGGAGCCGGTTTCGCGAGCGCCAGCGCGATCATCGAGCAGGCGATCGCGCAAATCGTGCCCTGCTGGACGGGAAAATAATCAGGCGGCGAACGTGACGTTAACGCGAGGGGAATTTGTGGCGAAAGTTACAGTAAAGATTTTTGCTGCATGCCCCGACAGACACACCGCAGCATTGCGTCCGACGAGGATTGTATGTGTATGTGTGTGATAATTTCACCTGCGTTTTATATTTTACAAGAGGATTGCGATTACCTGGCACACGTGGATTTAGCGCAATCGAGAAAAACCGAATTCGGTTCCCGGGAAAAAGTGGAAATATCTCATTATATACGTCTCAATCGTGTAATATCTAATTATGTCCAATTCTAAAATCATCAATGTTATTATCTATTGAGATCTAATTATGTTCTCTTTGGAGATTCAATTATAGATTTAGTTAGATCTCAATAGACAACGTCGAACATTCAAGGAAAGCGTAAAATCTCGGAGGATCTGATGATTTTTAGAATTGGATCTCCTGAGGTATAATTAGATATTACATATATGATTGGGACATACATAATGAGATTGTTTCCCCATTTCTCCCCAGCGCGCACTAGTGCGAGCAACCGAATTCGCTACAAGTTCGGAAAAAAGACCTCGGCACTTGCTGTCATAATTTTACACTTGTTCACGCTAATGAAAATTGCGATTAGAGATAGCCACGAGAAATTGGCTGATAACAATGCAGATATTGTGACATATGCTTTTAACCGGTCCGGTTTAAATTGCCGATATAATTGTTCGCCATTATGTAATTTCGTGCGAGCAATGTAATTGTTAACTAACGCACAAGTGGAGTCGAGTAATCAATTCTCGCCAGCGGACATTACGTCATTATATTCCAGCAAGTAGAAAAGCGATACTAGTTTTTTTTTACGCAACTTACGCTACAAATATTTTCGCTACGAAAGCAGCAGTTCGTCGATAATTTATCGTTGGCGAGCGGCACGTCGAATGTATCGCGTTCGCGCGTAATGGGGAATTATTTCACGGATTACCTCGTCCACGCGACGATTCAGGGTGAATGGAAGTGGAATACGCGACACGGCGTTGCTCAATTTGCTTTGAAGAGCTCATTTGCCACGGACATTTCCATTTAGCGGCTTCTCACCGCCTTCGGCCGAATTGTGCGAGTACAATGGCTCGTTTATTGCGAAGCTCCCCGTACGATTGGACTCGTAATCGCGCGCGATTATTCATGTATTTATCTTCGGTAAAAGGATAAGTGCGATGCGCGTCGAGAAACTCGTTAACGACTCTCAATAAGCCCCGCGTTACGTTCCTTCTCTTCTTTCTCCGCTTGACTGTCAATTTCCGACAGACGGGGTCAAAGTGCCGCATCTTATCTACGATTTTGTCAGCTCGGTGAGGCTTGATAGATTTCCAAATACGTTGCGTATTTTTGCGCGCAAAGAGACGAGAGTCATCTATAATAATTGGAGTTTGACTAGGAATTTCAAGTAACAGACTGAACATTAACGACACAGCGAGCGCTCGTGAGATTTCAGTTTCGTATTAAATTTCATAATTTTAATGTAAAAGTCGCCACGAAGGGGGGCACATCGGAGAGGAGGAAGGAGAGGGAGAAACGATTTTCGCGTCACGAAACTTAATCTGTTCAATTCTACCGCGCGTTTCAAAAATACGACTGTAGTCTCGCGGACGCTACGATCGCACGGAGCAGGAGGGCGAGGTCAGCCGCGCCAGTCTCGCGCTCTCTCGCATGAACATTCGTCCTGTCCGTCCTCCGCGGATCTCGGAATCCTCGCGGTTCACCCGCGAAACTTTTCCGCGTGAGAGTCCATTAATTCCGAACGACGCGCGTTTCCCATCCCCGCGCGCGCAACGGGCACGTCCCATTAGCGTGAAACGGAAGAAGACGCGCGATGTGCGCGATAACTCACTTCGCTCGAGCGAAGCTTCCTACTCACTTAACGACCCCTCCGATCATTTAATCATGCTTTTAGTGCCGCATCGAGACTCCGCTCCGCGTGCTAGAGCTGGAGCCGCTTTCCCCATTTTCCCGCGCGCTATAATTATCGAGACCGTGTCGGCGAGTAGAGCGGGAGCACAGGCGGGATCCTTTTACTTTTGCATCGTGCAACCGGAGCGAACGGCTTAATCCGCGGGAGATCCGTGCCGATGCACACCTCGCGCGCGCAGCGGGACGCACGCACCGCGGAATTTTTCTCTCCTCTCGGGAAAACGCGAGCGCATCGTCGCTTTCCCGAGCGTCCGAGACGGAGCGGGGCGAATCCGCGCTGGTACCGATGACGTAAACGCGCGGGCTCTCCCCCCGACGACGGAGCCCCCAGCATCTGCGTCGTTCGAGAAGCATCTCTCGAACGTGCCGATGTCTCTCGACAAATTCCCATCGCGTACGTATCATTAATCTCGCGCGTGTCTCGTCGACGCGGCGAAAATGCAAAGAGAAAAGGACGAAAGGGAGATCGTGACGAGTGACTGGATGTGCCCGATGATGATTGCACGACGATTTCGTAATGGCGGACCGAAAGTTTACTCCCATTAAATGCACCTGGCCACTCGATCGATTGACTTACGCATTTACTTACTAAGGGGATTGCGTCAATCGACGTTTAAATTTGGTAACCGGTCTCGAAGAGACCGTCGCGGAATGAGAGACGCGCGGTCGTTCCTTCGCGTCCCGGAGATCGCGAGGAGAGTTCTCCGTTCGATTCAGGAAAATTGCACTCGCCGTCGTAAATGTATTAGTCATCGAAGTAAAACGCTTTCCCGGCACGCACGATCGTCCGCGTATGAATGTCCGCAAAACGAAACTGCAAGCGTGACGCCTCGGCATTTTCAACGTCTCTCGCATCGCGAACGTCTCCCTCGAGAACAGGACGATTTAATTGAGATATTCCACTTGCGTGCCGATGATGTGGTCACCTCGCATTAATCTCCAAACTCGAAGCGCGAAGTAACGTCGATGATGAAAAAATATACGCACCGATCGTTGAAAATATAATTGCGCTTTTAAGTATAAAAATGATAATCGAACTCGATGGTTAACAGAACGTTCGTTCACGACGAAACGGTCGCCTCGCATTCATCTTCAAACTTGAAGCGCGAGAGACACGAAGTAACATGACGACGGAAAAGAAATTAAAAATACGCACCAAGTATCTTTGAAAATATAATTGCGCTTTTGAGTAGAAAAATGATAATCGAATTCGATGGTTAAAAGAACGTTCGCGACGAAACGATCGCCTCGTATTCATCTTCAAACTTGAAG
>NW_011967245.1:3321949-3329309 GCF_000949405.1 Vollenhovia emeryi | reverse complement strand
AAAAGAAATTAAAAATACGCACCAAGTATCTTTGAAAATATAATTGCGCTTTTGAGTAGAAAAATGATAATCGAACTCGATGGTTAAAAGAACGTTCGTTCGCGACGAAACGATCGCCTCGCATTTATCTTCAAACTTGAAGCGCGAGAGACACGAAGTGACACGATGATAGAAGAGAAATAAAAAATAAGCGCCAATTATCTTCGGGGAAAAAAAATGTAATTGCGCCTTCGGGTAGGCGAGCGATAATCGTACTCGATAATTAGAGGAACGTTACTTTCGCGCTACTTACCGCGGTGGTCTGCATTTTCTCCCACGTGTGCGCCGGAGGCTCAAGGTACTCCCGAAATGTGAGGCACGTAGAAAAAGCGGAATGTCGAGCGTTTCACTTGCGAGCTTTCACGCGTGTGGCGTGCGGTCGAGGCTCTTCCGAACTTTTATAGAGGCCACCGAGGGGATACCCACGGAAAAGGAAGGCACAGGAAGGTGGACGGTATTCGTGGCCGTCGCCTCGTTACGCGGCCTCCTCAAGGGGGTTCGCTTCTCTCGTCGTCGTCGTCGTTTCGCCGCCTCCTCGTCGCGGCCGCCCCGCAGTTCGGTCCCGCGCGGGACCAAAGGTGCGCGACACGGCTAGAAAATGAAAGTACTCCAGAAAATGAAGATTCATCGTCCCGCGGAACGATTTGCGCGGCGATGTCGCCGACGCTGCCTGGCCGAGATTTTTCCTTCCGTGTATATCGCCGGGACGCGTAAGCATTTCATTCTCTTCGCGTATCGACGATAATTCCCAATCGGCGCCGACAATGAAAGTTAAGCGTAGCATTCGATAATTCAACGTGAGCTGAATTATTGAGCCGAAGTAAGCTTTTGCGAAATTAGTCTGTCCAATATTTTATGTGATTCAATTAGATGTTGGATTTTTTTTATTTATTAGCCTGAACGAAAGAGAGAATCTCGGTAAAGTAGAACGAGTATACATGCCTTTAGTTGGTGTGATCGGTTACACGGCTGAACAAAATGCAGTGTAACATTTAGGGGCGATATCCTTTCCTGACTTTTGTTAACCGCTACGAAGGAGTTTGCGGCGAGCGGTGCGCAAGAAAAGATCGGCCGCGAGATTGGAAGGTGCAAAAGGCGTGCGGGGAACATAATGGAGGAAACGAATTAAAATGCGAATGATAAAAACTGTATCATCCACGGTGCTGGGGTAATTTTCGCTTTCTTCGTGCCGCCGCGCCGTTACCGCACGGCGCGCATTACGTAAAATGCGCGAGAGGATATTTCTGGACGGCTGGCGAGCGCGCGGCGGGCCCTTGTTAATAAAACACTACACTTTACTATACTGGACGCGATGCCCGTTGATTTAAATAGCCGATTAACTCCTCCGGGCCGGGAGGCGCCTAAAATGCCGTAGAAGTGAGTTATTCATTGCGCTATCGTAATCCCAGGAATGCCGCGAAACCGCTCTTGACATAACTACCTGCTCGATCGATGGTACCGATGAATTATTCATTATTCACCTACGGGGAATCGCGGTAAGAGTAAAAGAAAACGGCGACAGCGCGTAAAAGGAAGAATCGGCTACCGTGTGTGAACCGATCTAATGGTTACATTATCCACATCGGGGACCGTCACCGTCGCCGGACGCCGGACGCGATCGCACGTTACCCAATGTTACTTTCTTCCGCGAATACTTTGTTGCCGTGCGATTATCCGTTGCTCGTTTAGACGCCGAGAGAGAGAGAGAGAGAGAGAGAGAGAGAGAGAGAGGGGGAGGAGGGCAAGAACTGGAGAACAGGGAACGCGAATCTGTTTCTGCGGATAGGTAGGTGGTCGTCCGTCGCTGTTACGCGACCGTGTGTGGCTGCCAGGATATGACCGGCATTCGTAACGTCCTCTTGAAAAACTTTGATATGCGCTGCGCGCAGCGCGCGGAGCATTTCACTCTGATTTCATCCACGGGTGCTCGACCCGCGAGTTATTTATTGGACGCCCGTGCGCGCCCAAGTGAGCTCGACGAGGGGGAAGTTCTGCCGATCGGTGGCCGTGTCGGTACGTTATTGTGGGTCAGTGGTCCCCGGGCCGAAAGACGCCGATCTCGGCGATCGCGCACCCTCAGGAAGGATTTCGGTTACCGGGACGAAAAATGTTCTTGGCGCACTTATATTTTTCGCAACCTCAAATAAGACAGTGTCGAAATAAAATCAATAATTCTCATTCTCCTCTATCGAATTGAAAAAGATTGACTCACTATAATGAGACACGAGTAACTTATGTAAATGTAAGTTTGTATATTCTTGCGTTTAGAATCAATTTTCCCTCGATCTTGGCACCGCGTTATTCGACAAAAGACGATACATACTGTCGTTTTATTCTAAAATCAGAGGATCGACTAACTTCTAGTCAACGGTTAACCAGAAGATGAAAACCCAGGCCTAAAGCCTTGTGTCCACGATCCAAGAACTGTGTCCAAGTTCTAGTTCCGAGAAATGCGTAGCCAATCACCTTGCAGCTTTTATGGAATAGCTGCAGGTTGATTGGCTACACATTTCTCGAAACTAGAACTTGAACCAAGTTCTTGGATCGTGGACACAAGGCTTAAGAGCTAGCGCAAGCTGTTTAAAATAAAGTGGAAAGTTCCTCTTCGGTAGTTGAAGAAGGACAAAAGCCTCGTGCGGGTAAATTAAACTGTTCCGAGTGCACAGAATTCGTTTTGTATCCGTAGCACCGCGAGAGAATTGGCGATTTCGCGCGAAGAAAGAGACGGAGGAGAGGAGGATTCACGCCCGGGTGGCTCGATTCATCTTCCTCCCCGGCCGTTGTCGTCGCGATCGCGTTGCCCGGAGCGGGCACAACGGAGCATGGAAGTAGAGGAGTCTGCGAGGACGCCGGGGCGCAAGTAGCGGAGCGAGTCCACGTCTATAAATCCGTTGGAGTGAACGTGGCCGATGTGTAATATCATATGTACGCAATGTATGATGCGGCGCGCTCTCTTTAACGCCTTATTACCACACGTAGAAGGGCAACTTGCCCGGCAAACGGCGACCCGAGATCGCTCCCCCCTCGGAAGAGGCATCTCGGTCTCCCCGACGGCAGGCCGGATCACAACGCGGAGGCTCGGAAACAATTAATCGACGATACGATCGGCGCTCCGGTTCGCCATAAATCTCGGGCGATTGCGCAAACGTCTATTCCTCCTGGGAAATGAATCGATCGCGCCTGAACGGCGGCGAAAGCGGACGCGGAGGCGCAACTACGTACGGATATCGCACGCGTATACACCGGCGAGTGATTGATTGATTACAGATATGTAAATTTGATCTGTCACAGGAGAGCGCGTGGGCGATTGCTCTCGCGCGTCGCTGCGTCGCCAAATTCTTTTCTGTCGCCTGAAAGACCATTAGACTCGCGCCATTACCTAACCCTCGCGCTATTACCCAATATAATATTCAATCCGGCTGCCTGGCAAACGTTTCTCCATACTTTCCACTAAATTTTCAGCGCGCGATACGCTACGTATCGCTTTTGAAAACGCGGCTCCGCTGTTTGGCCAATGCACTGTGCTACTAGGGTTCGGATCTTCATCCCGATGAGAGGACCAGGCCTTCTTTCCCGCTGGCTCGATCGACCTGGCTAATACAACACGTTGAGTCGATTTTCTACTTTCGAAGCCGTGCACGAGCGCGGTGTTTCAGATTATTGTATTACATTACGTTATTACATTATCTTTGTATCAGGTAACGGCACGAGAGTGCGATCTAACGATCTCTGAAACGGCAGGAGGAATTTCAATTTCAAGACAATGATCCCGTGCAACGGGCTGTAAATGCGGCGGCGGTTCTAAATAATAAATCGTACGATTTTCGCACGAGAGTTTGCCGGCGACCAACGTCGTAGACGACGAGTTTCACCGGCGCGGCGTCGGCAGGTAGGAAAGAGATCCCGTTCTTCATTTCAGACGGTCTCCCCCCGGGGGAATGGACAATTGAAAATGTCGTAGGGTCGGACTTTCGCCTTCACGGCTCGGCGATATAATAGAATCGGGCGTAATAAGACCTACATTTTTAGGCCGTTCACCCGAGCCTCCTTGCCCCTCGCTGCATCCACGTTGGAATTCACGACGAATCTTTCTCCCGTGTACACTTGTGCTTCGAGATAGATCACGTTTCTTCGCGCGCGGCCGCTCATATCCCGGCGCACTTTGTCCGAGAAGTTGTCTCTTGTCGATTACAAATTAGCTCACTTGGACGAGAGGAAAGAATCGCGCGGCTTTTCGCCTCTTTCGCCACAACCCGACGTAATCGCGGCGCGGGACCGGGAGCTTTAATGTCAAACGCGCACGCCTGGACGCCCCGACGTCGGGCGATCTGTATTACGCGTGGCACAATTTCAAAAGGATGTGAAAAAGAATATCTCGCCCAGCGACGTTGGTACAATCCTCGCCGAGCGTGTCCCGCGTCTAATGTCGAAATCGCATTATACGGGCGCTTTCTCGTCCACCCTTAGATCCCCCTGAGCGGCTCCGATAGATTCCAAAATTCGCGTAATCGCGGACTCTCCTAATCTTTCGAAACCCGCCTGATATTGCCGAGAGGATCCCGAGACTTTCGACGGCTCTCAAGGCTGACGGGGACGTCGGAGAGGAGCCTAGCTATTAATACGTCGCCGACATTTAATACGGTATCGATTGCGGATTCAAAGCTCTCCCGCGCGTGGCTTGTGACACGTATAATGTATATGATAATAACGATGAGAGAGAGAGAGAGAGGCGAGAACATACGAGATAAAAAAAAGGAGAGAGAAATTCCAAGGAGCAGCCTCGAAGAATTTGCGTGCCCTTGGCCGATATGCCGTGTTTACGCGTCGATTTCCAAATCTCTACACTCGTCGGCGCGAAAAATCACGCCGATAAAATGACCGTCGAGTCTCGACAGCCCTCGGATCTCGATGGCCCTTGGGGTCCCCACGAGTGCGCGCCGAGAGACGATCCGTTTGGTAGCGGTGGCGGACGGCACCCGACATGGACGGCGACCGCGACGGGTGAAAGTCAAACTAATTACGACGAGTACACGCCGGGCTGTGTGTGTGTGTGTGTGTGTGTTGCAAGAGCCCAGCGCTCAGCTAAAAACGACGACGATTCAACGCCGGGCGAGCGAATACCGGGCCGTTAAACCGGAACACGAACGGGAGCGCGCGCGGCTCTCCCCGGGTCTACTTCGTTCCTAATCTCATCGCGATCTCGCGATTGTAATTAATCGCCTCCTCTCGCGCCGCGGGTAATGTTTGCGCGATGTGCGAATTAATTATGGAGCGACGCGAGGCAGACCATCCAAGTTAGAACCGGGACATTAGCGCGCGAGTCGGAGGGCATTGGTTGATCCGCTCGCTGGTCCGAGTGTATATCGCGAGTATCGCGAATTATCTGATCGTAAAACGGGTCACCCGTGTATTCGGCAATGCTCCTCCGTTCGTGCCCGATTTAACGGACGAATTTCACCGCACGAATTTCACCATACGCGCATAACATCGTTAAAACTTGCGAAAGCATCAGAAAATTCAAACGGCGCGCCGTGATTAAGCCGTTAAGCGGCTTCATAAGAAGCTGAGCGATATGATATACCCCGTTTGTGTTTCGCTCAAAACGTTCATTTAATTTGAAAAGGATTGGGCAAACAGCACTTTAAGTGTTTACCGACGTGTTTACATTCTTTTAATGTTTATAGTCGCTGGATACTCCACGTGTTTCTCATGTTTTGCTCAATTATGACATAAAACGTAAGCCGGGAAGAAACTCTAGAAAGATACCGGGAAAAGTACAGGAGATCTATTCGGATTTCTCGAAAAAGTAAAATTCGTTTCTGATCCGAATTATAAATTTTTCAACCAAAACCTATCATTCTTTTTTTTTTAGAATTGATCTGATTGCGAGTCCCAGTTAGATCGCAGAGAGTTTTGCGCGTGTATTTGATGGATCCATGTTTAAGACCTCATTTGCTATTGGTGGAAAAATATTTTATTTCACATAGAACAATATACAAAATATAATAAGGTATAATGTTTATTTATAAAAAACTATATAAGTGGGACTTTATAAGATGGAACTTTGGCTATATTTGATTAAATGCCTATTTAATCAAATTCCAATGTTTCGTTCCGCGAAATGAAAGTACGAGGAAATTATTTGCGCCTACGAATATGGCACGAATTGTCAGCCGGGCATTAAATTCATTTCTAATGACGTCTAGTATCCTATACTTATCGTAATGATAATTAAACTGCAGAGTTTTTATTAGAGTTTCAATTACGCCACGAATATATTTTTACCTTCGAGTGTCCAGATTCAGTCTTTACTTCCCTATACCGCTTTGCTGTTCTATTTATACCAAACGTGTACTTTTCAAACTCATCTCTGTACTTGTCCACATTGCCAATCGCTGAATTGTCGTTACCGTCGTCGCTATTACTGACATTATCGTGTATCTCTGCCGCGGTAGAATCTTCTACGTTCGAGGGATCGGAATTAAGCTCTACTTGGCCAGGTTCCGTTGTACTTTCGTCGCTATTACTGACATGATCGTGTATCTGCGTCGCGCTAGTATCTTCTACGTTCGAGGGATCAGAAGTAAACTCTACTTGGTCGTATTTCGTTGTTGTTTCGTTTACATGAAATATATTACTTTCATGCTCATCTCTGTGAGACTCGTCCATTGGGTCAGTCCCTGATTCATTATAACTATCTGTGTCATTACTGACATTATCGTGTATCTCTGCCGCGGTAGAATCTTCTACGTTCGAGGGATCGGAATTAAACTCTACTTGGCCAGGTTCCGTTGTATTTTCGTCGCTATTACTGACATGATCGTGTATCTGCGTCGCGCTAGTATCTTCTACGTTCGAGGGATCAGAAGTAAACTCTACTTGGTCGTATTCCGTTGCTGTTTCGTTTACATGAAATATATTACTTTCACGCTCATCTTTGTGAGACTCGTCCATTGGGTCAGTCCCTGATTCGTTATGACTATCCGTGTCATTACTGACATAATCGTGTATCTGTGGCGCGCTAGGATATTGTGCAGTTTGAAAATTATTCACGACAACCGGGGATATTGTAAAACGATTGTAGGGCTCGGTGGATACCTGTGTGGCAACCGGGGATATTGGGTCGCTGGATTGCACCTCGTATCCTAACATCGACCAAAAGTTGCAGGTTACACGATTCCAAAACGCGTTTTTTGCAGAGCAATCGTAGTCCTGCTGGAGCGATCGGCGGCTTCTGTTAGTCGCACGAGAGATCTCACCTTGCGCGGCCTTAGCGGATCTACAATAGGGTTCGCAGCCCTTGCTCTCCGATTTCACCTGG
>NW_011967245.1:3309638-3321487 GCF_000949405.1 Vollenhovia emeryi | reverse complement strand
CGAACCTCGCGCCGCGGAACGTCGCTGGCAGCGTTCAACTCGCGATCTGCGTAGAAATCAAGATTTTTGTCAAATAATATCTTATCGTTCGTAAAGGTCGACCTTCTCCTCCAGCGATCGAACGCTTTCATCAGTCGTACGAGAGATTTCACCTTGTGCGGCCCTGGGGGGTCTACAAAAAGGTTCGCAGCCCATGCTCCCCGACTTGTCCTCGCGAGCCTCGCGCTGTGGAACGTCTCTGGCGCCGTCCATCTCGCGATCTGCATAGAAACCAAGATTCTTGTATAATAATGTCTTATCGTCCGTAGAGTGAAGGAGGTCCCCCTCCTTCTCGAGCAGTCGGTCGCTTTCATCAATCATACGAGAGATTTCACCTTGCGCGGCCCTGGCGGGTCTACAATGGGGTTCGCAGCCCTTGCTCATAGATTTGACCCGGGGCTGCCGAGCGTCTTTCATGATGCTGGGTCTACCTGCGTAGAGATCAAGATTCTCGTGAAACAATATTTGTTCAATTTGACGCGATATGGCGCCTCTCCGCGGCGAGAAATCTCCCACTCACCTATCCTTACTATGTTTTCGAGCCTCTGTTTTTCAACAGCAAGGGCTTTCGCCATCGCCGAGCCCTCCAGCTGTATCTCAAAGAGTCCCTCGTCTTCCGGCAACTTTTCACCGAACGTCTGACCTTGTGCGTACGCTTCGTACTCCTGTTCCCTTACATTATCCCAGTCATACTCGGCGTACCTCGCCGGTCTCCCGGATCTCCCTGCTCCCGCGTTTAACTGGACCGGCGAGTCGGGGGGGCGAGCGTCGCAGCCGCATGCGACGATGCAGCACAAGAACAGCAATCGCACGATCTGAGGAAGTGATAATCCGGTTTTTTCTTTTTGTATACAGGTGTTTCGTAAGGCCGGCTTTTATTGTCGGCTTAATGTACCGCCGGCATTTCACTTTTACGCCGGCTCGCGATATTTCCCGAGTACCCGCGAATCACTTATGATACCAGAACATCGGCATTACATATGATGAATGTTACCGCACGCGTGTGTACGTGCGCGCGCGCGTGGATTCTAGAGTCGTTCCGTTCCGTTCTTTCGACACCACGAAAGCGAAAGCAGAACCGGAACCGACGCGGTTCACCGATCGGCGATGGACCGCGCCGCGCCGGCGACTCCTTGGAGGACGAATTTACGCGATCGCGTAAAATCGCCGGCCGAACCGTGACGCCCGGGCGCGACGCCGCATCGGTTCGGGGGGGGAGAGGCGTTGATTCTTTTCGCGAATCTCCCCCGAAGCGTTTCGGAGCGTGGTGCGCCGTGTATAGTTCGAACGCCCGCGCGCTCATTCACCGCGAACTTCGCTTGCGGAACGACGCCGGCGACTTGACAATGAGGGGGCCCGCCTTATATAACAAAAGATACCTTTCTCCGATTACTTATTTGCAGCTACCGGCAAAATCGGTATGAATGGATCCTCCGCCGAGGCCGACAGCCGCGACGGAAGGTCGTCTCCAGAGGGGGAGTTTTTTTTTTCGAGACTCGCGGTTTATCGCGTATTCCTCGCGGAATCCGAGCTCCCGACTCGGGTTCACCCTTGCGGAAAAAGAAGCACACTCGAGTTTTGAGCGTTAACACTCGATTGTCCGAATTCACTCTCAAATTTGGGCGTGAACACCCAGATTCAAATACTTGAGCGTCAACACTCGATTGTCCGAATTTACTCTCGAATTTCGGCGTGAATATTTCAATCTGGATGCTCACGCCGAAATTTGAGAGTAAATTCGGACAATCGAGTGCTAACGCTCGAAAAACTCGAGTGTTTTTTTTCCCCCCTCCGTAAGGGCAGTTGGGGATTGGTCGAAGAAGAGGGATTCTATTCGCGCCGTAGATGGACAGGCGGATAGTCGCGCTCGTCGCGATTACGAATGCGCGATTACGCGATACGCGAGTACGCGAGCGAATTCGCGAGGAGCAGAGCGGCGTGCCGCCACTTCCGCGTTTGGGCCCTCGTTCTATTCCGCCCGTAAGCGTCGTAAGACCTCGGAACTGTAACAAAGTACGTACGATTACTCGCGAGCGGGGCTGCCGGCAATTATGACTCGTTAGGCCGCCCCCACCCCTGGGGCCCGGCGGGATCTAATTACGCTACGTGATTAGCGTACAAGTGCGTGCTCGAGGAGAAAATAACCGCCGGCTGGTTCGCGCCGTTACATCCCGCGTGTAAACTCCATCGTCTCTCCGTGCCGCGCGACGGTTCCCATTGTGGAGCGTCTGATCGGAATCGACTTTCACGATTCGCCAACCGCGGCCTATCGCGACAGGTGGAAGAGCGCCCGACGGTGAAGCGGAGTCACGTCAAATCATGTAATATCTTCCTTCGCGTTTGAAAAAAAAAATGGGGGGAACGACGCCGAAGTGTTACGCACCTTTGTACACCTCGCCATCATTTTTCCCGAAACGATGCAGCTGTTTCTTTGCGCACGTATTGGGACCGACTGCTGACCGACCCGAGGTTTATCTTGCTGGGAACCGCGGGTTTTCCCGATTTTGACGACCTTTAGGTCCGTGGTACAGATTAAAACGAGCGACGCGTGGGAATTGTTTCACCGGTCATATTTGAAATATCTCGTAGATAATAAATTCCGAATATTTTAAGGGCATCACATTTCTGATATCTCTTTCACAAAGTTATTGTTTACATTTTTGTCTTTATTATTCGTTTCGCTGTCAAACAGTTGTTCGTTGCCTAACTTTTCCTCAAAATAACTTTCTAAACTAATCCAGCAAAGAAAATAGTACGATAAAAAAAATTAAGATAAATATGAGTTTACCATAACAGTATAAAAAAGCAAAGGCTGATTCGCGGAGGCCGTGTTCCCCAATAGTTTGTGCCGGAACTGATAAAGAAAAGATATGTTTTATTTATCACACATTGCCAATTCCGTAATGCGTAAAATCCGATTTCGCTAAGACATAGACATCTGATGTTTGATATAAAATCAGATATCACATCTCGGATGAAATAATCGTGACTTTTTAGAATCTGGAAGACGTCTCTCGGATAGCCAAGCGACGTCCGAATAGGTTTTCGTATCAGATATTATTTAAATGTCTCCCGGATATCTCTGTGACACTTTTTGCTGCGTGAGTGGTTTAGTGGGCCAAACGTTTCAATTTTTTGCACTTTAATCGTACTCTCGGAAAGGATTCTCGTGAAGTTGTAGAGCACAATTCTGAAATATTTCTGCAGTTATAGCCCGGAGAGTATTTGTCGAGCAGGTATAGGAGCGCGCAGCGGGGGCACGCATTGTATTTCACCTCTCGGTCCCTTCTCTTGCCCCGGTCGAAGTTAAGTCGACTTTGGACTTAAAAGATCGCCCGTCAAAAGTGAGTGGAACATTTCGAAGGGAGTTAAAACAAACATTAGGAGCGTAAACGATAAGAGATACGAAGAGAAACCCGGTTTAAGCATTTCGTCTTACAGTTTCAACTTCGTACTCGGATCTTTCAAAATTTTTTTATCTTCTCAAACGTCCCGCAATGTATCGTTCGATATCCCTCTTGGGCTTCCTCTTGTACCGGGTTCCCGAACTTGTCTTTAAACAGGCTTCAATTTTTCGCAAAAACATTCCCCGTATTTCTCCCGGCGCCGCGAGCACGCCGTGTCGAGCCATCACGAAATGCCTTCTGCCCACAGTCGTGGGTTTACGAGCTTTTACTTTCACTCGGAATGCTCGATTACGAGCACTAACGAATAATGTATATGTATAAGGCGTGTTATTTATTGTACCGAGATAAGAATACGTACACGTCGTGTTAAGATACGACCACTTAAGCGTAATTCGCGCGGGGCAAAAAAAAACCGTACGTTACATCAAAGACGAAATAACAAGGGCAGTAGGAATCAATAGGTATTAGCAATGCGCAAATTACGTAAAAGCAGTTATATAAGTCAAATGCAACGGTAATTCACAATGTTATCGAATCAGGTTTATTTTTTATTTAGCTCTTATTTTCTCGAAGGCAGGAGAGATAGATTTCATAATGTCCCGAGAAAATTTTACCGGTCAAAATTACAGATGATAATTTGCGGACGGAAAAATTTAAGCCAATACAGGTGTGTGGCGAATAAAAACCTGACTGGGTGAAATCTCCTTTGTTTCCCATACAACACGCATGTCTAAAAGACATCTTTATGACGTCTTTAAGTCGTCTTTTAGATATGTGTGTCTAAAAGACGACTTAAAGTTGTCTTAAAGATGTCTTTTAGACATGCGTGCTGTACGTATGGGTTTTCTAGTCTCTTTGTTAACGTGGATGGAATTAGAAATATTTTGTTGTTTAAGGTACGAAAAAAAAATTAGATTGAGAAATATATAAAATTTCCCAATATAATGTTAATATCGATCATGAAATAAATACATCTCTTGCACGATAATAATTATGTAATACTAGATTTATATTGGAAGTGCATTGGCGAATATTTAACAATGTAATAAGAATATTGGCCTAAAATTGATACAATATTAGACCAATATTACTGAATAGACATATTGGCTAAATAAGAATTAAGAGGCGTTCATTTTACAATATTGGACCAATATTGGGAATACTATTACAGATTTACATGATTTCCCAATATCGCGCCAACATATTGTGCTACTAAGGCCCGGTCTCGCCAAACGTCGCTTAACTTTGATCTTAGTTTAATCCACGTTTGTCTCTTCCTAAAGTAACAGTTGGAAAGAGACAAAGAACGAATTAAACTAGGCTTCAAGTTAAACGACATTGGTGAAGCCGGACCTTTTGCGGACGGTGAAGCACGTTACCTTAGAGACAAACGTGAATTAAACCGAGATTAAAGTTAAGCGACGTTTGGTGAAACCAGGCCCTAAGAGTTTAGCCCCGGCGAGCACTTGAACGTGCCCGCTCTCGAAGCCGTTCGATACATCGACAGTCCCCGCCGATCTCGCGCGCGTCGACGCACAGAGGGGATCCATCTTTTAAACGCACTTCACGCTAAAGGGGAAGCTGTTCAAAATGGCGGCGTACTTGGCAATCCCCTGTAGTACAAAATAGGTTATCGAGGTGGTGCCTATATGCGACCGATAATTCCACGGGATCTGACGTGAAGCTAATAGCGCCGCGAGTATTATGGTCGGCGCCAGATAAGATTCGTGTACACGGCGCGTTTTAATCTCCCGTATTACCGCGCGCATCCGGAGGGATAATGGCCGATAATGTCATCGCGGGCGACGACGAGCTCCTGAAAAACATCAAGACGCTCCTCTGGGGCTCGACCGTCAAGGAGGACGTTTTCAAACGATGGGCGCAAGGTACTGTCCCGCGTCTGCGGCAACCGCAATCGTTTCTCCGCGAGATGCGGCTTGAGCAACTCCTCTATCGCGCCCTCCTCGTTGTTATTCCACGCGAGAGCTCCCGCTCGACGGCACTGCGAAATTGATACCTCTTGATTAGTTGGACACGGAACGCAGTTCGAATCTTTGTTACGCGTATACCTCTTATGTAACCAATACAAAACGCATTGTGGTCGAAGCGCAGTACAGCCGGCGAGAAAAGCGTTGTTTAAATGCGTTGCAAAGTGTTTGCCGCGCGTCCCAAGCGTGGGCTGCATTAATTACTTTTGCGTTGCAGGCTTCTACTTCAGCGCGGACGAACCCACTGCGCTTGTACAGAGAGAAGGCGGGCCTTGCGCCGTGATAGCCGCGGTTCAAGCATTTATTTTGAAGCAGCTGCTGCTGGAGAGCGACGTTGTAACTTGGAAGGCTATCAAGGCCGAGAAATGTGATCAGTTACTCGTGAAGGCCATGACTGAAATTATAAATCAAGCCGCCGATGTTCAGGATCCTAAGTATTCAGTAGTACACGCCAGCGATTCTAATGGCTTTGTGTCCGGCAAGGAGGACGCTGTCGACTCGAAGTCAGCCGAGCCGAATCCGGTCCAAGATATTAGCGACGGTAATCAAATTAACGAGGCGCAGGTCACGAAACGAGCGTCGTTAGAATCGGAGATTTTTCATTCTCAATTAAGGTGAGTTGACGCCAGAGGACAACGTCCCGACGTAAGGTGCGTTCAACGCCTCCACGTTCTGATGCTTTATCGATGGTCATTTCAGGATATTTACGACAAGTAGCATTGACGATGTGGAGGACTTCTTCACGGAACGAATCGGAATGTTGAAGGATCCGTACGGTATACTGCTGTTACTTTATACGGTGATGTGTACAAAGGGGGTCTCGGAAATATGCTTAGAAATGTCGGATCCCACGGAGCCCATGATCGATTCTACCTACGGATATGGAAGCCAAAGTTTAATAAATTTAATGCTTACCGGTCGGGCAGTCAGTCACGTCTGGGATCACGATCAAGATATTAGTGGATTAAGTGAGACGGCTTTTCTTTTTCTTTAAGTCGAACGACTTCGTTTCGAGCCTACGCATGTCTTGATACAGCGCAATGTCGGATTGGGTCTCCCCCGAGTTAACGCGTTATGTATTTTGTAGAATTACGCGGCATCGATAAGCAGAACACGGTAGGATTCCTCACTCTGCTGGAGCATTTACGGTACTGCGAGGTGGGAACGTTTCTAAAATCGCCGTCGCATCCGATCTGGGTGCTAGGTTCGGACACGCATTTAACTGTACTCTTCTCTACGGAGAAGCGATTAGTGAGTCCGGAGACGCCGTCGGAGCAGGCGCGAAGAATCTTCAAGCGCTTTGACCCGGAGGGGAATAACTTTATCGCGTCGAATTTGCTGCAGGACGTATTGGCGGAATTAGGACTGGTAGCCGATGCGGAATAGTACGTACTCGCTCTCGTGCCCGTTGTACGCACATTGCATTGGCGTGTGTGAAATCATTTGGATTAAATTTGATTCCAATTTCGAATGGAAGTAGCTTTGGCGAGTATTGTATCAAAGTTCTTCTTGCAGCGTCGATATCATGAGGAAGAAATTGGACGGTGAAAATTTAGGGATAATACTTCTCGCGTCGTTTATGGACGAATTCTTTCCCGAGGAACCACGCATGTGCCCAGACATGTTTGTCTTGTATCACTACAATGGTCTGCAGCGTAGCAATCCGGAAAACAGAGTGAAATATCACAAGGGACAAGCAGTATTGCTCGAGTGCACTGTAAAGTGCATCATGGATAGCAATCCTATGCTGACGGCCCTGCAAACAAAATGGCCAAGGATTGAGATACAGTGGGACATAGGACGAAATCCTAGTTTAAATTAGAATTTATAAACTGTAATATATATATATGTATACAGTGGAGCTGAGACATAGAGTGACCTGACCGAGCGCTTCTATAGGATATCGTTGAAAGGATTACCACTTTAAGATCGTAGTCTAGTCAAATCGGCCATCTTCTGGTTTGCATCGGTGATTAACGCAAGGATATTGAGTATATCCGCCAATAAGGAATATTGTTTCAACGGGAATATCTAGTATTTGTAACGCATGGTCAATATGGAAAATCTATTAGATATCTACAATTTATGTCGAGGTGTTGCACCGCACTGACTGCGTCAACAAAATTAACATTATCTTTATTCATGGAAGCGTAATCTAATTTTAATATTTCTTATTAAGACATTAAGCATCTTAACGAAATTTCTCAGCGCTATAGAACAGAGAAACGCAACTAGTTGCTTTTGGCGAGCCAAATGTAAAATTTAACATTATACCGCGGGCCACAGCAACTGCATTTAGAACTTATGTTTTTGCCTAGTTTGCTTTAATCAGAAAACACTAACAAATCGCTAATAATTCAGTTTTTGTCCTGTGGGTCAAACTTGGCCGCGGACCGGATTGGAAAGTTTTGAGGGCCGAATCCGACCGATCAGTTGCGTGTCCCTGCTGTAGAATTTAACGGTGGTCGATTGCAAGTAATTTACGATGACACAAGAATTTATTATTAGAAGAGTTCTGCTTACTCTCGTGCAATTCAGAATAAAAATTTTTGTTACAGGAAATAACGAATGCTACGTGGATTCTAGTAAAATTCGTTTTGTTCCATATTATATACATATAGACGAGATGTTACTAAAGTATTAAGCGACATCATTGTACTTTGAAACTTTTCGTGCGTTATTATTTCGCTATTGCCGTAAAAATTATTCGAATCAAAGGACTGTTTTAAAGTTTAAAAAGCGCCATATTAATAAAGCTATTTTAAGTTAAATTTCACGTCCCCTTTCCCGACTAAGGATATAATAAAAATCAGGGCTATGGATTAAAAATTAATATGCAAGATAAAATATGGCACGCACTTTTGAAACTTCTACTTAATATATGCTAATTTTAATAAATATTTGGTCAATGTTTATTTTATATGACTTTTGCAGTTACGGTGTTAAATAATAAACTTACTACTTTTGAAAAATAGTCATCGCAATATGATTTCATATTAGTACTAGTAATTAAAGTCCAACCTGTGGTGAAAATTTTTTAACGATTTCATAGATTTCACAGACTTTAACATTTCATTATTCCTCGATATTACACAAATATTACTTTGAAGTGTTCATCGACAGGTTAATTTGACAAATTTACTTCAATTTATTAACTATTTTGAATGTGCGTTTACAATTTTATTTACATTGCATATCAGATATCACCTATAAAAGTACTATCTAAAATTATTATTATTATAGATACTATCTGTTCAACGCTATTTGCATTGTATGCCATAATGGTATACCATTGTAAGAAAACCGTTTACTAAATTTTGAATTATATATACATTTTCAATCACTCGCATCATCAACTTGATTATCATCTCCACCGCTACCCGCAGAACTTTCAGTATTGGATTCTTCGTCAGAATCTTTAAGAACTTTCCCTTTAATATTCTTCTTGGGTCTGTGTGTCTCGATGTCCGAACCCTCCTCATCCGAAGAATAAATATTCGATGCTGAAATAAAGGCGTTTTTTTCAAATCATAAGTGGGCTTGGTGGAATGAATCAATCTAATATAATCTACGCGCAAAAGAATGCGGAGACAATATATCTTGAGTGTATCTTGACGCATTCTAGTACAGTCACAGGCATTAAAACTACGTTTTATGCCAATTCAAATTTAGTACAATGTAATGAGTATTAAGAGATGTTAAGTACCTTTAGAAGGAATCGCTCCCTTTTTATATTTATTTTTTATGGCTGCTAACGAAATTGCACCCTCATCATCGGAACCGTCATCGTGATAAGCGTCACCACTGTACGCCCCTGCAGCACGATTAGTGTTCCTAATGCCACCGGTACTTTTCTTCGTTTTTTGAACTCGCATAGCCATACGCAGCTTCTCTTCTTCTTTCTGAGGAAACAAGTAGAAACGTTGGAATAATCGATTTTACTATAATATACGCAAAAAAACTATGACGTGCACGCACCTTTATCATCTCGTATCTATTCTGGTCTGGGTTCATTCCCACTTGGGAGAGAACTTTAATGCCGGAAGTCTTCTGCGACCTATCGGCCAGAGACATCGTCATCTTCCTGTGCGTGAACGATTCGGTGGAATGCGGCCGGAATGTCAGTTTCGTACGGAATACCGCTTGACCCTGCAGACCTGTACCTTGGCGAATGTAGAGGTGGTTGTGATCGCCCTGCAGCGGCTGTTTGTACACATCGAAGATCTCCGAACCCAGATGCAAGGACATGCTACCGTCCGACCACTTTACGAATCTCGCGTTACTTTGCTTCACCATTTTGCCCTCGTCGTTAAATAGCTCCTTCCACCTCAGCGTATTTTCAACTTTGAGCTTCAATCGAGCGCGACCCTCCTCGTCTAGGGTCTCCTCCTCGTCGATCTCGTCCTCGTACGTCTCGTGGTCGAACGGCCTCGTTTCGACAGACAGGAAATTCGGCAGCTTCACGAAGTGAATCTCGCGCCCCAGATCGGTGGTGATTTTCGGGATCTCCACGTCGATTCGAGTCTCCGGAGGTGGCTCTGGTTCGTCCTCCTTATCTTTGTCCTCCTCCTACACATGGAATACGATTCAGTGTTAAAATATGTCGGTCTGCTTGCCAAAGTCGCGTCTTTTTCGCCGCGCGCTACTAATTATAAAAAAAAAAGAGAGAAATAAGGACTTATTCTTCTCGTCAACTTACGTCTTCGATAACGGCTCGATGGCTCGGGCCTTCGCCACCGCTCTCGGATCTGCCGCGGCTGTGACTTCTGCTCCTGCTCCTACTCCTGCTCCTACTTCTGCTTCGGCTCTTGCTTCTGCTACGACTCCTGCTTCTACTCCTGCTCCGGCTGCGACTCCGTTCCTTTTCCTTCTCTTCTTCCTTCTTCTCCTTCTCGTCGTCCGTGCTAATGTCACTCGCGTCGCCGAACAGCGCGTCCGCAGTTGGAGCGGCGCCGTTTTCCTTGTCAGCTGCCTCATTGTCCGAATCCGAGTGTATCACCGGTTTAGATCGTTTAACAGTCTTCCCGGTGTCCGAGCCAGAACTGCTACGTTGCCGTTTAGCCTTGGGGTGCTCTTCATCGTCGCTCTCGTCAGATTTGGGACTTTGATCGTTATCTAATCGAAGAGATTTCAATATTGAACAATGCAATTGGATTGGCGCAAACAGTAACTCACCGGAGCAAGAACGTTCCGCATATCGCAACTAATAATGCAATGCAAACCTGTCTGCTTGAAAGACTTGTTCGACTCATTGTCACTCTTGTCGTTCCTCGGGCTCTTAGACACCGACCTCTTGTCGTCAGGCTTCTCCAAGCCTTCCCTCTTCGCCGTCTCGTCGAACTTGCGCGAGGACGCGGAAGAGTTGGACCGTCTCTCCGCCGGACTCGCGGAGCCCGCCGACTTGTTGCTCCTCTGGGAAGACCCGCTGCGAGACCGACGGCCCCTCGGGGAATCGTAGCCGGAGGCGTTGGACGCGGGGGACGCCGGGGTCTTGGACTTCCTCTCCGCCGATCTCGACCTCGAGGAGCGCGCGCTGCCGCGCGGGGATTGCGAGCGCGAGCGCGGGGACTTGCGGGAGTCCGCCGAGCTGCGGGAGGCCACCGACTTCGGCGTGCCACTCCTGGACCGCGGCGAGCCGGACTTGTCGCTCTGGACGGAGCCGACGCTCGAGCGCCTCGAGCCCGAGCCGGAGCGGCTCTCCGACTTGCGGCTGCCGTCCAACTTGTTCGAGCCGACCGGGCTCCGGCTGGCGGACCTCGAGACGCGGCTGCCGCTGGCGTTGGACGCGGGCGAGGCTGGCGCGCCGTTCTCGTCCTCGGAGCGCTCGCTCCTGGCGTTGCTCGACGTCTGCACCGGGGCCTGCGACGCCCGGCTACCGCTGCGGCTCGATCTCGAGGACGCGGAGGCGTTGTCGGACTCCGAGCCTGAAAGGCAAGATCGCACGGGGGTCCGACGTGAGATAACCTCGAATGGAATATCGCCGTACGCCAGTCGCGCTTAGCGCTGTGAACGCCGCGTCCCAGTGAGACATGGTTCGTCGATTGACGTCGGAGATGATGCCGAATCGACGAGGCATTTCTCACTGGGGTGGCAGGGATGACAGAGACACTGTACTCCGTTGATACTACGTACCGGACTCGCCGCTGGAATCGCGCAGACTTTCTCGCACCGGTGACATGTTTACCACGCGCTCGAGGCTCGAGCGAGTCGCACGTAGAGATTCAGCGGCCCATACTGCAGAGAAAGAGACGACACTTTACCCACCTTACTTTCTTAAAGCGAAACGAGCGACCAGATCAACCGAGGTAACTTACAGCCGCGCTCTTTCCGGCCGAACTTGCAGAGGTTCCAGTTCCAGTTCGTCCTAACGTATAATAATTACGTTCGCAACCGTATCATTTTTCGGCAGTTTGCA
>NW_011967245.1:3304439-3308959 GCF_000949405.1 Vollenhovia emeryi | reverse complement strand
TCTGAACTGGCGGCACACTGGCTCGGATTTCGGAATTCGTCCTTCTCTCTTCAGTGCGGCGGGAAAAAGATGAGGCTCTGCTGAACCAGTGCAGCCAGTCCGGCTAAAAAGAACAGAGACACCTTGAGTGCAGAGAGTACAGTGCAGCAGGAACTCTGCGTTGCGAGTCGACGTCACCTTTTTTCTTCTTTCCGATGCATTTTGGAACGCGCAATTGTAATTAACAAAGCGATGTAGCGATGTATATACATAACAATTGCATACATGCAATTATAATTTTACATTCGAAGCGACACATATGTATATAAGAAGCAAAGAATTGGAGATTTTATTGATTCAGTCATGTCTTCATTGTTGTTAAATGTTTTATTAATTAAATTCAAATCAGATAAGCGAAAAGGATATACATATAATATATATATGATTTTTCAAACATATATAATTTATATTTGTAATAATATAAATACGTCTGTGCTGAAACCGCTATATAACGATAATTGTAAACGTTTATACAGCGTGTTGCACGATTAATAATTGTGTATTAAAACAAACGTTATTGTATATTACCTCAACGAAGGTTTATAATATCCGATTAGTATAGACTGAAACAACATAAACACTTTTTGTATTTTACAATCTACGTTACAACAGAATTAATTCAATATTTTATAAATGCGCAACACATGTCAATTATTTCTCGCATTTTGTCATCGTGGGACCGAATTTTTGCCCGTCATCTATCAAGTTGGCTTAATATTCTATATTAAAAAGTTCTGCTCGAGTAATAAAAGTACTTCCAAATAAAATCAAAAGATGTATTCAAGTACATGTTGATTTGAATGAAACTTCGCACAAGTATCAGGGAATTCCACCAACTCGAGAAAAAAAGTATATATATAATTATATATATTACAGTCTGCTAGAAGCGAATACTGAGGCTACGAAAGAATGTGAATCGCCAGTAGAGTTGATTAACGACAAGAAGAATTGTTGGACGACTTTAGGCTGGCAAATCCGGATTTAAATAAAGAAACCATCTGCCAGCCTAAAGTCGTCTAACAATTCTCTTTATCGAATACTGAAGCTTTTACTTTATATTATATATTAAAATTATAGTGAACTCATTACGGATTGTGAACAATCGTATGTCACTGTGTTCTCTGCAATCACAAGGTCGATAAAAAATTTAAATAGCTTTTTTTTTGCGAGAAGCAATTCAACATAAAGTATACGTACGTAAGTGTTGTATACGTTTGTAGCCAAGAGCAATAAATGAAGAGGCAGCAAAATAATTGAAGTTAAAAAAATAGCTGAGAAATGATCTGTCCTCGTTAAATTGCTTCTCCCTTTCTTGTTAAAATTTATACATCCTCAAAAGTTGCTAGAAATTTAAGGCGCATACTAACAATCAGCTGTGCAGTAACATTCCGAGCGTAAAGTATAAATCGTCGATACCTACTACAGATAAATATTCGTAATTTTTCAATCTTGCAATTGAAAAAAGCGTTATCACGAAATAAATTGGACCCGCGAGTCTATGAAACCATCTATGTATACGCACGATATATTCACTCCACCTATACTATGTAATCGTACTTACAAGTACTAGGCTTTCATTTTGCTCGTTATAAATAACTGAGTATTCAGAATGGCTGTCACCCTAATAATATTCCGTAATACTATAATATGCTTGATAATAAGCTGAAGAGGCAACTGTACGCATATTACACCGTTTTCTTTTTACAGACAACTTTTATCAATCTTTTGAAGGTATTTATAACTAATATACACGTTTGCTTCGAGAGAATGAAAATTATATGACAAACGTAAAGAGATTTTCTTATACATATTTTCACTCAGGTCGAATAAATAAAGGCTAAAACTTTATTTACTCCGCATAGCAATAATCGTTCACGGTGCAATTTGAAATTTATGCACGGAACGAACGGCTAGAGTCCAAGTGTGTGTGAACTTGATTGGTCTTGAAATATGGACTTACTTTGAGTGTATAAAGACATTTTACAACCAACAATCTTATAACAAATTCTCATTATACACCCAAAGACAATTATACATATACAAATATAATATACATCTATCTACAACACACAAAACTTCTATCTTTAGTTTACATGTTTTATCTATTGTGCTTGCAGTTCTTGTAGCCTCTTACACGAAGACATATCGAAATTTTTAGCTTTCAAGTACAGATCTGGATCTTGCAAGTTGCGAGCTTTCCACATTAGACCGTCTCCTGTTAGAAAACAAATTTAAAACATTTTCAGAATCTGCTTGCGAGAAGAACACGACAGGCATATGCGAAGAGATACAAAAAAAGAGTCAAATACGTACTGTAATTTTTTTCTCTGGCGCAGCCTTGTCTCAAGTGACTCACGTACTCCTCTTCAATTGAAATTTCTAGCCTACGTAAGCTCCCCTGATATTCGCTATGAAAGTTTTCTTTAACGTAATATTGTACTTTCAAACCCTGAGTTGTTCTGACCACGGAATATTTCCTGCGCACGGGGAGAAAATCGTTACGCGTCGTGTCCTACGGAAGTCGTTACCGACATTGGAACATATCGGTCAAGTTATACTCACGAACTCGGTTGCAGGCTGTACACTGGGTCGGATATGAAAAAGCTGCTCATCATAGTCAACAGTATTAATAACAGAACTGGCAACATCTGAAGAAACGTGGTGTATCCGTTCGCTTGCTGCAAGGCGTTACGTCGTGATTAAAAAAATAGAAGAGACAAGGAAAAGCGCTACGTAAAACTGCGCCTACAGCAGCGTCTCTCCGCTTTACCTGAGAATGAGCGTGCTGCGCTTGCGCCTCCGACTGCCGCATCCATCTACCGCCCGGCCGACGCATGTAGAACTCCTGTTGCGGGAAGCCGACGCCGAAGAACATGTTGAACAACTCCTCGGCCGTGATGTCGGCTAGGGAGACATCACGGATTAGGTTTCAGCGCACGAACTCGCGCGGGTCTCGCCGCGCATCGACGCTCCCTTACCTTCAAATCCACGAGTGTAGTTGTAGTGCGTGTGGCCCTGGCGACTATGCGCATTCTGCATTCGTTCCTCCTCGGGGCCGTACATGTCGTACTGTTTCCGCTTCTCCGTGTCGGTGAGGATGGCGACCGCGTTGCCGATAGCTGCAGAACACATTTCTCGGGTGAATGTAATAAAAGTACACTCGGCGGGAAGCGAGCCCGACTTCTCACCCTTTACCGCCATCCCCACGCACCTTTGAAAGACTCGGCAGCGCCCGGTGCCTTGTTCTTGTCAGGATGCAACTGAAGCGCCAGTTTCTTGTACGCCTTCTTAATGTCGCTGTCCGTAGCATCTTTGCTGACACCCAAAATCTCGTAATAATCCTTGCATTTCTTTATCCTGCGACAGGCAAAACGAAGCACAATTTATACCAAAAAGAAAATATGTGACATATAAATTGATAGAAAACGAATACATTGTTCCGAAATAATCTACGCGATCTCGAAATATCTACCTCTTGACGTGCTCCAACTGCTCCTTTGTGTATTCGGAATTACTCTGGGAATGTGCTCCGTCTTTGGCTACATTTTGCCGCTTTCTAACGTTAGGCTCCGCCGACTCGGATTTCTGATTCTGCTTGGAGAGCACCGTTACTTCCGCCAGCAGATCTACAAATATATAATTATTGGATCCCCGTAACCACCGTTATTCTGGCAAAAGGAAGAGAGAGGCATATGTGCTCTCGCGAAAAACGAAAGTTCCAGGCTCGGTCTGCAATGAAAATCGTTAGTCGTCGGTCGGAGCTACGTGTCGGTCTTTTTTCTCCCATCCGGAAAGGAAGGGGATCAACATACAGCTCCGACTTCTGACTGAACGTGTAACGTGGTAAAATCAACATGCTTGTCGCGCGCGGACACGGGACGCCACGCGCACATACCCTCGGCCTTCTTCGTCGGGTAAAGCTTCTGGGCCTTGCGGGCGAATTTCTCGGCCTCCTCGTATTTCCGCTCCCGCATAAACCGCTCCGCGAGCTCCATGCATCGCTCCGCCTCGTCCTTATTGCTGTCCATCTCGTCCGTCGTTGCCCGAGGGGAGTTGAACCGAGTTCACTCGCGATCGCAGTGACGGGGCAGAATGGTAAATAACGCGTGAGGCGTGAACCCTCAACCCCGACGGTCCCGACACTCCACCATAGTAATTCGGTTATTACGTCACGAGCATCGTCACGACAGCTGAGCGGCTGAACGCAGACGACGCGAGGCACGGCAGGACGGGCGCCATTAATCCCGGAATCGTTGATCGGCCCTGCTGATCGGTCGTCACGCGAACCAGCCGGCTGTACGCACGAGTGAAGAGGCTCTCGGAGGCAATTCGCGGGATGATCGATATTCGGGAGATACGAGGTATCTCCGCGTGCAATCGGCCCTTCTGAATCGGAATGTACTTGTCGAACGCGGATTGGCTGTCGGGCGCTGGATGTCTTAAGGCCTGTACCCACGATGCTAGGAACCATAGACTATAAA
>NW_011967245.1:3298117-3303921 GCF_000949405.1 Vollenhovia emeryi | reverse complement strand
GCCCGCTGCGGGTTGCTATTTTTCCTGCTGGATTGCTTGCAAATCATTTTCACTATATTGTAAAATACAGAACCGACCCTCTGGGGCTCGATTCTTGAATTTATTCGAAGGAGAAACGTATGCGGAAAATTCTGCTCTCACAGAAAAGTTGCAAGCTGATTGGCTATTCGCGTGGCTTTAACCAATCGACTTTCAACTTTTCTGTCAGAGCAGAATGTTCGTATACGTTTCTTCCTCGAATGATTTCGAGAATCGGGCCTCTGGTCTCGAGAAATGCGTAGCCAATCAACTTGCAGCTTTTATGGAATAGCTGCACGTTGATTGGCTACACGTTTCTCGAAACTTGGGGTGCTTTCGCGACGTAGATCAAAATGATCCGGATCAAAATGATCCGTGCTATGATTGGTCAAATCTGGAATTTCATTGAATAAAATTTCAATGAGTTGCTACGAAATTTCAGATTTGACCAATCATAGCACGGATCATTTTGATCTACGTCGCGAAAGCACCCTTGGACCAAGTTCTAGCATCGTGGACATTGGCCTTTACGGAATAGCTGCAAGTTGATTGGCTACACATCTCTCGGAACTAGCATCGTGAACACAAGCCATAGCGCTAGGGAGGAGACCATAGTGATCTATCGAATGACCATCTACATAATATTTTACACACGCGCTTGCGACTCTCGCGAGACGCGAGTCCACCTGGTTCATCTCTCATTTCGCTTGTTGGAGAAACGTTGAGAGGCACGATGGTGAGTTTTACGCGCGTTCTCGCTGTATCCATCTCCCTTTTTGCGATCCTACCTTCCCGCACGCCAAAATACTTAAAAATCGCATCTGCAACCACTGATCTCGTTTCGTATATGTTTCAGTCTGCACACAAGACGTTTATTATAAAGCGTAAGTTAGCGAAAAAACTAAAACAAAATAGGCCCATTCCGCAATGGGTTAGGATGAGAACGGGGAACACAATAAGGTAAGTTCGAACCTAATAGTAAATATATTTTAAGGGTTTACGTGGCGTAAAGAATGTGCTTGATATCTTAGGTGTACGCGTACATATATGATGTTCACTCCGTGTATGTTGGTTATAAACACCCTTCATTCTCTCCTTGCATGTAATTGTGCAAACGTTACTATAGTACGTGTATCAAAATAAAATTAGTGTTACACAGTATACAGTTATCGTTGCGAGAAATAATTAAAATGTATGTTCTAATTGGAATTTATATCTTCGTACAATTTGGTATCGTTTTGGCTTATTTTCAGGTACAACGCTAAGAGGCGCCATTGGAGGAGGACTAAACTGAAGTTGTAAATTTCAACCTCACCTGGCCCGAATGATCAATAAATCGGTCAATACATAAAAGAATTAAGCTTTAATCAATTTTCTCACAACGACGGTCCGCGTTACCGATCTTGCGTCTCAGGTGTCTGAACATGTTGACTCGCGAAATTCGAGGCACATGTCCCAGCCTTCCTGATCTCTTCGTAAATATTAATCGAGTGGTCCAATGAGGCTATTTGACTTTCGCACGCATGCCTAATGTTATCCATATGTCTCAGGGGAGACTCCGACTGAATCTTGTCGCTCGCTGACGAAGTTTTGTTCTCGTCGGGAAACAATTTCTGGCAATACGCTTCCCAATTTTCAATTACGCAAATTCGTGCTGCACGTCGCGGAAACGTGAAAGTCGCGTGCTGGCGCGAGACTCGTCGCGGTAGACAATACATTCGTCCTGTTGATCGCGGAGCTGCCGCACAACGCTAAATTTCTGACACTGACGAATACTCCGCGTAGTCTGCAAACATGACAATTCGCCCATGAATCGACGCTCTTACACAGCACAAAATTACAATTGAACGACGATAAAATTGTTACGACATATTCCGTTCAATACAGCGAAAATATAAGACACGATAAACGAGATTCGTATGCGGCGACGAGGTTTATTACGACACGACGTTCGTAAAGAAAAGCGTACAACATAACCTATAATAATCGTTCGATAATTCTTAAATTGAATTACGGATACGTTCTTGCGTGGACTGAATACTTTTGCCAGAGAGATTGTCAGTTTTGCGAGTGCCTCTGGCGCGTATTAATTATACTTTATCTCGTATAAATAAATGGATCCTTAGCGCACGTATTATACCGACACCTCGCGCCATAGACATAGTATATCTAGACTGCTGGTTCTCTCAAATTTCAGGAGTGGGGGTAGAGCTCACGTAGAAAAGGATGCACTCTGTTTCGTGTCTGTGCGTTCTCTCTCGCACAGGTTAGTAACTGCTTCCCCTTATCCCCTCTTTTCGCGTGTGCGAGAGAGAACGTTCAATGCACGAAACAGAGTGCATCCTTTTCTACGTGAGCTCTACCCCCACTCCGCCAACCAGCAGTCTAGATATACTATGTCTATGCCTCGCGCGGACCAACATGGCTCGATTAACCTCGATAAACGGACGCGACTGAACGCTCGTTGTTCCTTGTATTATAAGCGAAGACTATGTTAGACTTTCTACGCTTGAAAATGAAGTAGACGTTTTAGAGAAGAACTAAAGTTTAATTTTACGATTGTACATCATTCCAATTTGAATTGTACATTTATAAAACCTTTCTAAAATGAGAAATAACGAAGAAAGGGAAGACAAAAACTTGAAATAATTCAAATTAACGAAAGTAATGTTGGAGAACGTTTAGGCAATGTAAGGCATCACCCGTTGACAATGGTGTAAAACAAATTTTTTTATATACATCGCGTTGGTATTAACAGATTTTTGATCTAAAAAACCAGTCGAATTTTACGTTACGGACCGAGTATATTTAATCGTTAATTAATTTTGCAAAACCCATGGTCGAAACGTAGCGATTCTTAAACATAAAAATTGCCAGATAATAAATTGATCCTCGTTAAAACTGTCATAAAAAGTTTAATCTAATGTTCCTGTATTATGGTACAATATAGTAACAAAAATAAACGATTTGAAGTATAGAAATCTTTACACGGGTCACTCGCAATTTACAGCTTCCCCGTTAGCTCGGGCATGGCCTTAAATAAATCCGCGACCAATCCGTAATCCGCTACTTGAAAGATGGGAGCCTCGGGGTCCTTGTTGATCGCCACAATCGTTTTGGAATCTTCATACCAGCGAGGTGCTGAATCGCCCCCGAAATCCCAACCGCTATGTACAGATTCTGAAACCGCAAAAACCGCAATCATGAAATTGTTGCATTCCGAGTCAAGCCTGTCGCTTCCCAGATAGACACACAGAGTTCTATGAATATTCTTAATTTCAGAATATTCCAATCGAATAGTCTATAAATATATGTAGATTATTACAAAGGAGAAGGGAAACACTTCGAAGCGTTTGTAGCGGAGCATTTGTTGCTTGACCGCGACACACAAGATTGAAACAACCCAGATAGCATGCTTGTCTAAGACATCTTCAAGACTTCTTTAAGACGTCTTTAAGATATCTTTTAGACGTGTATGTCTAAAAGATGTCTAAAAGACGTGTTAAAGACGTCTTAAAGATGTCTTTTAGACATGCATGTTATCTGGGAAGAGAGCAACCGATAAGGCACGTCGTATCAATTCCCTCAAGGCGTTTATGTCAGAAAGATCTCCATTTATATTTTACATTTTTCGCGACAAACTTTCCGCCAGTTATGGCCGGATATTACTTGTTCCGTTACTTATCAATTTTTACTTACAGGCGCGACAATTTTCCCGGTTTGTCCCACTTACATGTCGTTCGGCACGAAGCTGGCGTCGACCGCGGCGCTGGACGCACCCACGGCCGCGTTGAGCTTGTCCGCCAATGTGTACAACAACTGGAAGTTCTCTCCGGACTTCATTCCACGTCCACCGGAGATAACAATTTTCGCGGACGTCAATTAGGGCCTGTCGGACCTGCTGAGCTCTTGCTTAACGTACTCCACTTGGCCGGAGGCGCAATCGCCAGTAGGGACGCTCTCGCACTTGGCGTCGCCACGCTCCAGAGGCAGCGGCTCGAAAGAGGTGCCTCTCACGGACACCACCTTCACGTTATCCTTGGACTTGAGAGTCTGAATGGCATTGCCGGCGTAAATAGTGCGCACGAAGGTATCCGGGACTTTTACGTCGGTAATGTCGCTTATCGGGGACACGTCCAACTTGGCTGCAACCTTAAACAGATTTATATACGTGAATTGGCATAGGATCAACGGGTGCTTTCCAGCGAGAGACGAGGCCTAGCGTGGTGTAACGCAGAGAATCATTATGTCTTTACTAATCGCAAACAATAGAGATGAAACGATTAACTGTGTTACACAGGGTCGCCTGATAAACGTACGCGCGAATTCGGCTCTTACGGAAAAGTCACGCATTTGCTTTTAGTCAATCGACTTGCGAGTTTTCCGTGAAAACTGAATTCTCGTATTTTGTCTTTCGAGTAAATTCAAGAGTCGAGCACCAGGCATACCTGCCTGTCTGTCTGCTGCTGGAAGGCATCCGACGTAATTGTTCTTGTCAGGCTGCAACTGAAGCACCAATTTCTTGTACGCCTTCTTGATCTCGCTGTCCGTAGCATCTTTGCTGACACCCACAATCTCGTATAATCCTTGCATTTCTTTATCCTGCGACAGGCAAAACGAAGCACAATTTATACCAAAAAGAAAATATGACATATAAATTGATAAAAAACGAATACATTGTTCCAAAATAATCTACGCGATCTCGAAATATCTACCTCTTGACGTGCTCCAACTGTTCCTTTGTGTATTCAGAATTACTCTGGGAATGTGCTCCGTCTTTAGCTACATTTTGCCGCTTTCTAACGTTAGGCTCCGCCGACTCGGATTTCTGATTCTGCTTGGAGAGTCACTTCCGCCAGCAGATCTACAAATATATAATTATTAGATCCCCGTAACCACCGTTATTCTGGCAAAAGGAAGAGAGAAGCATGTGCTCTCGCGAAAAACGAAAATTCCAGGCTCGGTCTGCAATGAAAATCGTTAGTCGTTGGTCGGAGCTACGTGTCGGTCTTGTTTCTTCCATCCGGAAAGGAAGGGGATCAACATACAGTTCCGACTTCTGACTAACGACTCGTCGTAGACCAGGCCCTATTCCGCCTGAACGTGTAACGTGGTAAAATCAACATGCGGACACGGGACGCCACGCGCACGTACCCTCGGCCTTCTTCGTCGGATAAAGCTTCTGGGCCTTGCGGGCGAATTTCTCGGCCTCCTCGTATTTTCGCTCCCGCATAAACCGCTCCGCGAGCTCCATGCATCGCTCCGCCTCGTCCTTATTGCTGTCCATCTCGTCCATCGCCGCCCGAGGGGAGTTGAACCGAGTTCACTCGCGATCGCAGTGACGGGGCAGAATGGTAAATAACGCGTGAGGCGTGAACCCTCAACCCCGACGGTCCCGACACTGTACCATAGTAATTCGGTTATTACATCACGAGCATCGTCACGACAGCTGAGCGGCTGAACGCAGACGACGCGAGGCACGTCAGGACGGGCGCCGTTAATCCCGGAATCGTTGATCGGCCCTGCTGATCGGTCGTCACGCGAATCAGCTGTACGCACGAGTGAAGAGGCTCTCGGAGGCAATTCGCGGGATGATCGATATTCGGGAGATTCGAGGAATCTCCGCGTGCAATCGGCCCTTCTGAATCGGAATGTACTTGTCGGGTGCTGGATGTCTTAAGGCTGGTCTACAATACATGGAGTAAGCTGGAGTAAGGAGTAGGAGTAAGGAAATAAATCCATTTTATTTCTTACTCCTACTTCAGCTCTTACCCAGATAGCACAAG
>NW_011967245.1:3292604-3298017 GCF_000949405.1 Vollenhovia emeryi | reverse complement strand
CTCAATCTTTTATATTTGGTATATATTTACAGTATTCGTAACATTATAAAGAATTCGGTATTTTGCGCGTGTGCAGCTCTTTCAAGTAATCGTCCAACAATTCCTCGCCGGTCTTGGGATACGGCTGGTAATAATGTTTGGGCGGCGGTCCTTCCTCCAGCCGTACGTAATAGTGGCATTTTCACTATATTGTAAAATACAGAACCGACCCTTTGGGGCTTGATTCTTGAATTTATTCGAAGGAGAAACGTATGCGAAAATTCTGGTCTCACAGAAAAGTTGCAAGCTGATTGGCTATTCGCGTGGCTTTAACCAATCGACTTTCAACTTTTCTGTCAGAGCAGAATGTTCGTATACATTTCTTCCTCGAATGATTTCGAGAATCGGGCCCCTGGGGCTCGATTCTTGAAACTATTCGAAGGAGAAACGTATACGAAAATTCTGCTCTTACAGAAAAGTTGCAAATTGATTGGCTATTCGAATAGGTTTAACCAATCGACTTCCAACTTTTCTGTCGGAGCAGAATTTTCGTATACGTTTCTTCTTCGAATGAATTCAAGAATCGAGCCCCTGATCTCGAGAAATGCGTAGCCAATCAACTTGCAGCTTTTATGGAATAGCTGCACGTTGATTGGCTACACATCTCTCGGAACTAGCTTCGTGAACACAAGCCATAGCGCTAGGGAGGAGACCATAGTGATCTATCGAATGACCATCTACATAATATTTTAAACACGCGCTTGCGACTCTCGCGACCGCGAGTCCACCTGGTTCATATCTCATTCCGCTTGTTGTTAGAGAGGCACGATGGTGAGTTTTACGCACGTTCTCGCTGTATCCATATCCCTTTTTGCGATCCTACCCTCCCGCACGCCAAGATACTTAAAAATCGCATCTGCAACCACTGATCCCGTTTTATATATGTTTCAGTCTGCACACAAGACGTTTATTATCAAGCGGAAGCTTGCAAAAAAAATAAAACAAAACAGGCCGATCCCTCAGTGGGTTCGGATGCGAACGGGTAACAGTATTCGGTAAGTTCGAGCCTAATGTAATTGTGCAAACGTTGCTATAGTATGTGTATCAAAATAAAATTAGTGTTACACAGTATATAATTATCGTTGCGAGAAATAATTAAAATGTATGTTCTAATTGGAATTTATATCTTCATACAATTTGGTATCGTTTTGGCTTATTTTCAGATATAATGCCAAAAGACGCCATTGGAGGAGAACAAAATTAAAATTGTAATGAACAATATGCTGTTTACGCCTCTGGCACGTAAGAAATGTACCATATAAAATAAAACTTGTGTTTCAACCCTCAACTTGTAAGTCTACTACCAAAAAAAGTTTCGACGACTAGGATATACGCTCCAACGCGTTAGCTTTATTCGACGATGACTGACTTAGATGCGTTACTGAACTTTTAACTAAATCCTATTTATTTAAAATCAATTAGAAATTAAAGAAGCTGTGTAGGATCGGGCATAGGTGTAAGTAGCCAGCTAAACTAAATCGAGTGAATTAAATTAGTGCATTATTAAATGAATTGGAAAGAATACGGTATATGAGTTCACTTAATTTAGTTTAGCTGGCTACTTACACCCGGTGTCCATGCCCGGTCCTAAACGGCCTCTTTTATTTCTAATTGATTTTATATCTTAAAGGACCTATGTTAAAAATTGTAGTATCGCATTTATTTATTTCTTAACAAAAACTTGAAGAGATGGATCGCCAGTAAATAAAGAACAAATAATAAGGATAACGTCGACAATTAACTGGCTCAATATATTTCGTTTAGAAAATACAAGTATTTTCTAAACGAAATATATTGAGCCAGTTAATTGTCGACGTTATCCTTATTATTTGTTATTTCTTAACCTACATTGTTCATAACTGCGTTGATGTTGATTTGCAGTATCACTCGAAAAGGACCGACAAGAATAGGGTCGAAACGTGTAGTAAACTAATTAAATAACTAGCCAGTTTCCCATCTCAATCTTGTATATTTGGTATATATTTACAGTATTCGTAACATTATAAAGAATTCGGTATTTTGCGCGTGTGCAGCTCTTTCAAGTAATCGTCCAACAATTCCTCGCCGGTCTTGGGATACGGCAGGTAATAATGTTTGGGCGGCGGTCCTTCCTCCAGCCGTACGTAATAGTGGCAGTACCTGTAGTGTATGGTTCCCATGCGTCTCCTAGCGTGACGCCGTAGGCCCTTTATTACGATACCCTTGGTACAGAACGATTCCGCTACGAAAGATCACATTTCTACGTTAGGCTGATGGCAGGGAACAATCTATAAACGCTTAAGACTGTCTTATTGTTAGGGCCTGAGCAGAATGGTTGTCTTATACTCTTAAGACAATGATTTAAGTTTTAAGCCTTTGTCTTGAGGTAACGCACAATAACTGTCTTATGTCTCGAGACATGAGTACAAGACTAATCTGATATTACATTTGTCGTACGATTTAGACTTAGGGCCTGAGCAGAATGGCTGTCTTGTGCTCATGTCTTGAGGCATAAGACAGTTATTGTGCGTTACCTCAAGACAAAGGCTTCAAACATTGTCTTAAGGCTGTCTTAAGAGTGTAAGACAGCCATTCTGCTTAGGCCCTTAGTCGTAGACGTAAGACAAGGTAGAGAAAAACTCAAGTTGTCTACAAGAGACTCAAGTTTTTCTCTGCTTTGCCTTACGTCTACTACTTAAGACAGTCTCAAGCCGCCAAAGGACTCGGAAAACGGAATAGTTTGGTAAAAACGCAGCCGCGGTCTCCGACATCGACCGACATACTCACCGACCCACAGGTTACTCTTAAACTCAACGTTGTGCTCTTCCACAGCCAAGCGTTGGGCTTCTAATATAACTTCCTTGGCGATTTCGGCGCCCTTCTTGTGTAGAAAACTCAGCTGCTTCACAGCCTCGTCCACGGACATTCCTCGCACTAAGATCGCGACATACCACATCTTCTTGAGACTGTATTTTATGTTGGCTTTCATGTGGCAGACGTACTGAGAGACAGGCGTACAAAGTTATGTTATCCAATAACGGTATCATTTAACAAACTTGCGCATGAGGCAACTTACAGCGGGTCTTCTCTCTTCATCCGGCTTTTGGGGTGGAAATACAGTCCTATTGTATTTTAGAAATCCCTTAGGCGGTCGATAATTCCGCAAATTTGTGCTGCACGTCGCGGAAACGTGAAACCCGCGTGCTGGCGCGAGACTCGTCGCGGTCGACAGTACATTTGTCCTGTTGATCGCGGACCTGCCGCACAACGCTAAATTCCTGACACACTGACGAATACTCTGCATAGTCTGCAAACATGACAATTCGCCCATGAATCGACGCTCTTACACAGAGCACAAAATTATAATTGAACGACGATGAAATTGTCACATATTCCGTTCAATACAGCGAAAATATAAGGCACGATAAACGAGATTCGTATGCGGCGACGAGGTTTATTACGACGCGACGTTCGTAAAGAAAAGCGTACAACATAACCTACAATAATCGTTCGACAATTCTTAAATTGAATTACAGATACGTACTTGCGTGGACTGAATACTTTTGCCAGAGAGATTTTCAGTTTTGCGAGTGCCTCTGGCGCGTATTAATTATACTTGATCTCGTATAAATAAATGGATCCTTAGCGCACGTACAGAAACCGACACCTCGCGCGGTCCAACATGGCTCGACTAACCTCGATAAACGGACGCGACTGAACGCTCGCTGTTCCTCGTATTATAAGCGAAGGCTATGTTAGACTTTCTACGCTTGAAAATGAAGTAGACGTTTTAGAGAAGAACTAAAGTTTAATTTTACGATAGTACATAATTCCAATTTGAATTGTACATTTATAAAGCCTTTGTAAAATGAGAAAAAACGAAGGGAGGACAAAGACTTGAAATAATTTAAATTAACGAAAGTAATGTTGGAGAACGTTTAGGCAATGTAAGCCATCACCCGTTGACAATGGTGAAAAATAAATTTTTTTATATATATTGCATTGGTATAAACAGATTTTTAATCGTTAATTAAATTTGCAAAACTCATGGTCGAAACGTAGCGATTCTTAAACATAAAAATTGCCAGATAATAAATTGATCCTCGTTAAAACTGTCATAAAAAGTTTAATCTAATATTCCTGTATTATGGTACAATATAGTAACAAAAATAAACGATTTGAAGTATACAAATCTTTACACACGAGTCACTCGCAATTTACAGCTTCCCCGTTAGCTCGGGCACGGCCTTAAATAAATCCGCGACCAATCCGTAATCCGCTACTTGAAAGATGGGAGCCTCGGGGTCCTTGTTGATCGCCACAATCGTTTTGGAATCCTTCATACCAGCGAGGTGCTGAATCGCCCCCGAAATCCCGACCGCTATGTACAGATTCTGAAACCGCAAAAACCGCAATCATGAAATTGTTGCATTCCGAGTCAAGCCTGTCGCTTCCCAGATAGACACACAGAGTTCTATGAATATTCTTAATTTCAGAATATTCCAATCGAATAGTCTATAAATATATGTAGATTATTACAAAGGAGAAGGGAAACACTTCGAAGCGTTCGTAGCGGAGCATTTGTTGCTTGACCGCGACACACAAGAAAGATTGAAACAAGAGAGCAACCAATAAGGCACATCGTATCAATTTCTTCACGGCATTTATGTCAGAAAGATCTCCATTTATATTTTACATTTTTCGCGATGAACTTTCCGCCAGTTACGGTCGGATATTACTTGTTCCGTTACTTATCAATTTTTACTTACAGGCGCGACAATTTTCCCGGTTTGCCCGACTTGCATGTCGTTCGGCACGAAGCCGGCGTCGACCGCGGCGCGGGACGCACCCACGGCCGCGTTGAGCTTGTCCGCCAATGTGTACAACAGCTGGAAGTTCTCCCCGGACTTCATGCCACGTCCACCGGAGATGACAACTTTCGCGGACGTCAGTTCGGGCCTGTCGGACTTGCTGAGCTCTTGCTTGACGTACTCCACTTGGCCGGAGGCGCAATCGCCAGTAGGGACGTTCTCGCACTTGGCGTCGCCACCCTCCAGAGGCAGCGGCTCGAAAGAGGTGCCTCTCACGGACACCACCTTTACGTTATCCTTGGACTTGAGAGTCTGAATGGCATTGCCGGCGTAAATAGTGCGCACGAAGGTATCCGGGGCTTTTACGCCGGTAATGTCGCTTATCGGGGACACGTCCAACTTGGCTGCAACCTTAAACAGATTTATATACGTGAATTGGCATAGGATCAACGGGTGCTTTCCAGCGGGAGACAGAAGGCTAGCGTGGTGTAACGCAGAGAATCATTTCGTCTTTACTAATCGCAAACAACAAAGATGAAACGATTCACTGTGTTAAGCCCAATGTCCACGATGCTAGAACTTGG
>NW_011967245.1:3277282-3291920 GCF_000949405.1 Vollenhovia emeryi | reverse complement strand
TCCAAGTTTTAGTTTCGAGAAATCTGTAGCCAATCAACGTGCAGCTATTCCATAAAAGCTGCAAGTTGATTGGCTATACATTTTTCGAAACTAGAACTTGGACCAAGTTCTAGCATCGTGGACATTGGCCTTTACACAGGGTCGCCTGATAAACGTATGCGCGAATTCTGCTCTTACGGAAAAGTCGAATGGCTAAAAGCAAACGCGTGCAGCCAATCGACTTGCGAGTTTTCCGTGAAAACAGAATTTTCGTATTTCGTCTTTCGACTAAATTCAAAAATCGAGCACCAGGCATTCCTGCCTGTCTGTCTGCTGCTGGAAGGCATCCGACGTAATTGATGATCCTTCGGCGAAACAGCAAGTCGTCAACTAACTCTGGGGAGCAACGCCTTGCCGAACGCGCTCGCACCGGCTAATATATGCGTGAACTTGTACTCGCTGCAGAGCTTGAGTACAAGCGGCGTCAGCGACTCCGCGGTGAATCCCTTGAACGCGTCGCTGTCCGCGAGGAAAACCTTGGACACGCCCTTGGCCTTGCACGCGTTCTGCGCGACCGCCTCGCACTTGGTGCCGGCCACCAGCACAGTAACATCGCCGCCTATCTTCGTGGCGGCTGTCAACGTGTTGCACGTGAGCGGCAGTAGATTCTCGTTGTTGTGCTCCGCGATGACTAGAGTGGACTCGTAGCGCGCCAGCGAACCGAACTGAAAACAAGTGACTGTATGAGACATTCGAATTACACCGCGAAGAGACTACAATCGAGAATTTCGTGAGAGTCAGGCCCGGTCTAACTGTGCACGTTGAGCCTTTTCCTTTCTGGATGGAAGCAAAAGAACCGACATGTAGTTCTGACTTCTGACCAACAACTAATAACTCGTAGACCGGGCCTTAGGCTGATGGCAGAGAACGATCCGTAAACGCTTAAGACCGTCTTGCTCGTGGACGTAAGATAAGGCAGAGAAACTTAACAAGTATACACTTTTACGACTTCAGTTTTCCTCTGCCATCAGCCTTGGGGTCCGAGCAGAATGGCTGTCTTGTACTCTTAAGACATAAGCTGTGCGTTACCTCGAGACAAAGGTTTAAAACATAAAACATTGTCTTAAGAGTACAAGATAGCTATTCTGCTCAGATCCTTTCCAGATAGCACGCATAGCTCTATGAATATTCTTCTGGAGTGCAAATATTCTTAATTTCAGAATATTCCAATCAAATATTCTATAAATGTATATAGATTATTGCAATTAGAAATCGTATATTCATAACAAAGAAGAACGTTTTTAGAACATTCGTCGAGAATGTCTTTGGAACATTAGTTTAGAATAACTTTTTAAACATTCATCGAGTTTATGTGTTGCACATTGTTCATTGTGTAATACACTTATCTTATGCAAAAGGCAGCGAGATCTGTGGTCATACCATGTATAACCCAGCAAACGCCAAAGTAACAATTACATAACATCAATGCAAATGTAATATAATAGGCGTGCGTGTAGTATTCATCGCGTCTCAAAGCGACATCGACTCGTATCTTACTACGGAATCGTAAACACGTTGCGACAATCTCTTTGCTCGTTAGAAGACAATCCGTTTGCGATACAGCTGGTCGGACTTTAAACGGGAGTAAACGACGACTCGTGTCCATTTCTGCCGATGTAGATTAACTTAATCTCTTTTACCAAGTTCTAAGAACTGGAGAAAGACACAAAGTTGAGCCGAAGAAGACGTATTCGAGAGGAGAATATAAATAGGCGCTAAGATTCAGCTTGACCGTTGAATGCGTTTCTCTTGTGTTAAATTAAACCAAAATGATCAAAGTGAATCCCCAGCGGCAGAAATGGGCATGGCCCGTGCTTCTCGCAGAGGACAGATCGAAAATGCAGCTGGCATTGAAATTGGAGGTCACCGTCGTCGGTCGCGAGGTATACACGGGTCATATGGTTCGAAGAAACGGATGAAAATCGTGACGAATTCGTGGGGAATTGACGCTCACCTTGCTGGTGGCCCGTAACGTCCTCACGCAGGTGGAGAACATCGTTGCGGAGATCCGTGTCCTTTCCTGTCGCCCGTAACGTTGGACTGTAAAAATACAGCGCTCCCTAATCAGTGACGATAAGGTCCAAAGTCCTGCCGGGTTATAGCAGGAGTGCCGTTGGCAGGCGCGTCAATTGCACGCAGATCGCATGTGATGGAGCGTGTCGTCGCGTATTAAGAGAGCGCGCGAGGCATATATATTTTTTCAAAGGTCATGTTTGATCGTTTCTATTTTTTAGATTAATATCTCTTGTATAAAAAAAAATGCTTGCATAAAAAAAATAGAACTGAATTTTTATAACTTTTCATCAATCGTTCAGCAGGCACAACTGTTGAGCGAGCGCTCAATGGTTTCTTAACATGATTGGCTGGATCTAAAAGTATTAGGGCAACTTTCACCAAGCTTCGGTTAAAGGTACTATTTCATGTAGCGTCAAAGCGCTGGATCACTGGATGCAGTTGAGCGGCTTCTCCCACTCTGTCTCCCTCGATCGACGCGCACCCATTATACGCATAAAATTACCGTCTCGTCGTTTTGTCGCTGAGGTTCGAAGTGATTCAACTTCAGCGAAAAATAGCCGTGTTTAAATCGTCTTAATATTGGAGAGGAAAGCTCGTTTTTTTTTGTAAAGACAAATCAACAATAATACGAGCAATATAAGTGCTACCTTTTTTTAAGAAATAGAATCCGAAGAACGGATCTAATCTTCCCGATATCTTCGATTACAGGGAGTAAGAAGTCGAATTATCGCAAAGTTACGGCGATGATCAAAAAGTTTAGAAAAAGGCGTCTATTATATTTTTACATGTACAATATACTATATACATCGTTTTACATCTACTATGTACATCTTTTTACATCTACTATATACATCTTTTTACATCTATTATCTACTATGTACATCTATTATACTATATACACTATATACATCTATAAATCTTTTTACATGAAGAATTCTCCCGAGATGCCCGAGCTACGAAGACGCTCAGCGAAAAGTTCGGTACTTCGTCAGTTTTATCAGGGCACAAGAAAACATTGCGGACACCGCGGACACCCAAGCTCGACCAGACGTTGAAAAGAGACACGAACTATACTCTCAAAGCCGGCGGAGTTTTTAGTCCCCGCAGGAAGGTTAAATTGATTTTGTCCCTCGACGTACCAACGTCGCGGAAGTCTCCCACTTTGCCAAGCGAGAAAGGTGACTTCTGTTACGCGAAAGATAGCGAGAGACGCGATACGATGAGCAGCACGACTTCCAAGGGGGAGCTCAATTTGAAATCCGAGTTGACAAAACTTTTACGCTCATTGCCAGATGAGAAACCGTTGAAGGAGGCCACCACGCAACGGCACTTTCTGAGACGCCTGTCCGCAAGTTGTCAGGACTCGCCCCAGAGTCTTTACGGAGAGATTGTTAACCATAATTGAGGAGTCGGTATTAATCAACGATTCTGGAGAGATCAGTACCCGCAGATTTAACGAGAAACCGCAGAAAACGCACAAGTTTATAGAGGACGAGACCGTTCCCGAGTGGCCCCCAGTCTCCCGGTATGTCGGCGTCGATTTCTGGTACCAGGAGAAGGACCCTAGAACACAGAGCTAATTCTTCGCGGAGATCCCGCACTCACGGGACTCCCGATATAGGTCTGGTGACGCCCGTTTCTCCCCGACGCGACGTTAAAAGCCCCAACAAGATACGTCGGCGTATGTCCAGGAACAGTTACACCCTGGGAAATTTCAACGATAACACGTTTGAAAATTTGGAAGCGCATTGCGAGAAATTGTTTCCCGACGAGAACGAGACTTCGTCAGCGAGCGACAAGATTCAGTCGGAGTCTCCCCTGAGACATATGGATAACATTAGGCATGCGTGCGAAAGTGGCCTCCTTGGACAACTCAATTAATATTTAGAAGAGATCAGGAAGGCTGGGACATGTGCCTCGAATTTCGCGAGTCAACATGTTCAGACACCTGAGACGCAAGATCGGCAACGCGGACCGGCGTCGTGTGAGAACATTGATTAAAGCTTAATTCTTTTATGTATTAACCGATTTATTGATCATTCTGGCCAGGTGAGGTTGAAATTTAATTCTTTTATTAAAACGTTTCGAAAAACATCTATTAACATTATAGATTCCATTCTTTGTAACATATCCCTCATCTCCGACCAGTGAACTCTATGCATACTGGAATGAGTGATCTATTGTTCTGGCTGTTGCCGAGAGAGAGGTGCGTTTGGGTGAATCCTTGTCTCCTTCTAGTACTACCTGATTGGATAGTCGCATATAAATGACGAGAAGAAGGGCGTCACTTATATGCGATTATCCAATCAGGTAGTACTAGAAGGAGACAAGGATTCACCCAACGCACCTCTCTCTCGGCAACAGCCAGAACTATATCACTCATTCCAGTATGTATAGAGTTCACTGTCTCCGACAGTCAGGTCACATTAAACATATCTATACATCTATTAATCGCGCTCAGTCCTGCGAAAGACGCAGCAAAGTATACATAGTGACTTAGCGATAAAAAAAAAAAAGGAAACAATTGCTGGCACGGAAGAATAATTTGAATTGCACTCTTAATCAAACTTAATCTCTTTATAAAAACATTTCATAAAACATGTATTAACATTCATTATAGATTTCATTCTTTGCAATTCTTTGTTCCTGTTAGCTTACGAACGCAGACCGAAGTAGATTTCTAATGCATTGCAGTTCTAATAAATTATATTTATATGTAATATGTCATCTCCGACAGTCGCATTAAACATATTTATATATTTATTAATCTTTTTACATGAAGAACGCTCTCAGTCCTGCAGAAAAGTATATATAGTGACTTCGCGATAAAAAAAAAAGTATGAAACAATTGCTAGCACGAAAGAATAATTTGAATTGCACTTTTAATCAAACTTACAAACATGTATTAACATTCATTATAGATTTCATCCTTTGCAATTCTTTGTTCCTGTTAGCTTACGAAATAACGCAGACCGAAGCAGATTTCTAATGCATTGCAGTTCTAATAAATTATATTATATTTATATCTTTAGCCGCGTTGCTCACCTCTCTCGGTCGTATCGGAGATCGGAACTTCTTTCCTGGACTGGGCATAGTCCGCTTCGTTCTAGGCGTCAGTTTGTCGTGCGTTTTGGGTCGTTGATTTTGTTTTCTGCTCCGTGCCCTTTATATACTGGGCCACGGGCGATATCACGTGATCGTAGTTTCCCATTTGCTGATAAATTTTCTTAGCGTGCGGATTGATGTTCGATTCCTGCTTATTCTGCTTCGGCATCAAATTGGGAAAATAGATACGCTTCGGCTTACAACCCTTGTTAACGGACTGCTTTCCAGGCGTCACGAATAGTCTTGGCTTCGAAACGACAGTTTTGTTAGCAGAAAGTTTTGCCGACGAAGGGCTCGTCTTTCTCGGTGACAGCTTGGGTGTCCGCGGTGTCCGCAATGTTTTCTTGTGCCCTGATAAAACTGACGAAGTACCCAACTTTTCGCCGAGCGTCTTCGTAGCTCCGGCATCTCGAGAGGTCGACCTTAATCGGTGAAGTTGATTGAGTAAGGGTTTGTATTCTTCCAAGTAATCCTGATAGTTCTTCACGCACATTAGAACCTTCATAAACTTCTCGTCGCTCGTGGTCATAGTCGGCGAGGCTTCGGTGACTCTGATTTCCGGATACTTTTGTTCCGACGCTGCCGTCGACTCCAAATTCGCATCGATTTCTATCAATACCTTCGCCGTGTCGAGGCACCTCTGTCGTTTCCTCGCAATCTCGTACATGAGCGTACTCTCCAAATCGTCCAGTTGTTCGGCCGTCTTGTAGCGCCTACCACATTCCGTCCGCCGCTTAAACGTGCTGGAGACCTTCCTCGAACATTTTATGTTCTCACACGACGCCGGTCCGCGTTGCCGATCTTGCGCCTCAGGTGTCTGAACATTCTGACTCGCGAAATTCGAGGCACATGTCCCAGCCTTCCTAATCTCTTCGTAAATATTAATCGAGCTGTCCAAGGAGGCCATCTGACTTTCGCACGCACGCCTAAAGTTATCCATTTGTCTCGGGGGAGACTCCGACTGAATCTTATCGCTCGCTGACGAAGTCTTGTTCTCGTAGGGAAAGAATTTCTGGCAATACGCTTCCAAATTTTCAAACGTAGTCGTGTTATCGTTGAAATCTCTCGGGCGGCAACTGTTCCTGGACCTACGCCGACGTATCTTGTTCGGACTTTTAACGTCGCGTCGGGTAGAAACGGGCGTCACCAGACCTAAATCGGGAGTCCCGTGAGTGCGGGATCTCCGCGAAGAATCAGCTCTGTGTTCTTGGCTCTTTCTCTTTGTACCAGAAATCGGCGTCGGTGTCGACGTACCGGGAGACTGGGGCCACTCGGGAACGGTCTCGTCCTCTATAAACTTGTGCATTTTTTGCAGTTTCTCGTTAAATCTGCGCATACTGACCTCTCCAGAATCGTCGATTAATACAGACTCCTCAATTATAGTTAGCAATCTCTCCGTAAAGACTCTGGGCGAGTCCTGACAATTTGCGGACAGGCGTCTCAGAAAATGCCGCTGCGTGGTGGCCTCCTTCAACGGTTTCTCATCTGGCAATGAGCGTAAAAGTTTTACCAATTCGGATTTCAAGTTGAGCGCCCCCTTGGAAGTCGTGCTGCTCATCGTATCGCGTCTCTCGCTATCTTTCGCGTAACAGAAGTCACCTTTCTCGCTTGGCAAAGTGGGCGATTTCCGCGACGTTGGTACGTCGAAGGAAAAAATTAATTTAACCGTCCTGCTGGGACTGAAAAGCTCGCCGGCTTTGAGATTATAGTTCGTGTCTCTATTCAACATCTGGTCGAGCGTAGTGTAGCTCTTGGATCTCGTGAATTCTCGATTGAGCAAAGCCTGGCGTCTCAACGAATCTGCCGACATGGAACGGCGAAGGCTATTACAATTGTGTCGTCCCACGGTCGGGTCCCTGCTTAAACGGCGATGAACTCTCTCGCCGATCACGGTCTTGGATAGCGTGGCGCTTAACTGTTCTTCAAGAGTGTCTTCCTTAAGCTGTTCGTTATCAAACAGATTTATACATTTGTTTAAATCAAATTTGTGCGACGTATACGACGTACTATCGTCCGACATGTTCCACATATCGCTCCGCTGAGGCTGCCTGTTATCGTGTGCGGTATTACAGTTCTTAGCAATATCGCACGAGTCGGATAGCGAATGGTATTGCTGGCTGACTAAGCTACCTGCTAGAATAACAGATTCGCGAGATTTGGTATGCTTTGACTGGCTGTGTAAGTCACCTCTGTGTTGTTTACTTCTTATATCGTATGATGTGTTGTCCGAGGACACTCGAGACATTGTCGAACTTGATTCGTCGTCGCTTACCGTTTGACCTGTAAAAGGACATGTACATAAACCGTACGTTCGAGTTGAAATCATAAAATGTAGGGTCAAGATTTAACATTGTATAAAATGTTATACAATGTTAAATCTTGACCCATGATTTAATTACTTGACAACATGATTTAATTACATTTAAATGAGCATTTTGCTGAAAAGTTTTACGCAGTACATGCACCCTAGTAAGGACTGTGTCCACGTTGCTAGAACTTGGACCAAGTTCTAGCATCGTGGACGCCAGGCCTTTAGAGACCCCGTAATCACAGACTGGCCGTAAGAGTTCGTCGAATGCCTGCGAGTGAGAGAGAAACCTAGGCTATCTCGCTCTTCTACGATCGTTACGATCTCTCACTCGCAGGAATTTGACGAACTCTTGTAGCAAGTCTCTGACTACAGGGTCTCTACACCCTATATATTATATATGTGTATATACATAATACATAGACCGCAGACCACTTGATGCTTCCAGGCATTCGTCTCCTTGCTTTTAAGAAGGTGAAGAACGCTTAAAGCATTTGTAGCATCAAGCTGGCCGGAAAAATTAATAAGCAGTCGTGTATTAATGTATTTGTGGCGAGCGTGGCTTAATAAACAAATGACCGAGAAAATCAGAGTTCAAATCCCCATGAATACTGCTGGTTTCATCGAATGCTATCCCCCCCCCCCCTCTCTCTCTCACTCTCTCTCTCTCTCTCTCCGAGAGAAGAAGCAACTACCGAGAGTATCCTGCCACACATATCCGAAAAGGGGGTTTGGCGAGTAAAAACTCACTGTCGCAAATAGACACAATGAGCCTCGGGCGGGGGCAATTCGCGAATTTGCGAAAAAGATTAATATATTTAGAACTGTACTGTTATAAATTCCGACTGGGCAGAGGAAAAATACTGAGAATACTTACGAAAGCTTGTTAAAGAGGCTGTGAAATCATGAGCGCGTCTTCGCTGATTGCTCATTTTTATTTCTGGGAAGGGACAATTGTCACGTAACGAAGTTAATAATGTGAGAATAAAGCGCTACGTCGATCCACCCGCGGAGACTCAGGCGAACACGATGCTTGCAACGGACAAATGAAGCGTACGCCGAACCGGTAACCGGTTTTTAAACGGTTGAACCAGTGCTGCCAGATTCCCCCTCCACGAGCTTAGGCCGCGCATGTGCCACGCATGGTATATCAGTTACGTATATTATGGGCGCACAGTTTTGGCCTAATACAAAATTTATGTTTAATTATATATAAATGTGTCTGTAAACAATTATTTTAATGTCCTACTCTTCTTTATTTTAAAGAGAGAAAGAGAGAGAGAGAGTGTGTGTGTGTATGTGTGTACACGCGCGCGCTTACTTATGTCCACAGGGGCTTGTGTGTTTCTAATACGTTACTGCATTTAACGTCTGAAGCGCATGCGTCGGCACATGTGGGGTAGCCCGGCCAATTCTGGTGGCACCGCCGGCACCGGCTTCGGTGCCTTCGGTTGCAATCTTGCATGTTACTAGACCGGTTGGGTTAACCGGAGCCTGGTGCGCCGAGGCTCATTTGTGACGCATTTATCATTGTAAGTAATTGTGAATTAGCGTACACGACGTCGAATATCGCGCGGCGATCTCTCGCGAATTGATCATGGTAAGTTTTAACGCAACAAGATTCTCGCGACAGCGGGACACGGCGTTCCCCAGCGGGTAACGTCCGGATTTTTGTCGTGCACAAAACCGAGCGTGTTTTCTATTTCAGCTGTTCTACTCCTTCTTCAAATCCTTGATCGGAAAGGACGTGGTGGTCGAGTTAAAAAATGATCTCAGGTGAGTTATTACATTGGTTGCTTCCTTTCTTGACACAAACCGACACACGCGTCGTTTTCCATTTAGAATTTAAGTTAGACTCAATCCACGCTTTACGACTCTGCTCGGGTGAGATTCTATCTCGATAAAATCTTGTTTCGATTTGTTAACTTGCGTCGATTTGTGTCTCCTAAAAGGAAGCCATAACCACGTGTTTTTCTTTTTAATGAAGCTCTCGAGGCTGACACTACAACGTGATACTTTGTTTCAGTATCTGCGGCACGTTATATTCCGTCGATCAGTATCTAAACATAAAACTGGCCGACATTAGCGTTACTGACTCGGAGAAGTATCCTCATATGGTACGTTAACTGCCATTGACGCCCTGTTGTGCAGATTGTTGGTTAGCGATGACAGTTTTGCGGCATAGACTGTGGTTAAGCTGCCGCTACAAATGTTTCCAAGCGTATCGCTCCTCCTTGTGTCTTTATTGAAAGAAAACGGAGAATGGATACTTCTAGCTCTGTGGAATAGCTGCAAGTTGATTGGCTACACATTTCTCGAAACTAGAACCTGGACCAAGTTCCAGCATCGTGGACACAGGTCTTAACAAGTGCTTCAAAGTGTCCTCTTTCCGTTTTCTTTTAATGAAGACAGGAAGGGTAGTGAAACATTTGTAGCGGTAGCTTTGCGGAATAGCTGCAAGTTGATTGGCTACACATTTCTCGAAACTAGAACTTGGACCAAGTTCGAGCATCGTGGACACAGGCCTTAACAGCTTCATCGCAGCCTTAATTACTAGGATTAATTTGCGGTCAAGTATAATTAAGCAAGTTGTACATTGTTTGCAGTTGTCGGTGAAGAATTGCTTTATCCGTGGATCCGTGGTGCGATACGTACAGCTCCCAGTGGACGAAGTGGACATCCATCTCTTGACCGAGGCGGCGCGGAGGGAAGCGATGACTGCTCAAGCAAGATAGCTCCTAGTTTTACTAAACGTACTGCTTATATTAAGAATCCGCTTCCTCCCTTTGGTCATAACATACGTTTCTTATTTACGATCATAGAAATAATATATGGAATCGTTTCACGTAAGTTTCATGCTTTATTCATACAAGATTTTTTTTTTTACAAATGTGGATAATGTAACATTCTTCTCTCTCTATATATATTTTTTTTATTCAGTTAAAGTGAAATTTTTTTGTAACAAAATAGGTGTCTCACATTTATTCGTGGGGTTTTCTTTGTTAGACTTGCTTAGACTTTATCTTCAAGTAAGTATCAACGTGATGTAAAAAAAAACTAATACAACATCTACTTTGTTCATCCGTTACGCGCGCTCACTTCCAGTCCGACAGCGTCTTATCGTACCAGATGTATTTTCCTTTTATCTCGGTATTCTTCGGCAACAGCGCGCAGTAAACAGGACCGATAGCCCCTTCGTCTGGTGTCAAGGGTCCCGTGTGGCTAGTCATATCGGTATCTACGTAACCAGGATGAACCGCGTTCACTGCAATGTCTTCTCGGGGATCCGCATTGAACATGGCTTGATGAACACCGGCTAGAGCGGAAACGCCGATCTTGCTCGCCACATACGCTGAATTTGACCAACCGGCTTGTAAATGCGTTCCAGCTTTCGCGGCGCTGAAAATAAAATACGAGTATGAATACCGCAGGAACCTTTCGAGTTAATGGGTGATCGATGTTGGGACGACTCGTGGCTCTGCGTAAGCACGGACGATTAATAGTGGTCGGTGGCGTCCACAGGGGGAGAGCAAGAGGAATTAGAAAAAAAATTAAACATTTGCTCTTCCTTTGATCAAGAGAAGAGATTTATATACCAAAGAGCGTATAAATTTGAATGTATCTTAATCTTGAAAGGTTGAACCGTGGAAAAGATCCTGTGGACGCCCTTGGTAATGGAAGGGTCGACCCAGAATCGACTCCGACCCTCATTCCGCACATTTAAAAGTGCTAAAACGACGCCCGAGTCAATTTTGTCTCCGTTGTAAAAGCTGACGAAGCTTACTCGACAAATTCACGCATGATCTTGTCCAATTCCGTCTCGGTCAGATTCGCATCGGCCAACTTCTGTTTCAACGCCTCGCCAGTAATTTTGCACAGACGCCCGGCGCTGCTGGAGACATGAACCACCCGGGCGTGCGGTCTGAGTAACGGATAGAGAGCAGTGCACACCCTGCGCAAGCTGAAGTAGTTTACTCGTATCGTTTCTTCCGCCTGGACCGCGAAAGGTTCCGTAGCAGCGGTCTGTAAGGAGTAAACGTCTCAGTATACCGCTAAAAACATATTTTTATCTCAACAAAGTTCTAGGCAACATGTTACTTTTGTTTAAAGTCGAATTGTTCCGTAAAAATAAAGGCCCGTATTCTAGGGGACAATTCACTATCTTACTATATAATGAAAATGCTAAAAGTGAGCGGCTTGTCTCTTACTAAGGGGACTAGAAAGAGATAAAGCTATTCACTTTTCGCATTTTTACTATAACGTAAGATACAGAATTGACCCCCTGAACCCTCTTTTATCAATAAAAGCGCCTCTAAAAGTGATTAATAGGCCTTCTGGTTGGCTATAAGCCACTTTTACAGGCGCTTTAACGCTAAAAGAGGATTCGGAGTACTGGTCACAGTCTCGTTTGGAAAATGCTATATAAAGAACTTGAAATACATATTTGTCAAATATTACATCAACAATGCATCTCTAACTGTTAGCTGCTAAATTAATGTGTCTACAAGTACTTTAAACGCTATGGCGGCGTTGTTAACCAGCACGTCGAGGCCGCCGTACTTGGTCTGCAAGTAATCCCGGAATGTATTGACACTGTTGTCATCGGTGACGTCCAGTTGATGGAACTTTGGACTCAAGCCCTGCTCCTCCAGCTGACTGACGGCGTTCAAGCCGCGGGTGGTGTCGCGAGCCGTCAAGTAGACGGTCCCGTCGTACTGTTGACAGAGGGCTTTGACAGTGGCGAAGCCGATACCCTTGTTTCCACCAGTCACCTGCGAACAGAAGCGTCACTTTGCCAATTAAGATAAGACCCAAGTATGTTCTTTGCGGCTGCATTGCGTAACACCGTCGCGGTCTGTCCAGACAAACTTGCATAGCGCATAGACGTATGCACAAGGAATCCGATTGGTCTACAAGTGCACGCATAAGGTGATAGACCAATCAATGTTTTATGCATAAGCTTGTGCAACTGTGCAAGCTTGTCTGAATAGACCCTAGAGGCCTGTTTTCTGTCCTTACACTGGTGAACTAGTGCAATAAATTGGAGTAAGACAGGCATACTTTTTCTCATTCTAGCTTACTGTACTAGTTCACCAGTGCAGAAACAGAAAACAAACCTTAGATTTCCTTTTGCGTGCGCAAAAGGTTTCTGGTTCAATCGGATTCCTTATGCATGTCTTTTGTGCTATGCAAATTTGTCTGGATAGACCCTCACACTTGAAATGAAATAGGTGGGGTCTGTCCAGACGAACTTGCAGTCGCGTAAGGGCCTGAGCAGAATGGCTGTTTCGTACTCGTAAAACGTAAGACAGTTATTGTGCGTTATACTTCGAGACAAAGGCTTAAGACATAAAACATGGTCTTAAGGCTGTCTTAAAGGTATAAGATAGCCATTCCGCTCAGGTTCTAAGCATACGCATAAAAGGATTGACTGATCTATCTCCTTCTGCATACGTTTATGCGCTACGCAAGTTTGTCTGGTTAGACCCGCGTGCATTAAACACCGGGGAGAAAAAAAAGGATAAAAAGTACCCACAGTCAAACTACAAGGGACAAAAGTTACAGGCCCGTTTTTTGTAGCTAAATTTCGTCCCTGCGTGTCTTTCCGACGTTTAATTCCATTATACCTACCTATTCAATAATTTTTCAAGTGCAGAAAGCAACGTAACTAGGAAAAGAGGCTACGATCAGTTTTCTGGAAAAGCTAATCGACAATAGGGAAACGTTTTTTCTTTGCTGTTACACTTCAAAATTTTGCGCAATTACGTACCACAGCGACGCGCCCCGTCATCTTGTGCAATACCGCGACCACTTGTATGACTTGTATCCTGCTTCTCACCACGCCTATCTATTTATACAGCGGTACGGCCTTCAAACCGTGATGATCAAGCGCAAATGTCGCACAGATAAGAACGTATCGCGCTGGTGTAATAAGAAAAAGGGAGAAAACGAAGTAGTTGAACGCATTCTACGCAGCGTCTGTTCTTTTCCAGCTGAACTAGCTGCACTAGTTCAGGGTTCATCTCCTTCCCTCCGCATTGAAAAGAGGAAGATAAACTCTGAACTGCGTGCGGACGGTTCTGATATAAAGAACAGTCCGAGAAGCTGCTTTGCATCTGCGTAGAATTCGCGAATCTGATTGGCGTATTCTCTCGGATTCGCGAATTCTACGGCAGTTGCAAAGCAGCTGATTCTCGACGCGGCCAATAGGGGGGACGTTCAGGAACGCCGATTGGACGAGCGATGCTTAAAGTCCGTATCAGACTACGAATTGGGATTGGGTTGATTGAAGTTTGACCAATCAGAGTAAAAGTTACTGAACTTGAGATTAATTGGCAAACTTTACTGTGATTGGTTAAATTTCAATCTAATCCCAATCCCAATCCGTAGTCTGATACGGGCTTTAAGCATTGCAAATCGCGGATCGGATTGAGATTGCGGATCACGGATCGCAATTCAACTAATCGGGTTTAAAGCCCGTGTCCCACTACGTATTGCGGACGCGGATTGGATTGAAATTTAACCAATCACAGTAAAGTTTACTAATCTTAAGTTTAGTAACTTTTACTCTGATTGGTCAAATTTCAATCTAATCCGCGTCCGCAATACGTAGTGGGACACGGGCTTAAGGCCGCCTCGTCAGATTGGCTGAAATGTGATCCGCGATCCGCAATTTCAATCCGATCCGCGATCCGCAATACGTAGTGTGACACGGGGTTTACTGTGATTGGTTAAATTTCAATCTAATCCCAATTCCAATCCGTAATCTGATACGGGCTTAAAGCCGAGTGCTCGGGCTCGATCGAGATCCTTTCAGCCGTGATTTTGCGGTTATGTAGCGCACCGCAAGAGATCGACCAATCGCTGACAAATAATAGAAGAACGCTCGACTGTCATTGGCCGATTTCTCGCGTTGCGGCCTGGCGTCGTGCGTTTGCGTCCATTGTAGAAGAAGCTTTAGGAGGCTGCAGTAGACGCAGACCGCGCGAGAGTCGCAAGCGCGTGTGTAAAATATTATGTAGATGGTCATTCGATAGATCGCTATGGTCTCCTCCCTAGCGCTATGGCTTGTGTTCACGATGCTAGTTCCGAGAGATGTGTAGCCAATCAACTTGCAGCTATTCCGTAAAGGCCAATGTTCACGATGCTAGAGCTAGGTCCAAGTTCTAG
>NW_011967245.1:3270979-3276532 GCF_000949405.1 Vollenhovia emeryi | reverse complement strand
TTTCGAAAAATTTGTAGCCAATCAACTTGCAGCTTTTAAGGAATAGCTGCACGTTGATTGGCTACAGATTTTTCGAAACTAGAACTTGGACCAAGTTCTAGCATCGTGGAAATTGGGCTTAAAAGCTGCAAGTTGATTGGCTACGCATTTCTCGAGACCAGGGGTGCTTTCGCGACGTAGAGTAAAATGATCCGGATCAAAATGATCCGTGCTATGATTGGTCAAATCTGAAATTTCATTGAATAAAATTTCAATGAGATGCTACGAAATTTCAGATTTGACCAATCATAGCACGGATCATTTTGATCCGGATCATTTTGATCTACGTCGCGAAAGCATCCCAGGGGCCCGATTCTCGAAATCATTCGAAAAAGAAACGTATACGAATATTCTGCTCTGACAGAAAAGTTGAAAGTCGATTGGTTAAAGCCACGCGAATAGCCAATCAGCTTGCAACTTTTCTGTGAGATCAGGGGTGCTTTCGCGACGTAGAGTAAAATGATCCGGATCAAAATGATCCGTGCTATGATTGGTCAAATCTGAAATTTTGTAGCATCTCATTGAAATTTTATTCAATGAAATTTCAGATTTGACCAATCATAGCACGGATCATTTTGATCCGGATCATTTTACTCTACGTCGCGAAAGCACCTCAGAATTTTCGCATACGTTTCTCCTTCGAATAAATTCAAGAATCAAGCCCCAGAGGGTCGGTTCTGTATTTTACAATATAGTGAAAATGATTTGCAAGCGTTCCAGCAGGAAAAATAGCATCGTCTGCAGCGGGCTTTAGTCTATGGTTCCTAGCATCGTGGGTACAGGCCTTAAACATCCAGCGCCCGACAGCCAATCCGCGTTCGACAAGTACATTCCGATTCAGAAGGGCCGATTGCACGCGGAGATACCTCGTATCTCCCAAATATCGATCATCCCGCGAATTGCCTTCGAGAGCCTCTTCACTCGTGCGTACAGCCGGCTGGTTCGCGTGACGACCGATCAGCAGGGCCGAGCAACGATTCCGGGATTAATGGCGCCCGTCCTGCCGTGCCTCGCGTCGTCTGCGTTCAGCTCGTTCAGCTGCTCAGCTGTCGTGACGATGCTCGTGACGTAATAACCGAATTACTATGGTGGAGTGTCGGGGTTGAGGGTTCACGCCTCACGCGTTATTTACCATTCTGCCCCGTCACTGCGATCGCGAGTGAACTCGGTTCAACTCCCCTCGGGCGGCGACGGACGAGATGGACAGCAATAAGGACGAGGCGGAGCGATGCATGGAGCTCGCGGAGCGGTTTATGCGGGAGCGGAAATACGAGGAGGCCGAGAAATTCGCCCGCAAGGCCCAGAAGCTTTACCCGACGAAGAAGGCCGAGGGTACGTGCGCGTGGCGTCCCGTGTCCGCATGTTGATTTTACCACGTTACACGTTCAGGCGGAATAGGGCCTGGTCTACGACGAGTCGTTAGTCAGAAGTCGGAACTGTATGTTGATCCCCTTCCTTTCCGGATGGAAGAAATAAGACCGACACGTAGCTCCGACCAACGACTAACGATTTTCATTGCAGACCGAGCCTGGAACTTTCGTTTTTCGCAAGAGCTTCTCTCTTCCTTTTGCCAGAATAACGGTGATTACGGGAATCTAATAATTATATATTTGTAGATCTGCTGGCGGAATTGACGGTGCTCTCCAAGCAGAATCAGAAATCCGAGTTGGCCGAGCCTAACGTTAGAAAGCGGCAAAATGTAGCTAAAGACGGAGCACATTCCCAAAGTAATTCTGAATACACAAAGGAGCAGTTGGAGCACGTCAAGAGGTAGATATTTCGAGATCGCGTAGATTATTTTGGAACAATGTATTTGTTTTTTATCAATTTATATGTCACATTTTTTCTTTTTGGTATAAATTGTGCTTCGTTTTGTCTGTCGCAGGATAAAGAAATGCAAGGATTATTACGAGATTTTGGGCGTCAGCAAAGATGCTACGGACAGCGACATCAAGAAGACGTACAAGAAATTGGCGTTTCAGTTGCATCCTGACAAGAACAATTACGTCGGATGCCTTCCAGCAGCAGACAGACAGGCAGGTATGCCTGGTGCTCGACTCTTGAATTTACTCGAAAGACAAAATACGAGAATTCAGTTTTCACGGAAAACTCGCAAGTCGTTTGACTAAAAGCAAATGCGTGACTTTTCCGTAAGAGCAGAATTCGCGCGTACGTTTATCAGGCGACCCTGTGTAACACAGTTAATCGTTTCATCTCTATTGTTTCCGATTAGTAAAGACGAAATGATTCTCTGCGTTACAACACGCTAGGCTTCTGTCTCTCGCTGGAAAGCACCCGTTGATCCTATGCCAATTCACGTATATAAATTTGTTTAAGGTTGCAGCCAAGTTGGACGTGTTCCTGATAAGCGACATTACCGACGTAAAAGTCCCGGATACCTTCGTGCGCACTATTTACGCCGGCAATGCTATTCAGACTCTCAAGTCCAAGGATAACGTGAAGGTGGTGTCCGTGAGAGGCACCTCTTTCGAGCCGCTGCCTCTGGAGGGTGGCGACGCCAAGTGCGAGAGCGTCCCTACTAGCGATTGCGCCTCCGGCCAAGTGGAGTATGTCAAGCAAAAGCTCAGCAAGTCCGACAGGACCGAATTGACGTCCGCCAAAGTTGTCATCTCCGGTGGACGTGGAATGTAGTCCGGGGAGAACTTCCAGTTGTACACATTGGCGGACAAGCTCAACGCGGCCGTGGGTGCGTCCAGCGCCGCGGTCGACGCCGGCTTCGTGCCGAACGACATGCAAGTGGGGCAAACCGGGAAAATTGTCGCGCCTGTAAGTAAAAATTGATAACGGAACAAGTAATATCCGGCGTAACTTGCGGAAAGTTTGTCGCGAAAAATGTAAAATATAAATGGAGATCTTTCTGACATAAACGCCGTGAGGGAATTGATACGACGTGCCTTATCGGTTGCTCTCTTCCCAGATAACATGCATGTCTAATGCCCAATTTCTTCACATCCAGTTATGTTACGGTTAAAGTTAAACAGGAGATAACTACCAGATCCATGCACGTGATTGACCAAAACTTGAGATTAACCTCCGGATAATTTTATCGGGAAGTGAAAAAATCAGCTATAAAAGACATCTTTAAGACGTCTTTAACACGTCTTTTAGACATCTTTTAGACATACACGTCTAACAGATATCTTAAAGACGTCTTAAAGAAGTCTTGAAGATGTCTTTTAAACAAGCATGCTATCTGGGTTGTTTCAATCTTGTGTGTCGCGGTCAAGCAACAAATGCTCCGCTACGAACGCTTCGAAGTGTTTCCCTTCTCCTTTGTAATAATCTATATATATTTATAGACTATACGATTGGAATATTCTGAAATTAAGAATATTCATAGAACTCTGTGTGTCTATCTGGGAAGCGACAGGCTTGACTGGGAATGCAACAATTTCATTATTGCGGTTTCAGAATCTGTACATAGCGGTTGGGATTTCGGGGGCGATTCAGCACCTCGCTGGTATGAAGGATTCCAAAACGATTGTGGCGATCAACAAGGACCCCGAGGCTCCCATCTTTCAAGTAGCGGATTACGGATTGGTCGCGGATTTATTTAAGGCCGTGCCCGAGCTAACGGGGAAGCTGTAAATTGCGAGTGACTCGTGTAAAGATTTGTATACTTCAAATCGTTTATTTTTGTTACTATATTGTACCATAATACAGGAATATTAGATTAAACTTTTTATGACAGTTTTAACGAGGATCAATTTATTATCTGGCAATTTTTATGTTTAAGAATCGCTACGTTTCGACCATGAGTTTTGCAAAATTAATTAACGATTAAAAATCTGTTAATACCAATGCAATATATATAAAAAAATTTGTTTTACACCATTGTCAACTGGTGATGGCTTACGTTGCCTAAACGTTCTCCAACATTACTTTCGTTAATTTGAATTATTTCAAGTTTTTGTCCTCCCTTTCTTCGTTTTTTCTCATTTTACAAAGGCTTTATAAATGTACAATTCAAATTGGAATTATGTACTATCGTAAAATTAAACTTTAGTTCTTCTCTAAAGCGTCTACTTCATTTTCAAGCGTAGAAAGTCTAGCCTTCGCTTATAATACGAGGAACAGCAAGCGTTCAGTCGCGTCCGTTTATCGAGGTTAGTCGAGCCATGTTGGACCGCGCTAGGTGTCGGTTTCTGTACGTGCGCTAAGGATCCATTCATTTATATGAGATCAAGTATAATTAATACGCGCCAGAGGCACTCGCGAAACTGAAAATCTCTCTGGCAAAAGTATTCAGTCCACGCAAGAACGTATCCGTAATTCAATTTAAGAATTATCGAACGATTATTATAGGTTATGTTGTACGCTTTTCTTTACGAACGTCGCGTCGTAATAAACCTCGTCGCCGCATACGAATCTCGTTTATCGTGTCTTATATTTTCGCTGTATTGAACGGCATATGTGACAATTTCATCGTCGTTCAATTATAATTTTGTGCTCTGTGTAAGAGCGTCGATTCATGGGCGAATTGTCATGTTTGCAGACTACGCGGAGTATTCATCAGTGTCAGAAATTTAGCGTTGTGCGGCAGGTCCGCGATCAACAGGACGAATGTAGTCGACCGCGACGAGTCTCGCGCCAGCACGCGGCTTTCACGTTTCCGCGACGTGCAGCACGAATTTGCGTAATTGAAAATTTGGAAGCGTATTGCCAGAAATTGTTTCCCGACGAGAACAAAACTTTGTCAGCGAGCGACTAGATTCAGTCGGAGTCTCCCCTGAGACATATGGATAACATTAGGTATGCGTGCGAAAATCAAATGGACTCATTGGACATCTCGATTAATATTTACGAAGAGATCAGGAAGGCTGGGACATGTGCCTCGAATTTCGCGAGTCAACATGTTTAGACACCTGAGACGCAAGATCGGTAACGCGGACCGTCGTTGTGTGAGAACATTGATTAAAGCTTAATTCTTTTATGTATTGACCGATTTATTGAACATTCGGGCCAGGTGAGGTTTACAACTTCAGTTTAGTCCTCCTCCAATGGCGCCTCTTAGCGTTATACCTGAAAATAAGCCAAAACGATACCAAATTGTATGAAGATATAAATTCCAATTAGAACATACATTTTAATTATTTCTCGCAACGACAATTATATACTGTGTAACACTACTTTTATTTTGATACACATACTATAGTAACGTTTGCACAATTACATCAGGCTCGAACTTACCTAATACTGTTCCCAGACCTCATTCTGATCCACTGAGGGATCGGCCTGTTTTGATTTAATTTTTTTGAGAGTTTTCGCTTAATCAAAAACGTCTTGTGTGCAGACTGAAACATATATAAAACGGGATCAGTGGTTGCAGATGCGATTTTTAAGTATCTTGGCGTGCGGGAGGGTAGGATCGCAAAAAGGGAGATGGATACAGCGAGAACGTGCGTAAAACTCACCATCGTGCCTCTCTAATAACAACAAGCGGAATGAGATATGAACCAGGTGGACTCGCGAGAATCGCAAGCGCGTGTCTAA
>NW_011967245.1:3263375-3269293 GCF_000949405.1 Vollenhovia emeryi | reverse complement strand
TAATCCTTCCACCATGATTCCGATTCAGAAGGGCCGATTGCACGCGGAGATTCCTCGAATCTCCCGAATATCGATCATCCCGCGAATTGCCTCCGAGAGCCTCTTCACTCGTGCCGTACAGCCGGCTGGTTCGCGTGACGACCGATCAGCAGGACCGATCAACGCTTCTGCGATTAATGGCGCCCGTCCTGCCATGCCTCGCGTCTCTGCATTCAGCCGCTCAGCTGTCGTGACGATGCTCGTGATGTAATAACCGAATTACTATGGTGGAGTGTCGGGACTGTCGGGGTTGAGGGTTCACGCCTCACGCGTTATTTACCATTCTGCCCCGTCACTGCGATCGCGGGTGAACTCGGTTCAACTCTTTTCGGGCGGCGACGGACGAGATGGACAGCAATAAGGACGAGGCGGAGCGATGCATGGAGCTCGCGGAGCGGTTTATGCGGGAGCGGAAATACGAGGAGGCCGAGAAATTCGCCCGCAAAGCCCAGAAGCTTTATCCGACGAAGAAGGCCGAGGGTACGTGCGCGTGGCGTCCCGTGTCCGCATGTTGATTTTACCACGTTACACGTTCAGGCGGAATAGGGCCTGGTCTACGACGAGTCGTTAGTCAGAAGTCGTAACTGTATGTTGATCCCCTTCCTTTCCGGATGGAAGAATTAAGACCGACACGTAGCTCCGACCAACGACTAACGATTTTCATTGCAGACTCGAGGAACTTTCGTTTTTCGCGAGAGCACATCCCAGTGAGAAATGATTCGTCGATCGACGTCGAAACGACGTCGAATCAACATCGACACCGTCGAATTGACGTCGATTCGACATCATTTCGACGTCGATCGACGAATCATTTCTCACTGGGATACCTCTCTCTTCCTTTTGCCAGAATAACGGTGGTTACGGGAATCTAATAATTATATATTTGTAGATCTGCTGGCGTAAGTGACGGTGCTCTCCAAGCAGAATCGGAAATCCGAGTCGGCGGAGCCTAACGTTAGAAAGCGGCAAAATGTAGCTAAAGACGGAGCACATTCCCAAAATAATTCTGAATACACAAAGGAGCAGTTGGAGCACGTCAAGAGGTAGATATTTCGAGATCGCATAGATTATTTCGGAACAATGTATTCGTTTTTTATCAATTTATGTCTTTTTTTTTGTATAAATTGTGCTTCGTTTTGTCTGTCGCAGGATAAAGAAATGCAAGGATTATTACGAGATTTTGGGTGTCAGCAAAGATGCTACGGACAGCAACATCAAGAAGGCGTACAAGAAATTGGCGTTTCAGTTGCATCCTGACAAGAACAATTACATCGGATGCCTTCCAGCAGCAGACAGACAGGCAGGTATGTCTGGTGCTCGACTCTTGAATTTACTCGAAAGACAAAATACGAGAATTCAGTTTTCACGGAAAACTCGCAAGTCGATTGACTAAAAGCAAATGCGTGACTTTACCGTAAGAGCAGAATTCGCGCGTACGTTTATCAGGCGACCCTGTGTAACACAGTTAATCGTTTCATCTCTATTGTTTGCGATTAGTAAAGACGAAATGATTCTCTGCGTTACACCACGCTAGGCTTCTGTCTCTCGCTGGAAAGCACCCGTTGATCCTATGCCAATTCACGTATATAAATCTGTTTAAGGTTGCAGCCAAGTTGGACGTGTCCCCGATAAGCGACATTACCGACGTAAAAGTCCCGGATACCTTCGTGCGCACTATTTACGCCGGGCAATGCCATTCAGACTCTCAAGTCCAAGGATAATGTGAAGGTGGTGTCCGTGAGAGGCACCTCTTTCGAGCCGCTGCCTCTGGAGGATGGCGACGCCAAGTGCGAGAGCGTCCCTACTGGCGATTGCGCCTCCGGCCAAGTGGAGTACGTCAAGCAAAAGCTCAGCAAGTCCGACAGGCCCGAATTGACGTCCGCCAAAGTTGTCATCTCCGGTGGACGTGGCATGAAGTCCGGGGAGAACTTCCAGTTGTTGTACACATTGGCGGACAAGCTCAACGCGGCCGTGGGTGCGTCCAGCGCCGCGGTCGACGCCGGCTTCGTGCCGAACGACATGCAAGTGGGGCAAACTGGGAAAATTGTCGCACTTGTAAGTAAAAGTTGATAAGTAATGGAACAAGTAATACCCAGCCGTAACTGGCGGAAAGTTTATCGCGAAAAATGTAAAATATAAATGGAGATCTTTCTGACATAAGCGCCGTGAGGGAATTGATACGACGTGCCTTATCGGTTGCTCTCTTCCCAAATAACATGCATGTCTAAAAGACATCTTTAAGACGTCTTTAACACGTCTTTTAGACATCTTTTGGACATACACGTCTAAAAGATATCTTAAAGACGTCTTAAAGAAGTCTTGAAGATGTCTTTTAGTCAAGCATGCTATCTGGGTTGTTTCAATCTTGTGTGTCCCGGTCAAGCAACAAATGCTCCGCTACAAACGTTTCGAAGTGTTTTTCTTCTCCTTTGTAATAATATACATATATTTGTAGAATATTTGATTGGGGTATTCTGAAATTAAGAATATTCATAGAACTCTGTGTGTCTCTAGGAAGTGACAGGCTTGACTCGGAATGCAACAATTTCATGATTGTGGTTTCAGAATCTGTACATAGCGGTTGGGATTTCAGGAGCGATTCAGCACCTCGCTGGTATGAAGGATTCCAAAATCTTGTGGCGATCAACAAGTAGCGGATTACGGATTGGTCGCGGATTTATTTAAGGCCGTGTCCGAGCTAACGGGGAAGCTGTAAATTGCGAGTGACTCGTGTAAAGATTTGTATACTTCAAATCGTTTATTTTTGTTACTATATTGTACCATAATACAGGAACATTAGATTAAACTTTTTATGACAGTTTTAACGAGGATGAATTTATTATCTGGCAATTTTTATGTTTAAGAATCGCTACGTTTCAACCATGGGTTTTGCAAAATTAATTAACGATTAAATATACCCGGTCCGTAACGTAAAATTCGACTGGTTTTTTAGATTAAAAATCTGTTAATACCGATGCGTATATAAAAAAATTTGTTTTACACCATTGTCAACGGGTGATGGCTTACATTGCCTAAACGTTCTTCAACATTACTTTCGTTAATTTAAATTATTTCAAGTTTTTGTCCTCCCTTCGTTTTTTCTCATTTTACAAAGGCTTTATAAATGTACAATTCAAATTGGAATTATGTACTATCGTAAAATTAAACTTTAGTTCTTCTCTAAAACGTCTACTTCATTTTTAAGCGTAGAAAGTCTAACATAGCCTTCGCTTATAATACGAGGAACAGCGAGCGTTCAGTCGCGTCCGTTTATCGAGGTTAGTCGAGCCATGTTGGACCAGTTGGACCGCGCGAGGTATCGGTTTCTGTACGTGCGCCAAGGATCCATTTATTTATACGAGATCAAGTATAATTAATACGCGCCAGAGGCACTCGCGAAACTGAAAATCTTTCTGGCAAAAGTATTCAGTCCACGCAAGTACGTATCTGTAATTCAATTTAAGAATTGTCGAACGATTATTGTAGGTTATGTTGTACGCTTTTCTTTACGAACGTCGCGTCGTAATAAACCTCGTCGCCGCATACGAATCTCGTTTATCGTGTCTTATATTTTCGCTGTATTGAACGGCACATGTGACAATTTCATCGTCGTTCAATTATAATTTTGTGCTCTGTGTAAGAGCGTCGATTCATGGGCGAATTGTCATGTTTGCAGACTATGCAGAGTATTCGTCAGTGTGTCAGGAATTTAGCGTTGTGCGGCAGGTCCGCGATCAACAGAAATGGATTGTCGACCGCGACGAGTCTCGCGCCAGCACGCAGCTTTCACATTTCCACGACATCCAGCACGAATTTGCGACCGCCAAAGAGATTTCTACAGTACAATAGGGCTGTATTTCCACCCCAAAAGCTGGACGAAGAGAGTAGACCCGCTGTAAGTTGCCTCATGCGCAAGCTTGTTAAATGAGACCGTTATTGGATAACATCATTTTGTACGCCTGTCTCTCAGTAGGTGTGCCACATGAAAGCCAACATAAAATACAGTCTCAAGAAGATGTGGTAAGTCGCGATTTTAGTGCGAGGAATGTCCGTGGACGAGGCTGTGAAGCAGCTGAATTTTATACACAAGAAGGGCGCCGAAATCGCCAAGGAAGTTATATTAGAAGCCCAACGCTTGGCTGTGGAAGAGCACAACGTTGAGTTTAAGAGTAACCTGTGGGTCGGTGAGTATGTCGGTCGATGTCGGAGACCACGGCTGCGTTTTTACCAAACTATTCTGTTTTCCGAGTCCTTTGGCGGCTTGAGACTGTCTTAAGTAGTAGACGTAAGGCAAAGCAGAGAAAAACTTAAGTTTCTTGTAGACAACTTGAGTTTTTCTCTGCCTTGTCACCTTTGTCTTGAGGTAACGCACAATAACTGTCTTATGCCTCAAGACATGAGCACAAGACAGCCATTCTGCTCAGGCCCTAAGTCTAAATCATACGACAAATGTAATATCAGACTAGTCTTGTACTCATGTCTCGAGACATAAGACAGTTATTGTGCGTTACCTCAAGACAAAGGCTTAAAACTTGAATCATTGTCTTAAGAGTATAAGACAACCTTTCTGCTCAGGCCCTAACAATAAGACAGTCTTAAGCGTTTATGGATTGTTCCCTGCCATCAGCCTAACGTGGAAATGTGATCTTTCGTAGCGGAATCGTTCTTTACCAAGGGTATCGTAATAAAGGGCCTACGGCGTCACGCTAGGAGACGCATGGGAACCATACACTACAGGTACTGCCACTATTACGTACGCCTGGAGGAAGGACCGCTGCCCAAACATTATTACCTGCCGTATCCCAAGACCGGCGAGGAATTGTTGGACGATTACCTGAAAGAGCTGCACACGCGCAAAATACCGAATTCTTTATAATGTTACGAATACTGTAAACATATACCAAATATAAAAGATTGAGATGGGAAACTGGCTAGTTATTTAATTAGTTTATTACACGTTTCGACCCTATTCTTTTGGGTCCTTTTCGAGTGATACTGCAAATCAACATCAACGCAGTTATGAACAATGTAGGTTAAGAAATAAATAGGATACTACAATTTTTAACATAGGTCCTTTAAGATATCGTATTCTTTCCAATTCACTTAATAATTCACTAATTGAATTCACTTAATAATTTAATTTAACCGGCTACTTATACCTATGCCCGGCCCTAAACGGCCTCTTTAATTTCTAATTGATTTTAAATAAATAGGATTTAGTTAAAAGTTCATTAACGCATCTAATTCACTCATCGTCGTCGAATAAAGCTAACGCGTTGGAGCGTATATCTTAGTCGTTGAAACTTTTTTGGTAGTAGACTTACAACTTGAGGGTTGAAACACGAGTTTTATTTGAAATCGTACATTACATATATAAAAGGTGCGTTCGGGGAGCGCGCTTTCAGCGCTAGAAGCGTCTTCTATCTTTGTTCGACACACAGCGAGTGACGAAGGTTGACTCAGGGTGCGATTACATGCGGCGTAACTTGCGTAAGCGTAATTTGCGTATTCTAGTAACTTCTATAGAAGTTACGCCATTTTAAAACTCGGGATTCACATGGGGCGTATTTCGCGGATTGCGTAATTAATACAACCAATTGGAGATCAGAGTTTCTGTTGTATCCTTCAACAGAAATACAAAACTGATTTGTGATTGGTTCTCGCAATCTACGCATTGCGCGAAATACGCTCCATGTAAATCCCAGTCAAGAAAAGACGTAACTTCTCTTTCTGCTTCTGTACGTAGCTGTACTTGAAATTGGTTATGCTACACTCGGAGGTTATGAGCCAGTCAGAGCCACATAAAGATGTTCACTGGATATGTAAGAGATGACATAAGAAAATTATAAAAACTAAATATTTTTATTGTAACATATTTT
>NW_011967245.1:3200479-3260114 GCF_000949405.1 Vollenhovia emeryi | reverse complement strand
CCCTGACGTTTTCAGCGCTAATGGCGTCTCCCCGAACACAGCCGAAGCGGGACGACGTGTGGCTCTGCGCTAACACGCGTGACTAGTAATAGTAGGGTCCTCGGTTCGATCCCGACCGGACCCGACTCTCGTCCCGCATATTTTTCGTCAGGGAATCATTTACTACTGAAGTTTGGTTCGTGTCCAATGATGATTCTTTGCATTGTACCTGAAAATAAAGGAAAATTGCTGCTTATACCTTTACGTATCTTGTGTATTGGCCTGTTTTCTAATTACAAATTTAATAGGTCGCCGGTCCTCATTCGGATCCATTGAGGAATCGGCCTGTTCTATTACAAATTAAATTTGTCCGTTTAGTGTTACCGGTCCGCATCTTAGCATTGTACCGTATAGTGTTTCCGGTCCTCATCCGCGCGGATTCATTGTACCCTTTGACTATATAATCATGGACTGCTAGTTACCCCCACTTTTCCTATCCTTACAATGCTTTGCTGTCTAATGGACATGAAACGCGCCCCCAGGTCCTAAACGGCGAAAAATGGAAACATCAAGTGAGATTCCGATGGTAAATGGTGAGAAAAGAAGGTGTTATATCACTATTCTACGATTTTTAGCAAATTATCAATCTGCTAAAAGTCGTAAAATAGTGGTGTGTGTGTTCAGGCAGTCTTGCTATTATACATTCTTACATTATAAGAAAAGAACGAATTAAATTTAAAAAGAATGAAATAAATACAGAATGTTAAATATGAAATATTTTATTATTTATTCAAACTAAAATATATGTTTATGTAATATACAGGGTATCAGACTCGTTTGTAGCCAATCTAAAAATTACGGTAGATTGGGTTAAACTGAGAAGAAGAGTCATGTACCGTTGTGCAAAATTAGCAATAGTTATCGCGTAATTGATAAAAACGTCTAGTCGAATGAACGCACAAGGAGCGAAAGGCCGGACTCAGCAGGCATTGAGTGACGAGCGACGTGACTCAACCTCTCGCTACTGTGTCCTAGGAGATATGTATAAACAAATAAAGCATTTTGCATCCTGCCAGGTCCGGCCTTTCGCTCCTTGTGCGTTCATTCGAGTAGACGTTTTTATCAATTACGCGATAACTATTGCTAATTTTGTATAACGATACATGACTCTTCTTCTCAGTTTAACCCAATCTACCGCAATTTTTAGGTTGGCTACAAACGAGTCTGACACCCTGTAAATTACATATACATATATTTTAGTTTGAATAAATAATAAAATATTTCATATTTAACATTCTGTATTTATTTCATTCTTTTTAAATTTAATTCGTTCTTTTCTTATAATGTAAGAATGTATAATAGCAAGACTGCCTAAACACACACACCACTATTTTACGACTTTTAGCAGATTGATAATTTGCTAAAAATCGTAGAATAGTGATATATGACACCTTCTTTTCTCACCATTTACCATCGGAACCTCACTTGATGTTTCCATTTTCTGCCGTTTAGGACCTGAGGGCGCGTTTCATGTCCATTAAATCGAAAAAAGCCAACTAGCAGTCCATGATTATATAGTCAAAGATTGTACCGAATAGTGTTACCGGTCCGCATCCGGATTCATTGCGGAATCGACCTGTTCTATTACAAATTTTAGGGCGGTTGCGCCCACAGGTCCCAGGTCCAGGGCAGGGAGGCCCGTCAGTCGTTTGAGTCTATTGCACAATTTTAAAATTGTGAGATAATCTCAAAGATATGAGCTAAAATACACTACATAAAGGATAAGAATTGCTAGTTTTCTCTTGATAATGAAGGTCTTGTGGGGGCTGAGGACTAAAACATGTACGAAACGAGATCAGTATGGTTGCAGATGTGATCCCTGACGGAAAAATTTTGCTGAAAATGTAACGAAATTGATGAAAAGTGAAATGAAAGTTATTGGAAACTTGTTGAAATCATTTTTTTTTCAAAATAAATCATAAGTTTCGTTATGAAATTTAATGAAATACTGTGAAATTTTTTAGATGAAAGTTAATTAATATTACTAAAAATTAGTGAAAAATTTTTAGAAATGTATATTATGAAATTTGCAGAATTTCACTGAAATTAAATTTTTTAATGAAAAATTGCTGAAATGATAATGAAATTGGGTCAATTACAAGAGATTTTCAACCAAATTTCAGCAAATTTCATTACGTTTTCAGCAAAATTTTTCCATCAGGGATTCTTAAGTATTTTGGCGTGCGGGAGGGTAGGATCGCAAAAAGGGAGATGGATACAGCGAGAACGCGCGTAAAACTCTCCATCGTGCCTTTCCACGTTTCTCTAACGACAAGCGAAATGAGAAATGAACCAGGGGCTCGATTCTTGAATTCATTCGAAGGAGAAACGTATACGAGAATTCGGTCCCGAAAAATTGGAGGTCGATTGGTTAAAAGCTTTGCGGGTAGCCAGTCAACTTGCAACCTTGCTGCAAGAGCACATATTTCGTTTACGTTTCCCCTTCGAATGACTTCAAGAATCGAGCCCCAGAGGGTCGGTTCTGTATTTTACAATATAGTGAAAATGATTTGCAAGCAATCCAGCTGGAAAAATAGCATCGTCCGCGGCGGTTTTAAGTCTATGGTTCCTTGCATCGTGGGTACAGGCCTTAATGGCTCCTGCCCATTGGACGCGGCAACGTTACCGCGTCCAGTGGGCAGGAGCCATAAGACATGCAGCACCCAACACTGACGCAGTAGAATGCACTCGAATGCGTCGTCGACCAACAACTTGAGTGTCGGTGTCGGTGACAGTGTGAAAAATTCATCCGCAGCGTGACATTGTTTTTCCTCAAAGCCGCCACGATGCACGACGCTTACGAGGAGACGTCTATATTAAATATCACCGTGCAAATCGAGTCTATGGCTGCTTATGGTGAGAGAGGACCCTCGATCGCGCAACGGGGTTATCCGGAAATTGTTGGGCCAGGTTGTTTATCGAGCTTGTAATCGTTTCAGATGACAACCTGCTGATAGGCACCAGGGAAGGTCACCTAATCATGTACAACGTCCCGTCGGTGTTCGACGACAGCCACAAGCTCGAGTTGTTGCGCCACAGCAAGAATTTCAATAAGAAGCGAATCAATCAGATAGACGTCGTGCCGGAGTACAACTTGTTGATTATCCTGACAGGTGCGTGCGAGTTGACGCGTCAACGAGTCAGTTCGCTTGACAGGCGATGTCGCTGCTCGGTCTAATCGTGGATAAAATCCCGCAGATAACATCGTGTGCATTCACGACCTGAACTCGCCAAACTTTCAACAAATATGTCAATTACCAAAGACCCGCGGCGCCACGCTGTTCACTCTGGACGTCCAGACGACTCAGAGCCTGACCGGGGAGAAGAACACGGTGGTGCGCCTGTGCGTCGCCGTTAAACGTAAATTGCAGCTGTACTACTGGAAGGGAAAGAAGTTCGAGGAGTTTAAAGACTTCGAGCTGACCGTACCGGACATACCTCGCCAGCTGTCATGGTAACGCATACTGAGAATTCGTTAAAACGCCTGGGCACACCGGCTCCACTGATCAGATTTATATTAATTATCGAGGTGCGGCGAAACGTTAATATTAGGATTTCGCGGACTGTCCTACACGATCTTTGACCTAAACGGTAAACCTAAGGAGCTCTTTCCCACCGGTAAATCCCCAGAGCCGAGCATCACGAAGCTGTCGGACAGTTGCTTTGTCCTGGGCAAAGATTCTCAGTCGTTTATTATGGACACGAAGGGGGAGTTGGTTCAGCACAACCCAGTAAAGTGGTCGGATACACCCAATACGATAGGTACATATTCTGTCGCTACTGTTCTCCCCATTTCATTGCGACTGAACGAACTTTCCCACGACTTTTCAGCATGGGACGATCCTTACTTACTCGGCATCGTGCACGACAGACTGGAGGTGTATACGTTGGAAGGGTGTTTACATATCCAGACAATAAAGGATATAAATAAGGCCAGACTTATATACCGATGCAAACAAGGGAGAGTCTTTGTGGCGTCCATTAGTCAGATTTGGTGTGTCAAGGCAATCGATGTTACTTTACAGATCAGGACCCTCCTGGAGCAGAATCAGTTTCAGTTGGCACTAAAATTGACCGTACGTCAATTACAGCTAACGTCAATTTAAGCTACGATTCACCTTGTACAGTAGATATATTTTTTGCAGAGTCTGTCGGATATAACAGACGAGGAGAAGGCCAAGCAGACGTACAAGATACAAACGTTGTACGCGCATCATCTGTTCTATAATAAGCGATTCCAAGAGGCGATGGATCTGTTCTTAAAACTGGGAACCGATCCGTACGAGGTGATCAGATTGTTTCCGGATTTAGTCACGCCATCGACCAATACCCACGAGCTCAGCGAGCCGGCGCCCAGTTTACCGAAGCTGCAAGATCACGATTTGGAGAAGGGCTTACGCGCGTTGATAGTTTTTCTAACTGAGGTCAGGCACAAGCTGATGGCGAAAGACAAGGAACTCAAGGAGAAAAATGGCGTAAACGGGGAGAAGAATCTGACTGTTGTAGCTACGGAGCAGCTTTTAAAGATTATAGATACGACCCTTTTAAAGTGCTATCTACAGGTAAGAGAAGACGGGAATGATAAGAATCTGCGCGCGGAAGAGGCTTCTCGTGAAGGCTATTTGCGTAGAGTGAACATTGCACGTGTTTTGTTTTAGACCACTGACGCCTTGGTGGCGCCTTTACTTAGACTGAACCACTGTCACTTGGCAGAAGCTGAGAAAACTCTGTTGATGCATCAGAAATATCCGGAGCTCATTATATTGTACCAGACCAAAGGGCAGCACAAGAAAGCGTTGGAGCTACTGGAGAAGCACGCGAAGGAGAACGATTCTAGTCTGAAAGGCACTGAGAGAACCATACAGTATTTGCAGCATCTCGGCAAGGATCACATGGATCTGATACTGAAGTTTGCCGGGTGGGTTTTAACGGAGGATCCTGAGCAAGGCCTTAGAATATTTATGGAGGATATACAGGTGCTGTAGCTTGGTTCCGATTTTTTCTTCACATTCACCGTCTCTTTTATTCACTTGTGCGTCTCGCTGCATTTTCCAGGAAGTCGAACACTTACCCAGACCAAAGATATTGGATTACCTTCTACGTCTCCACAAAGACTTAGTCATACAATACTTAGAACACGTAGTACACGTTTGGGAGGACACCAACCAATTGTTCCACAACGTTTTGATACATCAGTACAAGGAGAAGTGTCTAGCGTCCATGAACGCGAGCGCAACGCCGGCGGAGAAGGAAACTTCGCAACACGTCCGACAGAAGTTGCAGCAGTTTTTGGAGAAATCGGCGTATTATACGCCGGAAACGATACTGGTGCATTTCCCGTTTGACAGTTTGTTCGAGGAACGCGCGATTATACTCGGGCGACTCGGCCGTCATCAACAGGCTATATCGATATACGTTAGTCTCTTAAACGACATACCGCGTGCGATACAATATTGCCAAAACGTATATACGAGGTATCGAAGTAAGTGAACTTTAAGATAACTACGTATTGTTTTAGTGGAAGTAATGTAATTAATTGGGCATTGCTTTAAGATCAAGATCGTGCGGAGAAGCAGAAGCAGACGGATAATGCCGAGGAAGTGTACGTTTTGCTAATTCAACAGTTATTGAAGCCCGATAACGAAGGAGTTTTAATGGCTGGTAAATATTGACGTTAACAATTCGTGCGCTCAGCGCGATGCTATAATTTCGTATTTAAAAAAATTCTACTTCTACGTGTACACGCATATCCCAAGGTTGGTAATCCCTTTTAAGGTTGTAATCCGGAAATTCAAAGAACGACACAGCCAGATTTAGAGATGGCCCTCCGGCTGCTGGAGGAGCACGCCTCCAAGATAAATCCTATGAGGGTCCTGGAGGTTCTACCGGATTCCGTTCCTATCGGTAGAATAAAGCACTTCCTGGAAGTCAGCTTGCAGAACAATCTGAACGCCAGGCGGAGAACGCAGGTTCTCAAGGGGCTGCTTTACGCGGAGCATTTACAGGTGCAGGAGCAACGGATGCACTACGAATCGCAGAGCGTCCTCATGACAGAGTTCAATATATGTCCAGTTTGTAAGAAACGATTCGGCAACCAAAGGTTCGTACGCGTGTTCTTGCAATTGAGTTCTGTAGGGTTCGCGCTCTTCAAAGTATAATTTGAAGGATCTATCGCGCGCGTATATATCAGCTCTCACGAGTTTTACATACGGTAGTAATCGGTTCTGTTTCCTTAGCGCCTTCGCGAGGTATCCCAACGGTGACATAGTGCACTACTCCTGTCAAGATCGCAAGGGGTAAAGGAGGAGTCGCTGGATTATACATAACAAGTCATACGTCTCACGATGCATAAGTTTAAGATTGTATATATCCGATGTACGCATTTTATATATACGAATTTCGCATACGAAATTCCGGCACATGTATTGTTACGCAAAACTCCAAGACTATCCGCTCTGCAGGCACTTATTAAAGATTACCTAATTATTAGATATTAATTATAGTAAAACTGCTTCTCGCGAGGAACTCCTCGGGTCAGTCGCTAGCGCGCTTATATTCCGCGAAAGGTAAATGCAAACGGAAAAAAAAACGACGCGGCAACCATTCGGAAGCCATTACGACTGAAGAAGACAGCCGCGAAAGCTCGAAAGCCAAGAAAAGAAAAACCAATCGTGTAGAACACGCAGGAAATATTTTGCCGATCGACATCTTTGCGGTAATGATCGAAGCGGCCGAGGCGTAAAATAAATTAAAAAAAAATATCGAGAATATAGTCGCGTTCTCGGCGATTTAAATCGTTCTGCGGGCGTTTCGGCGCCTCGGCGCGATTGGTCGGCACGATCGCCCCCGCGTGACATTCGAAATGGAGATTTGCGGGGCCGGGAACCGGCGCGGTTTCCCCGGCGAGGGCGACCGCGTACCCTCTGCCGCGCGAGCGTCCGCTAATAAATCGGAATGGCGAAAGAAAGGGCCGAGACTCCGGCGAGAGTGCAGCGCGGAGGATGGGGCGTGACCGCGGTCCAGAATACAGATTGATGATGTCATAAGCGATCGTGTATTCCTACGCCGGCCGGCGAGAGACAGGTACAGTACAGATGAGAATGTTGCGGCCGTCCGAGCAGCGCCACGTTGATTGGCGTCCCTTAAGCCCGGTGTCACACTACGTATTACGAATTGCGAATCGGATTGATCTCGATACAATTCGCGATCTGTTGAAATTTGACCGGAGTAAAATTTATTATTAAAGTATCAAGTTTAATGAATTTTACTCCGACTGGTCTCGATCTAATTTCAATCTCGATCGGTGCCCGACACGGGCTTTACGTGCAAGTCAAGCTCATCTACATTAATTTCATTTATATTTGTATCGTATTTTTCTTTCATTTATACTCGTAGTTGCATCGCGAAAAAATTTACGACGGGACGATATTAAAATTCCAAATTTTATTCGACCACGGCTGGCCACATTTGTCAGTTTCTCTGTCAATGCAGAAACGGAACGATATTATTTTACTTCAAGGCGAAGCGCAGAACTCGCACGGCGAGATTTCGCGTGGAGCGAATTTAACGTTTGTCTGCAAATGTAGTTTGTACAGACGAGTGTCTTGTATTTTTCAAGTCACAGTTAGACATTGCGCATGCAAATTGTAACGCGGTAACGTCGATTTTGTAGAACCGAGTATCTGATCGGAAAATACGTGCGTATCTTCGAAGAGAGCTCTCGTTTGTTGAAAATAATCTTACGTCGGGTCGAGAGGAAAGTTTGCCCGTTGAAACTTACATTCGATCGACATGGTATCGCGAGAGACTTTTGTTCTTTGTGGCCGAACTTTTCAATCTTTTCCTTCTTCCTCTCCGACACTAATTTCACCTCGAAACGTACAGTTTACGCATTAATCGGATTTAATAGTGTAATTTAATACGTTACGATTACACCCGTAATTATAATTATTGGCGTAAAATGTACGCTTGTTAAGTCCGGTTTTACGCCAGTTGTTAAACGCCGCACCCGTTGACGGAGAGACGGAGACCATAAATCCGGTTTTTAAAAAAACGTGTAAACGTGCTAAGCGACTTGTCGCGATTGCATTCCCAACTTGGGATAAAATTGCGAGAGGAAATACGGTCTGCCGATCCTCTCCTCGACAAGGTCAGAATTTAAAGATTTCTCTTAAAGGAGGATAAGACTCGCGCAAACGAGCATGCAGTTTCAGCGAGTACAACTACAGGGGCTCGGTCGTAAATCCTTTCCTCTCGTGAAACGTGAAAATTTTCATTGACGAATTCATTGTTTGAATTCACTTTTTCACGCCGCAGGAAAAGAAATTCATATCACTCTAGTCTCGGGATGTGAAGAGAAGCCGACGTTCCCCGGCGAGTTTCGCGCTCGAGACACCGCGTACTGTACCGCGATTTCCCGCGAATCGCCGCGTTCGACTCCTCGTTCTTGCCGAATCGAGGAGACACTCGAGCGCGGGCGAGACGAAAGAGACCCGCGGACAGGGTCGCTTAAATTCATTTGAAAGAAAAACGTAAAAGCGAAAATTCCGCTCTCGCAGAAAAGTCGCAAGTCGATTGGCTATTCGTGTGGTTTTCAACCGATCGACTTTCCACCTTTCGCGATTCTCGAATTCGCTCGAGGGAGAAACCCACGCAAAAGTTCTGCTCTTACAGAAAAGCTGCAGGTTGACTGGCAATTTCTGCGAGAGCAGAAATTTCCGTTTCTCTTTCGAACGAATGAAAAACTCGGGGGGGGGCCCCAGGTGAGACGGCGCGCCCCGCGTTTTCCAATTTTCCGCGTCGACCGGCGCGACGCGGGGCGGGGCGGGACCGCGGCGCGCGGCGCAAGCGCGAAGGGACTAGCTGCGGCGGCGTAGGCGCGCGCCGCGCGCCGCTCAGTCGGTTGCGCGCCGGTCGAGTGTGTGGACGGGGCGGATTGGTGTTGGAGCGTTATTTGGTGGTATTTTGGTGTACCGGGCCGGGACTTTTATGCGAGTTGCGAGGCGGCACGGCGTCCGCGGGGTGTCCTTGCACGAGGGTAAGTAAAAGCCGGCGTTGGCGCGGGACGCGCCTCGCCCCCCGAGCCGCGCGTTTCGGCGGAAGCGAGTCCGAGTCGCCGCCTCGACTCGGTGACGGGTGGATATTGGTGTCGGGATAAAAATGGCGTGCGCCGCCTAGGCTTCTCTCTCTCTCTCTCGCTCTTTCTCTCCCCGTACCGTACACAGTGCTACACCGAATAAGTGCTACGGCCCGTCGGTGCCGGTGCGTCGCGACGGCGGGTCGCGCTGTCAATAACGATCGCGTCCCCCCGCAGGGATCGCGTCGCGACGGGTCAGCGGCGGCGGCGGCGGCGGCGGTGGCGGCGTCTTCGTCGCCCACGGAGGCCGTAGGGCTCTCTACCGGCATTGATTGCCGCCGACGCTGGCGAACGTGTACACGTCCCACCGTACTTATCTCATTGAATCGCCCCGCGTCGTCCCCCGCGACCGCCCTCCCCCTCGCCGTTTTCCCGGATTTCTCCCGCGGTGTCTGCTCCGCCGTCTCCCTCCCCCTCCCCCCCTCCCTTCTCTTTCCGTCCGCGGCGTCGACCCGATCCCTCGGAAACCTCGCTCGACTCGCGTTTCGATCGGCCCGGGTTTTTCTCGCCCGTATCTCTCGCCGACTTGCAATTTCCGCCGCGGTATCGGAGCTGCCCCCCCCTCCCCTCTCTCTCTCTCTCTCTCTCCCCTCGCCGGCCATCCTTCCGGCCGGCCGTTCGTCCCTTCCCTGCCGCGAAACGGTTTTGTTCACCTGTCACAAGGCGACCTATCTGCCGGTGACCCAATTTCCCGGCGCTACCATTGAACGCGCCGAGCGCCGAGGAGCGGAATCGAACGCAACTCGACGACCCCCCCCCTTGCCCCCCTCTGCCCCCGCGCGTTTTCGCGCATTAACGCGTCGCCGTCGTACGCGAGTTTCTGGGTGGTTTTTCTTTTTTTTCTTCTTCTTAATCGCGCGCTACGCGCCGGCGACGCGAGTCAACGCCGGGTACGAAGGGCGGCTCGGCGATGCTCGGCGCGACAGTAATCGCGGTGGGTCTCCTCCCCCCCCCCCCCCTCGCGGTCGCCAGCGCGTCAACTTGGCTTTAAATTGATGTCAATGGGCGTGGAAGGGCAAATAAAGCGATCCGGCGGCGCGTTCGCGCGAGATAAAGCCGTCCTTGTACGTACATAATACCTGGCCGTCGCAACTTCATTCGTGCTAGCAGCGCGCACTCGCGGCGAGCGTCTCGAGGACTGTGTGTGTGTGTGTGTGTGTGTGTGTGTGTGTGTGTGTGTGTGTGTGTGTGTGTGTGTGTGTGTGCGCGGGCCCGACGGTACGCGCGAGATTAGGGGTGAAGCGGAAGTCGCGCTTAACGGTACACCTCTTTCGCTGATCTCGACACGCGAGGATCTTCGATGACTTGCTCCACAAAAATCAATCGGTGAATTGTCAACAGCGACTGATTTACGGTTACAAGCATCCCTTACGGAAAAAAAGAAAAACACTCGAGTATTGAGCGTTAACACTCGATTGTCCGAATGTACTCTCAAATTTAAGCCAACGGCACACGATACTATTTTTCCTACTGGATTCCTTACGAGAGCCAACCAGGATTCAGCTTTGAGTCACCTGATCGAAAACTCTGCGTCCTGATTGGCTCTCGTAAGCAATCCAGTAGGAAAAATAGTATCGTGTGCCGTTGGCTTTACTCTTAAATTTGGGCGTGAATATTTAAACGCTCAAGTTTTGAGCGTTAACACTCGATTGTCCGAATTTACTCTGAAATTTGGGCGTAAACACCCGGATTGAGATATTTCTGCCGAGAGTAAATTTGGACAATTGAGTGTTGACGCTCGGTACTTGAGTGTTTTTTTTTTTCCTTAAAGGATACCACTGCGATTTTCAATGGTGTACTTAAAAAGTCCCCTGTTACGAGACAGGCTCCTAATATGAGATAGCGGAGTTTCCGCTAAATTAATAGGCGTCATCTGTTGGCTCCACCGCGAATTTGTTGCCATTGGAGCGAAGTCCGTTTAGTGGAAAGTTAATTGTTAGATCGTGTAGTCGTGTTGCGAAAGAGATTTGCATGAATGAACTTGGACGCTGAAAACCTGCTGTCTCATATTAGAATCCTATCTCGTAATAGAGGACTTTCCTCTAATTGCAAATCGGCGACTATTCACTGTACTAATTTTCCAAGAGTATGTTTCTTTCATTTGGTGGCGGGGCGAATCTTCTCCCTGCTTTCCAAAAGGTTACAAGACTGTGTAAAACTTGAGGTTACACTTAAAACTAAATCATCTTGAACGATACAAGGTCTCTGGTGTGATATCTTACGCAAGAATCGAAGGGTTGGCTCGCGAGAGCCGGACGGTGGCTCCTCGCTTTTTGTCAAAAGTGAGTTAAAGGTTTGTCATTGCCGAAAGAGCTAACAGGAAACCAGCCGACTGATCCCTTTCGCAGGACCGTGTTTCGATTTTACGCAATTCTGGCCTTCGTGCTTTCCGGTCCAGGATGTGCGTTTAGCAGAAGAACCAGAAATTACGTGAAATCGAGACACGACCTCGAGAAGATCAGTCGCAATCTATTTTTTATTCAAATTAAAAGAATGACGTTGTATTAACAAGGTCAGTGTAATTGAAATAAAATCGTTGAAACAACATCACACAGTTGAACAATTTGAGATCAGTAACAATTGTGTGAACAGGTATGGATTTACAATTTACTCTTGCTATAATTGCCCCCCTTTTTTATTTACTTTATATTAAAAAAAATATTTAGGGCCAAGTTATGCACGTTTGCAGATTACTTGAAAAGGGTCCAAATTCGGGACCGAAACGTCGTTTGTTTTTTAAATAAAAATGTTGGTCATTGTAGGTCGTTTTTGAAAAACTATATACCTATCATTGGTTTTATACTACTGGCGATATTAAATCTATTTGTGAGTGGAAAATTTATGTAAAATTTAACAAATATATGTCCCAAACGGTCCACACAAATTTTTGTGTTAATTTAACATAATATGGATATGTTAAATGATCGCACTAATACTCTGTTAATATTTTAACACAAAATAAGTGCAAATCTCAAAATAATTTGAAATCAATTTTATGTAAAATTGACATATTTTTAATGATATAATGAATTTTTTTAAATGTAATTCTTACATTTTACAGATGTAATAAGTTAATTGACGGGTCGAAATCACTCACTTATGTTATATAGAATAATTTTATATGTTATATAAAATCAGCATTTTATTCTGTAAATTTTAACAGATAAATCTTGTTACTAATAATATAGAACATATGTATTGTGTAAGATTAAAAAATAAGTACACATTGTGTTTTAACATTTCTTTTCAAGTATTTTAATAATTTTACATTCGAGGTCAATTAACACAAGAGCAACATGTTAAATTAACACATGAACGTGTTAAACATTTAACACAAAAATTTTAACGACATTTTCTTCAACAAGAAAACATAAATTTTCCAATTGTGCAGTATTAATAAATGAAAAGCATCAGATTGTTGTCTTAACAATCTGGATATTTAGTTCAATGCTTAAAGTTAAAATCCATAGCAAGCACAATTGAGTGAATTATTTAAAAAGTCGAAATAGACGCGTAGACAACATCTTTATACTGTTATTGCGACAAATATATTATCATATGCCTCGGTGGTCGAATTGGTGAGACGCCCGCCTGGAGTGTAGGGAGGTCCAGGTTCAAACCCTGGCTGAGGTAATATTTTTCGCAATAAATTTTCTGTATTATCAAAATTGCCAGATACGGTCAAGAAAACACTGATGTTGTGAATTATTTATGTTTGCCGCAGCCCGTGACGTTAACGTTTAATTCAAGCAATTTCATTTCGCTTAATTCAATAGCATGTTTTTTTTCCCTCGTGAACCCATCATATCGTATGTATTACGCGGGAAAGAGTGCACTTTTCAGACGGTCCTCTTTCAATTCCTGTAAAGTTTACTAAAACGGGGCCATCTGGTTCTCCCGTCCAACCCTTCAATTATCAAGCACCGAGTCGCACAGATAAATTTCGGGGCTGGACGCGCGTCCCCTGAAGCTTTGTCGACGCTCGTCGAGATCTGCTCTAGGGGAAAAAAAGACAGCAACCCATTTTGGAGTCCACAATTAGTAATCGAATTATTTGGATTGTTCGAAACTCTACTCTGGGAAAAATTTTGACCGTTTTCTTTTTGTAGTTAAGCAACTTAACATTTCGGTTAGTGCCTTTGCGTTACTGAATATCGACAGAATTAATTGAGAGAATTTATTAGTATTACTTAAAAATCTTGGCTATAGATAGAATAGCTAATTGCAATTTTTAGTTGCGCGGAGTAAAATTCGTAAAAGATTAGAGTGTTACGAGCAATCCAAATAATTCGATTACTAATTGTGGGCCCCAAAATGGGTAACTGTCTGTTCTTTCTCAGAGTAGCTGGCGAAGAGCGGAGGCTAAGAATTAGCCGAGTGTCAGTGAACATTCCTTCGGCATTTCTCGTGGAAAATGTTGTCTGCGGCCGGCCTCAGCGCCCTGACGAACGGCATTTTTACATTTCCGAGTCTCATTGCGAGAGAAAGAGAGCTTGCCCGCTGCCCTCGTCATTCGCTCCAGATTTTCTCTCCTCAAATCCACCGAGTTTGTCATCAATTAACGAGCCGAACGAAGTGTCCGTTCATAGACTGCACGAGACTCGCGTGGTCGAGGAAAGAAAAGTGGAGAATCCGAGTTTACCGGCCCCAGTCGCTTTCGCTCGATGATAAAACTCGCGTTTCTTTCATTTCGTGGCGGGGCGAGTACACCTTCGCCCCGCTTTCCAAAAATTAATTTATTATATGACTCTAATTTACAAAGATGCTCTTAATCTAATATCACAGCCGTTAATCATAGTGCGTTAGTTAGTATAATTTTGCTAGATATGTTTAGATATATTAGATATATTAGATATAATAAATTCTATAGATAATAATGTAAACACAACATTCTGTCTATTACAGCCAATTGTGTGAATTTTGCATACGAGAAAGCGCTCATGTCCATCTGGCGTATGAAAATTGCAACAACAGAAATACATGCATATGTATATATAGTCTGTTATTGCGACAGAGGACACGGGAATTCTCTTCTTCCCCCCCCCCCCCTCTCCCGACGGTACGTGTTCTCGTACTTCAAAATATCCCTTCTTCGGCAGTGCCAGTCATCTCTGGTTCGACACGAAGGCACCAACGATCGTCCCCTCCGTCGCCGACCGGACAGTAAACTCGCGAGTGAATTCTGGCATCTCGATCGGAGAGCGACGCCGGTCGAATCTACGATCTCGCGAAGCGCGCTTCCGCGTCCAGCCGCGCGACTTCACGGACCGGCTCTCTTCCGCCGCGTCGCGCTCGACGGAAGTGCGTGCGCGGGCGCTCTCGTTCCCTCGCTCGAGGATGCACGGAGAGAGAGAGAGAGAGAGGGGGGGGGGGGAAGAAGCGTACGCACTCGCCGTGTCGTTTACGCGGCATGCGCTATTTCGGGAGCACACGCAACGACGTTAATCTGTCAGAGGAAGGCAGCGCGAGCGAGCGAGGAAAAATTAGCTTCTCCTCCCCCGAGGAAGTTTCAAGCGCGGCCCATCCTCCTCGCTTGACGTTACACTGCACGCGGTTCTCGTCGTCGTGGCCCGATACCGCGGCTTACAATCGCTTCCAGTGTCGATGAGAGGCGGGCCCGCTCTTCTCTCCCGCAGTCGCGAGCGGGTTTCGTCACCGGCGCCGAATACGGGGCTGAGTCAGCCCGATACGCGAATCGAGCGGCCGAGCGCGCGCCGCTTCGCGAAAATGTTAAGGTCGCCGGACAGTGTCGCGCCGCGAGCCCGCTCGATAACGCGGCCTCCCAACCGTGCGCGAAACAGACGGGCGAGGGGAATAACCCCGGAAAATGGGACTTCCGTTTCGGCCAGCCGGCCTCCCCGTGCATGACGGTGATCGTTGATTTTCGCGGAAACGACGCTAATTTTCGTCTTCTTGGGAAACTGCAGCTCGAGTGCGTCGAAGTTAACGTCGAGAGGCGATCCCGCGTCTGTTACCTGTCTGAGAGAAAGTCGGGGGACGTCGAGCGGAGCAGATTTGGAGAACGTACATTTGTCGTGTCCCCCCCAGTCAGTTTGGCTGATTCTGCCGCGAACAATCGATAGTACGTCACGCATCTCATCACTGACCTTTGGCTGCATTTAAAGTACCCGGTGGGTCCCGTCGACGCCCTCGATCGCGAGTGATTCGATCAATTCGCCCGAGTGTGCTGTGTTTACAGTTACGTAATGGCGTATGCCAGCGGTGCGAGCATACGTGTCTCCGGCATATATTAATAAATTAACGCCTGATAGTTCGTGTCGCGCTCGGTACGACGGGCTACCGTTGCTCGACACGCTCCGCTTATGACACTTTTAGCGTTCTGGATGAATGTTATTCCCGATCGCGATCTGTGCGATCTCCGGCAGCATTCGGTAGGATTCATTTTTTCTATCCGTTACCGGACATTTAAATTCGGCGGAAAGAATTGATTTTCGTCGAGAAAGTCAACGGTCCCTCACCGGATTCATCCTTAAGGCCTGCGTCCACGACGCTAGGAACTAATTGGTCCAAGTTCCAGCTCCGAGAAATGTGTAGCCAATCAACTTGCGGCTAGTCCATGAACTCGCTAAAAGTCAATCGGCGAATCATCGCTGAAAACAGTGAATAGTCGCTGATTTGCAGTTACAAATATAGAGGACTCGTGGCATAGATATTTTGATATTCTGGGGCATCGCGGAAGTTTTTCCCGAAAGGGAATCATCGCGTGTGTTTTTGACGTTGGACTCGACTCCGCGATTAGTCATTGGCAATTAATGAGGTGACCGTCCCGTACATGGGTCGAGCTCCAAGGTTCGGTCCAATTTGGTATTAAAAAAGTACACATTTTGTAATAAAAACGCGAAAAATATTTGTTACGCTCTTGAGTTTATTTATAATTATTCTGTCCAAAGGTTTTACTTAGAAACATCGTAAATATTTAAAAAAAAAAAATACATCCACATTTCGTTTGCATGCATGAAGATTATACTTACATATTTTATTTGATAAAAAATGTAAAAAGATGTTATATTGTACATGCATTCGATACGTAGTTTTTCCTCTTGTCGTCGAGAATTGTGTATCGTAAAAACGACTTAATTCCCTGACCTGTGATTAGGATATGCGTAAAGAATTCTAATTGATTTTTTCTGCTTACAATTAATTAACCCGAAATCGCACGAATCTGTTTTAAAACTGTGACGTTCATTGTTTTCATTTCTAGTTTGTTTTACTATTTGCTCGACGAAGTTTTGTAAATGAACGAACGTTATTCTAATCTTAAGTGACTCATAATTAGGGCAGTTACCTTATTGAGAGAACGCGGCTAACGCCATTAAGTTTCTTCACGTTTCTTCCGATTGACGAGAGAAACGTCGCTTTGCAGCGCGACGGTTGAACTCTCGCACCTTGTCGATAGAAGAAAAAAAGAAAGAATCATTTGCATAACTCGCGTCATTCGCGTAATGGATATTTGTCCATTCGAAGATGCTCCGAGTCGATTTTTCTCCGAGCCGCGAACGACTCGGGCGGCACGGCGCGTGTGAAGTCAGAGGCGCGAAGGTTGCACGTTAAGAATGACAATAATTATGCGCACTCTCGAGTTCTGCAGCATATTTGCGCTTACCTAAGCGCGTTACCTTGTACATGCGGTTATTATCCGGCGAGATACAATCGGCGGCGCGCCTCGAGCTGCTACTCGCAGAAGCCGAAGGTGCACTTTTGCTTCACACAAATTTCTAAATTTTTCAACATCGGCCGCATAATTTCGGCACGCGACCGGTTCTCGTCAACATCCTCTGCTTTTCACGAAGGAATAGTCGACCGGTTTGGCCTCTCCGGGGCTCGCACAATGACGCTTGTCTCTTCACGCTTGAGCGAAAGTTACTTCACCGTGACACTTGCGCGCCGGTCGAGCGACACGTAATCCGAATTTCCTGTTTTATTCTTTTCTCCTCGTTTATTACGCCCGATAACTTCACTGACGCGCGGTACAAATCCAAGATATATTTCATGTCTGACTGTGTGATATACAGTTGGAAAATTTGTGTTTTCTTGTTAAAGAAAATAACGGTTAAAATTTTTGTGTTAACTGTTTAACACAAAAATTCATGTGTTAATCAAACATATTGCTCTTGTGTTAATTGACCTCGAATGTAAAATTATTAAAGTACACTCCCTGAAAATCGTGAGACTCGCAACATGGCATTTTGAAGAATTTTATGAGTTTACTGAAATTTTAGGGTAAGGTGGCCAAATTCGGGTCAGGTACCAAATGTGGATCAACGAGTCGCTAATAAGCGACACGAAAACACGTCGATGCCTTTTATGATATCGGCAATGTATAAAGTTGTGAATATATAAAAGAGCAAAATTTAAGCGAATTACTTCAAAATGTCGCTTATGCAGCGACTCATCGAATTGTTGATCCGCATTTGGTATCTGATCCGAATTTGGTCACCGTGCCATATATTTTACTAATAAATGCATACCATTAGAATCTAAAAAAATCTATATCTTTCTACAATATTAGCATTTTTTTATAGTGCTGCTTTGTTTAATAAGAACGCTGCTTTATTATGCATATCACTTATGTATCTTATTTAGGGGAAAGTTATGTGGTTTCAGGAAAAAAATATACTTGGCGCGAGATACTGCCGCGTCTCTAGATATAATTACCGGTAAAACATATGATAAAATTTAAAAAACTCGTGAAGTTCTTCGAAATGTCATGCTGTCCCACGATTTGCAAGATAAATTTTAATAGAAAATTCTCTCCGTGTATGGCAGAAGAAGACTCGTTTTTACAAAAGTGACCTTTCCTCCCCTCGGAGACGCTCTAAACCGTTGTACGAACAATTTTATTAAAAGAGAAAACATTTATTAAAAAGAGAAATAGATCCGAGCTTCTTATGACAACGCGTATTCCCAGTTTGCTATCTTTTAAAATAATATCCGCACGCATAATATCGAGTTGCCGTCTCTTTCGCTCTCTCTCTCTCTTTTTCTCTTTCTCGGTGTCCTCGTGAGCTCACGTGTCGGTTACGAATCAGATATTTCTGTTTGTACTACTAATCGTTAGCGTCTTATCTTGCCGAACGTCGAGACTTACGCTCGCAATACGGAGACCAGGAATCGTCGATCCGCGCGCGAATTTACGTCTACGGAGATTCGGTTACGTTTAAGACGCGTATAGCAAACCGATCCGATTCGAATCCACCGTGACGTTAAATGTGCGCCAGACGTAAGAACAATCAGCATTAAAGTATAGCCGAGAGGAAAGCTCCGGAGCTCTCTCGACTTTGACGCTGCGCCCGCATAACATGAATAGGAAATGTCACGCGCGTGAGAAATTGAGTCGGATGAGCGTTTTCTCCGAAGCGAGTATAGCGATATAGAAATATATACGGGGGCACGAAGAGCTGCCATACAAATATTATATTTAGCCGTAGCTTCCGAGAAGTTGCTCGCGTCTCGCGCGCGAATACTGGTCCATCTTCCCGAATAATGCCTCTTTCTGCCCAATGCAGATTAACTTGAATCTCGGTTCCACTTAAGGGGATGCTGGAGTCTGTCTGTTTTACCGACAACGCGAAAGTTATGTATGTGTGCGTATATGTATATTACATAAAAAAGAAAGAGAGAGCAATAACACGATACATCTTTCCTTGTCTATCAGATTGCAGCGCCATCTTATTATCATGCAGTCCTCTATTTATCATTCTACAGCTGTATTTGCATTTATAAATTTTTCTCTAACCCTATCTTTTTTTTCTAGACTTTTAATCTTAGTTCCAAGTACACAATATTGTTCTTGCATGTTGTCCCTAGGTCTCTCCGGCCTCATTTTGCAGATATAAACTATAGAATTTTTGTATAAGCAAATATTATCGTCATGTGACAGCTCTACGTGCTAAAATATTTAATTTTTTTTCGTTTTTTATATAAAGTCGAGCAGACGGACTTTTATTTTTGTGCGAACTTTAATCGTGTACAAGAAATTTGCAATTCTGTAAAGCCAATTAAAAGATATCCCTAATTAAAAAATGTCGGTAAAACAGAGAGACTCCAGCATCACCTTAAGCCAACGGTACACGATACTATTTTTCCTACTGGATTACTTACGAGAGCCACTCGGGATTTAACCTTGAGTTATACCTAATCTAAAACTCTACACCTTTATTGGTTCTCGTGAGCGATCCAGTAGGAAAAATAGTATCGTGTGCCGTTGGCTTTAGCTTAATTCATGTTTGTCTCTTTCTAAAGTAACAGTTGAAAAAGAGACGACGAACGAATTAAGCTAATTGTAAGTTAAACAGCGTTGGTGAAACCGGGCTTTAATTGGTTACCGATACGATAATGCCGGATCAATTAGACGATTCGACTTTTCGCCTCCGCGACGTCCGTCTGAAAATAGAAGCGCGGAACGCCACGTCCGCACGATACAGCTGTGCGGAACACGAATGAAAGAGATCAAGGCAGCGCGATACATTAATGTTAACTCGCGAGTTGCCGTAGCGAGGTCGAACGTGATCCCAACGTAGATATCCGATACCCTTCTGGGTCCTGCGCGCGAAATATATATATGTGCCTCGTAAAATGAAGAAGCGAGTTGCGTGATGCGAGCCCCGGTGAATAGTACACTTACACACGTGCCCCGTGGATCAATTTAAAGGGGGCGATTTTCTCCGTTTTCCAGGGGCTCGATCCTTGAATTCACTCGAAAGAGACACGTATGCGAAAATTCTGCCCTCGCAGAAAAGTTGAAAGTCGATGGGTTATGGCCGTATCACACTAGTGGTTCGCGTTGCCGTTGACTGCTGCGTCTCGATCAATTAGAGAACAGCGGTTGGCGATGGCGGCTTGCGGCTTTAGAATAGCCGGGCATCTATTGGTTCAATAGCAACGGCAACGGCAAACGCAACGGCCAACGCCAACGCGAGCTGCTAGTGTGACACAGCCATTAAAAACCATGCGAGCGGCCAATCGACTTGCAATTTTTCTGCAAGACTAGAATTTTCGCATACGTTTCTTTTTCAAACGGATTCGAGAATCGAGTCCCTGGTATTCTGCGAATTATTTCGAGCATTGCCGACAATACGAGCTTGTTTTTTTCCCCCCGGTTTTGAGGAGTTCGCGCGGTTTGGGACAAGATATCGGGGAAACCACACGTGAATTGGCTGTAATTTATCGGCTCGCTCCTTCGATTGTTAATAGTGAAAAATGAGAACGTTGAGCGGGTAAAGGCCTGTTGTCCACGATGCTGGAACTTGGTCCAAGTTCCAGTTCCTACACTGAAAAAAATTTCTGGTTGAATATGGACGAATCAGATAATTCCTTTAGGATTTACCAGAATTTCTGTAGGATTACAGGGATTCTGGTAAATCCTAAAGGAATTCTGGTAAATCCTAAAGGAATTATCTGATTCGTCCATATTCAACCAGAAATTTTTTTCAGTGTAGAAATGCGTAGCCAATCAACTTGCAGCTATTCCATAAAGCTACCGCTACAAATATTTCAAAGCGTTTCACTTCCATTTCTGTCTTCATTGAAAGAAAAGGGACACTTTGAAGCATTTGTTAAGACTTGCGTCCACGATGCTGGAACTTGGTCCTAGTTCCAGTTTCGAGAATGTGTAGCCAATCGACTTGCAGCTATTCCATAAAAGCTGCAAGTTGATTGGCTACACATTTCTCGGGACTGGAACTTGGACCAAGTGTTCTAGCATCGTGGACGCAGGCCTTAACGAAAGGTGAGCTCGTACGCGCCTCTACAGCGGAAATACGCTAATTGAGAGTAGAAAAGTACAATGTTGCGGTGCAATATCGTTTATAAATAAGAACAATACGCGCCGCCGTTATATCACGCCAGCGAGAGGGTTAACGCAATTCTTTCTTTTTTTTCTTCCTTTCACGGCGATCATCGCATCCGATCGATGCTTTCTTCTCTTGTTTACACTACACGGTCGATCCCGCGAGGCGTAACCGCGCTTTCGAGGAAAATTATCGAACGCGAATAATCCGATCTCTCTCGCTTTACTTTCAGAGCGGAAAATGCCGCGGACGACGCCTCCGAGATCGCGTTAAACTCGCGATGTAAACCCAGTTACGCTTCTTCCCTTTCCGCGCGCGCGTGTGTGCGTGCGTAACGTACATACGTGCGTGCACTCGTATCTTTCTTTTTATAGACGGGTGAGGAGGGGAGGAGAAGAAGGAAGCGTTCGCTTTGTCGACCCGAGAGGGAGAGGATACCTGTCTTTGATATCGATTGCTTTAATAAGCCGCGCGCTTCCGTTTTACGGAAAGGGGGTTCGACGCAACCTAGTTTCCAGATTACCGCATCCAGATTACGCGCCGCGCAGCCTCGTTCGCGAGACGACGCTATACATGCGAACGTAAACGCGAAATGTTAGATAATCGATGACGGTCGGCCTGCACTTTCCCTGTGAGAAAAAGAGAGAGAGAGATGAGCCTCGGATTGTCAATTCCAACGCGCTTCTGCGTTTTATCGTGCACCATCCACGACGCTAGAACTTGGTCCGAGACAATTTCATTATCTTATTGTATGCTTGAGGCATAAGCTGGAGACACGTGAAAAAAAGCAGTAAGACTTGAGAAATGCAACCAATAGGAATTTTCAGCACTGCTTAGTCTCGAAATGGCTGCGTTTTCAACTATTGGTCACTTTCCTTAAGTCTACTGCGTAAGTTCTTTTCATGTGTTTGGGCCTTTAACGCGTGAGAAGCATGAATTTTATTTTCCAAGCTTCCAAGTGTCATTTCTTTTATCTGTCTAAGAGAGCACTACTGGCACAGCGATATTTTTGGTATTAAATTCGAACAAGAGAGATTACTCTTAAAGTTTCGCAATCAGTTAATCATAAATCGCCCAGCGATAGCATTGTCCGCATATACGAATCGTATCGTGAACTGCGAATCGTGCTACGAATAAATGATACATTTGTAGCCGTTTAGAACAGAACATCAAGGCTGGATCTACAAGATCTACGAGCGGCAAGAAATCTCGTCCAACGACAGTCGATTATTCTGTCGATTTCCTGCCGCTCGCGACTCGCCGCGTCTATTGTAGATCCCGCCCCAAGAGTCATTTATTTAAATTTAAGAAAAGCAAGTTCTTACGCAAAAGAGAAAGATGTTGAAATAAGTTTGCCAACCATAAGATGGCAAAAAAATTGTTCATCTTGCCGCTGTAATTAATACCTAACGTGGAACTCGTTAAGCGCTGCATTAGGCAAGATTAATTGTTGTTTTGGCATACGTAAATCATTACCGGTGGCTCGTTTCGTCGCGGGTGCGTTATACGCGCGTAGTAAATCATCATCAGGCGTCAGCCCTAACTGTACCTCCTTACTTCCACGAACGTCATTCCCGCTTCCCGGGTTTGCGCAATTGCGCGCCAGGCGTTTTACAGTTTCGATTGTCCGGTAACGGCTAGAAACGTCGATCGAGATACCGTTACGGATCTTTTGTTGTCGACTAGAGCGCGCCAGGATCATGGGGGGGGGGGGGTCAATTTTCTGTATCTTACACTTAGGCCCGTATTCTAAATCCTCTTTTGTCGACAAGAGCGCTTCTAAAGCCTATCACACAATGCCAGGCAACAGGCAACAGGAACAGGGAATAGAATTTCTGACGCGTTGGATTGGTTGGTAGAAAATTTCTGACGAATCCAACGCGTCAAAAATTCTATTCTCTATTCCTATTGCCTGTTGCCTGGCATTGTGTGATAGGCTTATAAGTGACTTGTGGCCAATCAGAAGACTTATTAGAGGCACTTTTATTGATAAAAGAGGATTCAGAATACGGGCCTTGGTGAAAATGCTAAAAGCGAGTAGCTTTGTCTCTTTCTAAGAGACAAGTATTCAAGTAGGTCCTTTTAAGAGGTCATTCCACTTTAACGGCCCAAAAACTATGCTTATCTTCAACTATTTTTTTTCACAGTAAATACACCATACAATGAAATAAATCTTTTAAAGTGGAATAACTCCTTGAGTAGGAGCTAAAGTAAATTTTTAGAATTAATGGTCCAAGGGAAGAGAAAAAAAAAATGTCATCAAAGTAAGTTATTGCAGGTCTATGTAGGCGTATAGATCCGCTATGTAGGTGTAAATTATCCTTAAAAGTGTGAAAATAGTACCAAAATTTCGACTCGAGTGGAGTTCGTACCTCGGGATGCGAGCGACGTGTTCCGTCCGCGTATTTAAAATGTTTCGAGCAAGTCGCCCGGCGGGGCGGATTAGCGCAAATGCGGATGTGACGTATTCCCGCGTGGAGTAACAACTGTCCGGCTCTTCGTCTAGAAACAGGGACCTCCAGCCGTCCGTCTCGTATAATTCCAGTTGAAATATCATTTTTCGCGTAGTTTACACGGCAACGTCACGGTTATCGCGTGCGTACGTTGGAAATTATTAATTTCTTTGAAGTCGCATTAATATATTGCGAGACGGAATCCGCCTCGCGAAACATCGAACCGCCAAATACCGAGTCTGGTCCCTTGAAATTGAATTTTATTATAATTGGTGCAAATTAAAAAGGCAAAACGCAACAGTTGAGACGCTTCTTCGCGTAATTCACTTCCGTCAATTGGCACGTAAAGAAGTCGACTGTTAATTGCAGATAAGCCATCCTGTATTTACGTTATCTAATGTATCGTTCTGTTGTTTATTATTATCTTATTCCTAAAGACTCTTGAAAGTTTGCCAATTGTTGCTGAAAGGCAACAATTCTGATGTTAAAATTGACAATTAAATAGCAACCTAGTGACGCTAGTCGCGAAATCAAGAATTTGAATGAGAACTATAATATATTATTAGGTCAACCATAACTTAGTTGGAAGAATTATAAAAATGTGGCTGGCTTTTAAAATGACTATAAATTATAGTCGAGATTGTGGTAACTGCAATCCTTTTTTTCTATCAGTGTAAGGAAACGTGGAAGGGGAGGAATGTATGAGAGTTAAAATTGACCCTTGCGCGCGAAGAAATCGGCAGAAACGAACTCTGACTCGAACCTGTGAATGATTTCGAACCGAGAGCGTAACTAATTAGTCTGCTTCAACTAGCACTTGTTTCTCCGCATCGAGCAATTTGCGCTAATGAATACGCGGCTGAGCACCTAGCTCCTCGATTATCGCTTACGCGAGCCATTGTGTTTAAAGAGGCGTGAGATCGATTTTCTTAGATCAATCGGATCTCGTTGGCGGAACGCGATTCATCGATCGCACGCCGGAATTACGGAACACGTACGCGTTCGTCGGCCGCAAGTTCCGTGAGCTGCGGACAGAAATTGCGTGCGTTCGAGGACGATATATCCGCGGTATGTTCGACCCTCGCTCCACTTGGTGGCGGATTTCATTGGTAACCGTGAATAATCGCGCACTTCCTGCCGCATCCCCGGAAAATCGCGCGACTTAATCGTTACGTAACGCGGCCGGCGCGAAGATTTTCTCGGATTTCCGCGAATAACTACCAACGTGCCGCGGCCCTTGTACGTGAGACCGTGACGAATTGCAGTTTAATCTGACGCGAAAATCTCGAGATGCTGGCAAGAGCGACGATCTCGAGATGTGAATGGAACTCGAGTGTGGTGCGTACGTCGCTGAGACGTTACATTATTTATCGGCCGCTTGGCGAGCGCCATGCTGAATGCCTTTGACAGTACGCAATCCACCTCGTTAATATTATTCGTCTAATGCAACAATCCTGTGCTATTTATAATAATCCGTCATACGTCGAAGATGCGGCGGGGAATTGAGCCCGCGGAGCTGCTCTCCAACCGTTTCGTTTCTTACCGATTTTTTACCGATTTTTACCGATTATCAATCGCTTTCTCGAATATTTGCTTATTTAATTTTGCCAAGAACAATGGGATTTTTTTGGGGTCCATTTTTGTATGCAACGTGGTCGCGGGAGCTTTAACGTATTTCTGCGGAAACGCTCGAGCTAATCAAGGCGGCGATTAATTGGTAAAGTCAGCGCTGGCACACAGAGAGCGATTTAATTTGCGATTAATAAATTAATCCGCGCTGACGCATCGTTGCCAACCAAGTACGCGGAATGCGGAATTTCTGTACCGCGGGCTCTCGTATCTGTCCGTCTCACGTTCGCCGATATTTATAACGTCCAAAGCGGCGATTCTTTCGCCCAATAACGGGTCTTTAATAAGAACAACGGGGGTCCGGTGATTCAGCGAGCTTCCCTTGACGGTGACACGCGACGGAATGCCGCGGCCGTTCGCGAGAGATTATTCTGGGGAAGCCGCGAGCGTTTCGGTCGTGACGCGCGCCCAACAGTTTCGGCCTCGTCCCGCGTAAAGTCAAAGTCGCGAGCCTCGCCGCTCCACGACGGCAGCGAGGACGACGGTTCTCCCGGCCGAAGGAGGAGCGAATCGGGTCATCGCGAGGACATTCACCCTGCGCAGTTTCTCTGAATCTCGCCCCGTTAATTTTAATTTTAATCCCCAGAAGCGAGCAGTTACTTTCCGGAGCAATCATTTTTTTATACTTCTATTCGAGGGAGGGGCCGCTGACCAAAATCTTGTACACCGACTAATGCCCGGTGGGCATTACTTTATCTTATCTTATTTATCTTGTTTTATCTTATTTTATTTTAATAATGTCCCAGCCAAGACCTAATGCCCAAACTAATGCCGCAAATCTGTACACCATAATGCCCTCAGCGGTCTACCCCTCGCAGGACCGTAAGTACATACACGGGATGATCGCGGAGTTCCTATCTGTTCAAAGCGAACTCGAATTGATTTCACCCGCGGAGCGAGAGTTTGTTGAAATTATACGCGGTTAAAAGAAGAAGAATGCTTTGCGCGCACGTGCGCGCGTATGCGTGTTATATTTTCGTACGCTTTAGGGTGCGTTCACGTTTCTATTCCGCGAGACGCAGGAAAGTAGTGACGAAGAAGAGTTAGCCGAGGCATTTTTATTGGAAGCCTATCTCAGGCTACGTGGTCCGTCGAGGAAAGCTATGCGAATTGAAGATTATGTGGAGAACACAGTCCCAAGTTCTCCATTCTCTATTGTCACCAATTTGTGGCGAGTAAAAAAAAAAACATTTCGTTTCTCCGTCAAAGGCCAAGTCAAACGTCGCGCCAGCGTGACGCGGTCTCTAAGGTTCAAATCCGAGCATCGGCTCTCGAAATCTCGTTAGCGGGGTGGAAGTTCGCAGCTTCGTGGGGGAGGGGGAGGTTGCCGGGAGAACTGGGTCATCGTAAGGGCGTTTACCCGCTTCGCACCTCCGCGATTCTTCCTCGCTAGTAAAAGGCTGCGTGCTGTCTACTGCGGCGGGGAGGAATTTGTTTCGAGGAATACAAGCGCCGTGCGTAAAGGCCTGCGTCCACGATGCTCGAACTTGGTCCGAGTTCTAGTCCCGAGAAATGTGTAGCCAATCAACTCGCAGCTTTTATGGAATAGCTGCAAGCTGATTGGCTGCACATTTCTCGGGACTAGAACTTGGACCAGGTTCTGGCATCGTGGACACAGGCCTTAACGGGGCAATTTCCCCGATTACGTCTGCCACGTCGAGTCCTGATTCTTGCTCCTCAGAACTCGACGGCGAGGTTCGTCGGGCGGGAAACATTACCAAGGCAACTGGGAGTAAAATGATTGTTAAATTTGGCATCGCGCTTTTCGTCGATTATTTAAAATTAGCTCTTCAAGTTGCTAAACGGAGAAGCCTTTTTAAGAGCGGAGAGAAATCAAATTAAACGTGTAAATCCCGCGTGCAAATCAAGTTGACCCTTTTCCGAGTGGTGCACATCGGTACCATAAAATTTAAAAGAAATTATATTCAGGGACGAAAGGGTTCATCTCTTTCTCTCTTCTCTCGTGGATCCAACGTGAGTCGCGTCATCGATTTGTCCGCAGTAATGATTTTTCTCGGTGTCCTGATGGTAACTGTTAAAAATTGCGGTTCGCGATGATGACGAGTAAATAAATAATGACGTTCCCACGATGCATTCGTTATTTATATTTCTCTCGCTTGCACGCGCTGCTGTCGTTGTTGCAGGTGTCTTTTTTTCACGATTAAGACAATTTTAATAAATTTTAATATGTAGAACATTATTGTTCTACGTATTTTACACGGTCTCTTCTTTCCTTTACGGACCTGCGGATGTAGATCGAATATCTCAAAGGATATCGAGAGCGCGCAACTCTCGTTGCACCCTGAATGCTGTGTACCATCGACGATTAAAGCCCGGCTCCAACGATCTCTCTCTCTCTCTCTCTCTCTCTCTCTTGAAAGAGAGAGACATGGAGGAAAAGCTCGCGTTTGGAGTGAGAAATTGTTGCGTTCAGCGCGAGAGGGAATTCGAACGTAGAGGTTCCAGGTCTGGAAGGCTCGAAACGCAAGGGTATCAGCTGCCCTCCTCCCTTCGCCTTATGCAGGTGCCACTCGACGTGTGTATGCCGCGGACACCGGCGCCACGGTGACTCCGGTGGAAAATCAATAATCCTGACTCTGTATGTGCCTGCGTGTGCCTGTGTGTGTGTGTGCGCGCGCCCCTGTGTATGTGTGTTTGTGTGTGTGTGTACGTGCGCGCGCTCCGTGTTCATCTTACCTTCGGCGTTGCGACGAGACGGTGCGGTGGTTCGCTATATCGGACCTTTCGCAGTGGGAGAGAAGGCGCATCGAACCCCGGGCACGCAAAAGTGCGGTTTAATCCGCGCGATTAGATGAGGAATCGACGGAACGCCGCCCGGTCGTGTATCCCGTCGTTCTTGGGCCGACCTAAAGATAGACCGCTGACGCCGGAGAGGTCGACGTTACGCTTATCTGTGCGCGATTTCGCCAGCCGCCGCAAAAATATATCGTTGAGGTCGCGACACGTTGTGTAAATGCTCTCTCTGTAAATTCCGCAGCGCTGCGTAAGGTAAAATCGTTTCGCGCCGGCGGCGGCGTGAATCTCGGGATGGACGGATTTGGGACGAGAATGTGGCTAATTATAAATAGCCGAACGCCGGGTACGTGGACGATATCGATTTTGCGTTTTGTCCACGCTGTCGTACGGAGCTGCTGCTGTGTAGATGAATATTTAGCGAGGCGTTTGACCGTCCCGCGAGAGTGAGTCGTAAGGTACGGGCGATTATACGCGGTCCAATTCATTTTCGAAGAGTCCCTCGGAACACGGAAAGAGCTCCGAGTGTTATCGTTCGAGAGACAATGCACGTGGCATGTATTATACGGGGTGTCCCAGGAAGAAATGTGAATATTCTGGGAGGTGATAGTACCGGTCATTTTAAGCAAAAATGTTCATACGAATGCGTGTCCCATTCCCCACCGTTCCCAAGATATAGAGCACATTTTGTTGACGTCCTCGTTCAGATAAAACATGAACACTGGGGAAGCGTTCCACTTTCACGCAATGTATCGAAAACCTGGGAAAACACTTAACGATTCGGAATTCTGCGTGTAGGAAAGCGTCGACGGTATTCTTCAACAGCAGCAGTAGCACACTGTCACAGAAAACCGTAACCATACACCGTATCTGCATATTCGACATTTGTGAATACGCGAGGCATTTTGAACGTTTCTACAATGTTATTAGCGCAACAGTCAACAGACGTATAAGAGTAAATTCCCGCGGACGTTTATGGGGTTGGATGAAGGGTGAGGTGTACAGAAAGAAAAGTAAATACACGAGACACTCAAGTAGCTCTATCTCGGAAACAATGGGGAATGGGACATATATTCGTATAAACATTTTTGCTTGAAGTGGCCGATACTATCACCTCCCAGAATATTGACCTTTACTCCTGGGACACCCTGTATACGGGCCACGTATCCGTTATCGAGGGAATTGAGGAAAACTTTCTGCTTGTACGGGAGAAAGCTTTGCAGCGAACCGGATGTATTTAAACAACAGGATCCCGCTTCCACGAGTGGCACCCGAAGTCCCGGTGGCCGGGGGTCCGGGGGTCTCGCGGTGCATATAGAGACCGGCTGTTCTCGTCCCGGTGCACAATGGGCTTCTTGTTTTCCATTTTCGCTTCTTACTTTACCGCACTTTATCGACTTCGACGGAGAACTCTTCGCGATCGCGCATACACCAAACGAAATTGTTGGAAAAAAACGCCAGTAATCTGCACCTGGGCCCCCCCCCCCCCTTTTCTTTTCCAACTCGTGCTACGACTTCAAAAGAGAGATCCTTCACCGAAAGGAAAAAAGAAACCGTTTTTAGACATAACACTCGCGCTATTAAAAATATTAATGCTACCATAATTGCTAACAGATAAACTCTCGGTACGATAAGCAGCCGCTGCAGCATGCAAGGTCTATATTTTTCAAACTCGTCGAGGGAGATTACTGTAATTTTTTTTTCTTTCAACCGCGCATAAGTTGTTTCTCAAACGCGTGCACGTGTATCACGTTCGATACATTTTAGCCAATTAATTTCAAATTACTTAATTTAATTTTTGATAAATTATTTAATCTCGATTATAAAATTAATGTATTTGTTAGAAAAAGATAAATTATTCGTCGGCGAATTAATTTCGATTAAACTCAATGAATCAACCGCTTACGTATTTTCATGGCGAGCATAAAAGTTTATTTCAAGATCGTCCGCGTTCGTTTGAACTTATTTTGAAAAAGGAGGTTTCGGGACCACGTCCACGCCCGTGGACAGAAGTGTTAGAAAGTGCCGCCAGTAAACTTAACCTTCCTCGATTATCGTGTCATTCACTTTGTGATTCATCTCACCCCGCCCACCAGATACGAAGGCATTAATCTGTATGCACGTTCCCACTACGCTGGCCGTTAAGTATGACGGCACTCGCGTAATTGCTCTTAATTCAACGTAAGTGACCGTCCAGACATTTAAGAATGCCATTCATGCCCGGCGTTCTCCAGGCTCCCGGCGTCGCTCGTGGAGAACACGTCGACTTCGTTGCGGGATTATCGATCTGTATTATCTCTCGCATCGGCACTATTGACGCTTCGAGAAAGGATTAGACGTGCGAAAAGGCCTGCTTCTCTCTCCTCTTCCCTTCCCTCTTCGGATGCAATTCGTCGGACATGATAAATTCTTGACAGCAAGCGATGTAAGCTTCAGTGGTGGCTTTATGCGCGACTCGAGGACGCACGCACGTTGATTAAAAAACGCCAGCTAGTACAGAGTTGCGTAATGAATAATAAAAATTGCGACGCTGCAGGAGAAGCGTGTAAAGATTGTACACGATTGTAAGTCACACGAATTTTTGCGCCCGCTCGTGCAACTTTGTGAACAGAGCGCGTCTTTAATTCCAGCGGGGTGACGTAATCGTGTTCGCGCTTTATCACGAGGCTACTCTTCTCGGTTTGTCGTTTTCACCATTAGATATCCATATCGGCTTACTCTGGTTTTCCTTGAGTTCCTCGCGCGTCTGCGACCTGCCGCGTGTTACCTGTGACATTTGGTTCGTTAGAGGAAAAATAAAAGAGTCGATATCGCGCTCGCTCGTTGCAGCTGCAGATGCGACTGTTATCGCCGCTAATATCAGCAAACGTCGCTCGCGACGGATCGTCGTAAATTAGACAACGCGGTTAATCAGGCGTCACCCTTCGTTATGACGGTCTGTTTTAACGTCGAATCATGCTGGTGAACGCGATTGATGCTTATCTGCGCGGTGGATCCGCTTTTGCCCGCGTATATCTTTACTTTCTCTTTTTCATTAATGTATATATTATTATATCGTGAAAAAAGACGTAGAAAATATTTTTTCCGTCTATCTTCAATCGTAGATCTAGGAGATTATTTCCTCCTTTATGCCACAAAAGCTTGGCATGCATTTGAATCATCGGACGCGTGCTATTGTATTCCGCATTACTGTAAAAAGAGTAAAAGTGCACAATTAAGCGAACAGTAAGAATAAAAAATCGATTTACAGTGGAATGAACCGCATACACATTTCGGCTATAAATCGCGTGACTTTCACCGAATGTCCGTGTCACTTTACCTTTTCTACGCGTATTAGACTATTTAGATAGATTATTTGATAAATATATTCGCCACGTTAGCGCCAATCTAACATTGCCACACGGAGAGACCGTTCTCTTCAAATTTATCCTGAAAATCATACAATGTGTGGGACAACATGGCAATTTGAAAAACTTTATGAGTTTTATGAAATTTTACCATACATTTTACTAGTAATGATAAAATTTCACAAAACTCATAAAATTGTTCGAAATGCCGTGTTGTTCCGCGATCACATGATTTCCGGGAGAAATTTTAAGAGAAAATTCTCTCCGTGCAGACTTCGGATACTCCGCAAATCTTCTCAATAGCAAAGAGACAGATGATTGATTTCATTTTTTTTATTGACCTTTATTTATTTTAAAGCCGGTTTCATCAACGTTATTTAACTTTGAGCTCAGCTCAATTCGTTCTTTGTCTCTTTCCAACTGTTACTGTAGAAAGAGACAAACATGAATTAAACTAAGATTGAAGTTAAGCCACGTTTGGTGAAACCTAAGTGTAAAACATTAGCCTTGGTTTTTCAGCAACGTCGTTCAACTTTGATCTTAGTTTAACTCGTCCTTTATCTCTAATTTTCTCCCAGACAGGAACAAAGGGTGAATTAAACTAATTGTAAGATCAAACGACGTTGGTGAAAACCGGAGTAAAAAAATCTGCCTGGCACGCGCCTCAGGTTTGTTCCGTGTGCAAGTCGTGAGATTCTGCGGATCGCGGGTCGACGTTTACGCCAATGCCGCGGCGAGCGTCTACCTTTCCCGTTAAGTCAAGTCACCCTCCCGCGGGGCCCGGTGCGACGCCGATGCCGGCGATGTGTATTTCGCGTGTGTGACATCATTCGCGTGATGTAATCGTCGTGGCGAGCGAGGCGGCCGCGTCTCCCACGCGGAGACGCGAGCGCGGCAACGCTATCTATTAAATGAACGCACGTATACTCGGAGACGTGTACCCTACACGGGCGTTAACGAACGTCCACTTGATACCCGGCGATTCCGATGGCGAATCGCGATGGGCGATTAGAGCGAGTGTGATTAGCCGGCGGAAGAGACGATTCCGGGAACGGGAGCGTACGAGTGAAAATAAAAAGAGGATTTCGATCGCGAGGAACACGTTCGCCGGCGTTTTTATACCGTACAAATATAATACTCTGTCACAACTCACTATAAATTTAATTCGCAAAACTTATCGCGAAAAATGTTGCTTCAGCCGGGATGGCAAGGTTTTGTACCATGTTGGAATTTAACGTCTCACGATAAATGATATCAGGGGAGGGGGGGGGGGAGGAAAACTTAGAACACTCGCGGGACACCCTGTATGTAACGCGACTTGTGGGTGTTGATTTAAGGAAAGATGCCTTATTAAATGCTCTAACAATAGACTTGACGCGGTGAATCAGATTTATTACCCGATTAATTCGTGTAAAACGGGCGCAGAAGTTTATTTATTGCTGCGCTTCTCAAAGTCGATTTATCAGTATCTGCCTTGAGATACCAAAGATACAACTTTTACGGCGCGAAAAACAAACATCTATGTTGATCGAGCTATCGAGGAAGAGGGGCATGCACGGGAGGTAATCTCAGACTAGCGAAGCGTACCGATGAAAAAGAAGCTAAATGAAGGACCCACATTGTGCGTGGGCGCGCGCAATCGTGCACTATTATCGAATAGTGTTGCGTAAGATTGATCTCTCTTTCTCTCTCTCTCTCTCGAGGTCCCGCTATTTACCCAATTATTAATCGTTAGACCTGCCGTGCAAGAAGATAAGATTACTCTGCAATTCTTATCTGTACACCAAGATTGACTTGACGTGACAACGCGCTGACTCTGGCTCGCCAAGACACGTACCGTGGCATCGCGTTTGCTTGCCATTACAACGCGTGGGTAGCAGAAGGAAGAAATGCTAACGATTATTACCGTGTCCCCGTTTTTGCATTTTATGCGTGGTACCGCGTTTCCTGGGCGCGCGGTTGAAGGTCTTAGACAGCGCTTTAATGTCTTCTGCATCTAAGTTATAACGTGTGCAAAGAGCCGCGGATGTTGAGTATGTAACACAACCATCCGATCAAGGGTCTGGGAAACCCATGGTACCTACGCGGAAAGACCGGCTAGGGCAAAAATAACTGACATAAAAATGTCGCCATATAAATAGTAGGGGCATCTACATTGCTTTGTGTTGCAACACTCATTAAGTTTGCTGCACAAAACGCATATAGTTGTCTTCACTACTTATCGTACCAATGTGGGTATAACAACCACAGATATAGCTGTCCCAAATATTACTATTTATTGGGGTTGTGCCAACCCTAATTAGACATGTGGTAACCATATCGGTCTCTCCGTGTATGAAATGCCTGGAGAGGTCCACAATCTGGGATCCAATTCTGAATCTTACAATATAGTGCAAATGCCAAAAGTGAGTAGCTGTTTCTAATTATCCTCTTAGGGCCACTTTCACAAACGTCGGTTAATTGTTAACCAGAGTTCAGTCAACTCCCTATTTGTTTCTATCTTGTTCGCTAAGAAGAGACAGAGGATCAATTAATCTTCGGTTAGCAGTTAACCGGCGTTTGTAAAACTGGCCCTTGGAAAGAGACAAAATCGCTCACTTTTAGTATTGTCACATTATTGTAAGATACAGTATTGATCCCCAGAACCCTCTTTTATCAATAAAAGCGCCTCTAAAAGAGGATTCAGAATACGGGCCATAATAAATATATTTAAAAAAAGAAATTAAAAATTATGTACAGATATTATGATGAAGAAGAGGATAAATATATAAATTGTCGTTTCCGCAAGTTCCTCGCGTTAATGAATTTATCGTTTTCAGGTGCACCCTTTTAAAGGGTTCGGCAGAAGTGAGCTGTTGGTCTGATTGACAAAATGACGACCGACATCTCGGTGGTGCGTGGGGGTTGGGACCCCACGCTGCAACAAGAGATTGTCGACGAGTACGAATACGACGGGGGAAACTCGAGTTCGAGACTTTTCGAACGTTCGCGCATCAAGGCGCTAGCTGGTACGCAACTCTATCGATTTGCTCTTCCAATCGCTTCATTAAACATTTTACTACACAATTATCTTTTATTTTACAACTATCAAAATTACAAAAGACTCTAGCGTGATTTGTTATCGATTCTATAACGAGTAAAAAGTTCAGCTCTTCGTAACAGTATAACTCTATAATAATAATGAGTAGCGATGAATGGAGCACTGAATTGCTTTTAGAAAATTACGGTTGGGATTATCAAACAACCACATCCTTTTGATAATCGTTTTAAGAATTCGATAACTTTGTGAGTTTCTAGCAGTTACTTCTCAGATTAGATTGAAAGCGGTCGCGATGTATAGCTATCGTTGAATGTATATCGAACATTACAGAAAGTTAAACTTATTAAGCACAATTGAATATAGTAACGTTTGATCGTTTGTGTAAGTGGGAAATAAATAGAGTTCGCAGATTGTTAGCTTTAAGAATGAATTACGATAAAGTTGTGTTCGATCTCCGAGGTAAAGAAACTCTGCATTAATTATTTACAACTTATCTCTTAATTCTACTTAGTTGAAAATGAATTACGATAAAGTTGTGCTCGATCTCCGAGGTAGAGAAACTCTACATTAATTATTTAAAACTTATCTCTTCATTTAATTTACTTAGTACCGAACAATGATACTAGATAATTTAGTATCTAAAATTAATTTTAAAGTTAGCCCATGATGTTGATTGACGATTTACGTGAAATGATTCTCACACGGTCTTTGTTTTTACCAGGTGAGCGTGAATTAGTGCAAAAGAAGACTTTCCAGAAATGGGTCAACTCCCACTTAGTCCGATGTTCGTGCCGAATCGGCGATCTATACGTCGATCTGCGAGACGGCAAGATGCTGATAAGGCTGTTGGAGATCTTGTCGGGTGAGCGTTTACCGCGCCCGACCAAGGGCAAGATGCGCATCCACTGCCTGGAAAACGTGGAGAAGGCGCTGCAGTTTTTGCGCGAGCAGAGGGTACACCTGGAGAACATGGGATCCCACGACATCGTCGACGGAAACCCGCGTCTGAGCCTCGGTCTCATCTGGACGATAATTCTACGCTTCCAGATTCAGGACATCACGATTGAGGAGACCGACAATCAGGAGACCAAGTCCGCCAAGGACGCGTTATTATTATGGTGTCAGATGAAAACCGCGGGCTATCACAACGTGAACGTGAGAAACTTTACGACGTCGTGGCGGGACGGTCTGGCGTTCAACGCGATCATACACAAGCACCGTCCGGATCTGATCCAGTTCGACAAGCTTTCCAAGTCAAACGCGATCTACAATCTCAACAATGCCTTCAACGTCGCGGAGGACAAGCTCGGTCTCACGAAGCTGCTGGATGCCGAGGACATCTTCGTCGATCATCCGGATGAAAAGTCCATCATAACGTACGTCGTCACGTATTATCACTATTTCTCCAAGATGAAACAAGAAACCGTGCAAGGTAAAAGGATCGGCAAAGTGGTCGGTATCGCGATGGAGAACGATCGTATGATACACGAATACGAGAGTCTCACCAGCGATCTCCTGCGCTGGATCGAAGCCACGATAGAGGCGCTCGGCGATCGTAGGTTCGCGAATTCTCTGGTAGGCGTCCAGTCGCAGCTTTCGCAATTCTCGAATTATCGCACGGTAGAGAAACCGCCCAAGTTTGTGGAAAAAGGTAATCTCGAGGTGCTACTGTTCACTTTACAATCGAAGATGCGCGCAAACAACCAGAAGCCCTATACGCCCAAAGAGGGCAAAATGATATCCGACATCAATAAGGCATGGGAGAGATTGGAGAAGGCTGAACACGAACGGGAATTGGCCCTGCGCGAGGAACTGATTCGGCAAGAGAAGTTGGAGCAGTTAGCAGCCAGATTTAACCGTAAGGCCAGCATGCGCGAGACATGGTTGTCGGAGAATCAGCGATTGGTGTCGCAGGATAACTTCGGTTTCGATCTCGCCGCCGTGGAAGCCGCCGCGAAGAAGCACGAGGCTATAGAGACTGATATCTTCGCCTACGAGGAACGTGTGCAGGCCGTCATGGCGGTCTCGCAGGAGCTCGAGGCGGAGAACTATCACGACATCGAACGTATCAACGCTCGCAAGGACAACGTGCTGCGACTATGGAACTATCTTCTGGAATTGTTGCGCGCCAGGCGCATGCGGCTGGAACTCTCCTTGCAGCTGCAGCAGAACTTCCAGGAAATGTTATACATATTAGACAGCATGGAGGAGATCAAGTTGCGACTGTTGACGGATGATTATGGCAAACATCTGATGGGCGTGGAAGATCTGTTGCAAAAGCACTCTCTCGTCGAAGCAGATATCAATGTGCTCGGCGAAAGAGTGAAGGCCGTCGTTCAGCAGAGCCAGAGATTCCTAGAGCATGGAGAAGGCTATCGACCGTGCGATCCGGCCATCATCGTCGAGCGCGTGCAACAACTGGAGAACGCGTACGCCGAGTTGGTGCGGTTAGCGATCGAGCGTCGTACCAGGCTCGAGGAATCTCGGAAACTCTGGCAGTTCTACTGGGATATGGCTGATGAGGAGAACTGGATAAAGGAGAAGGAACAGATCGTATCCACGGGCGACATCGGTCATGATTTGACCACCATCAACCTGCTGCTGTCCAAGCACAAAGCGCTGGAGAACGAGATACAGTCGCACGAACCGCAGCTGATGTCTGTTGCGGCGGTCGGCGACGAGCTAGTCCGGCAGCAACACTTCGGTTCCGATCGTATTCAGGAGAGACTTCAGGAGATTCTTGCTATGTGGAATCATTTGCTGGATCTGGCGGCTTTCAGGAGAAAGAGACTCGTAGAAGCGGTCGACTATCATCAGCTTTTCGCAGACGCGGATGACATAGACATCTGGATGTTGGATACTTTGCGACTCGTCTCGTCGGAGGACGTCGGCAGAGACGAGGCAAATGTGCAGTCGTTGTTGAAGAAGCACAAAGATGTAACGGACGAGCTTAAGAACTACGCCACGACTATCGACCAACTTCACCAACAGGCGTCCACGTTGGGCGAGCATGACGCCAAGTCGCCGGAGGTCCTGGAGAGACTGACTTCAATTGATAACAGGTACAAGGAGCTCCTCGAGCTGGCCAAGTTGCGTAAGCAGAGACTGCTGGATGCGTTATCGTTGTACAAGGTATTCAGCGAGACCGACGGAGTCGAACAATGGATCGGCGAGAAGAACAGGATGCTGGATACGATGGTGCCCGCCAAGGATATCGAGGACGTCGAGATCATGAAACACCGCTACAACGGCTTCGAGAAAGAGATGAACGCGAACGCATCCCGCGTCGCCGTGGTTAATCAACTGGCCAGGCAGTTGCTGCACGTTGAACATCCGAACTCGGAACAGATAATCGCGCGACAAAACGAGCTGAACCAGAAGTGGGCCGAGCTGCGCGAGAAGGCGGAGGGCAAGCGCGAGGAATTGAACTCCGCACATGGCGTGCAGACGTTCCACATCGAATGTCGCGAGACCGTGTCCTGGATCGAGGACAAAAAGCGAATTCTGCAGCAGACCGACAGTCTGGAGATGGATTTGACCGGCGTGATGACGCTGCAGCGCAGACTGAGCGGCATGGAACGCGATTTGGCGGCCATTCAGGCCAAATTGGACGCCCTGGAGAAGGAGGCGGAGATTATACAGAAGGAACATCCGGAAGAGGCAGCGGTGATACGCGAGAGAATCACGCAGATCCACCTGATTTGGGAGCAGCTGACGCAGATGCTGAAGGAGCGCGACGCCAAGCTCGAGGAGGCCGGAGATCTGCATCGATTCCTGCGCGACCTCGATCACTTCCAGACGTGGCTCACGAAAACGCAGACCGACGTTGCCAGCGAGGACACGCCGACCAGTCTCTCCGATGCCGAGAAGCTGCTTACGCAGCATCAGAACATAAAGGAGGAGATCGACAATTACACCGACGATTACCAGAAGATGATGGAGTACGGCGAGCGGTTGACAACGGAGGCCGGCGACGGTGACACCCAGTACATGTTCCTGCGCGAGAGACTGAACGCGCTAAAGATGGGCTGGGAAGAGTTGCATCAGATGTGGGTGAATCGTCAGAACTTGTTGTCCAACTCCTTGAATCTACAGGTGTTCGATCGGGACGCGCGTCAAGCGGAGGTGCTTCTGTCGCAGCAGGAACACATTCTTGCCAAGGACGAGACGCCGGCGAACTTCGAACAAGCGGAACACATGATCAAGCGACACGAGGCCTTCATGACCACCATGGACGCCAACGACGAGAAAATCAATTCGGTCGTGCAGTTCGCCGGACGTTTAGTCGACGAGGGACATTTCGCGGCCGATAAGGTGAAGAAGAAGGCCGAGAACATCAATGAGCGTCGGCGAATCAATCGCGAGAAGGCCAATCTACTTATGGAGAAACTCAAGGATCAGCTCCAGTTGCAGATGTTCCTGCAAGATTGCGAGGAACTCGGCGAATGGGTGCAGGAGAAACATATCACTGCTCAAGACGAGACGTACCGGAGCGCGAAGACTATTCACAGCAAGTGGACTCGTCACCAGGCGTTCGAGGCAGAGATCGCCAGCAACAAAGACCGCCTGCAGCAGTTGCAGCAAGCCGCGAACGAATTGATTCAACAGAAGCCGGATCTGGCCGAGATTATCAAACCGAAGGTGACCGAATTGGCTGAACAATTCGTCGAGCTGGAGACCACGACTCACGATAAGGGCGAGCGATTGTTCGACTCGAACCGCGAGGTGTTGATACATCAGACCTGTGACGATATCGATTCCTGGATGAACGAACTGGAGAAGCAGATAGAGAGCACCGATACCGGTTCCGATCTGGCATCCGTGAATATACTGATGCAGAAGCAACAGATGATCGAGACTCAAATGGCGGTGAAAGCGAAACAAGTTACCGAGTTGGATAAACAGGCGGAACATTTGCAACGCACAGTGCCCGATGATAAAATGGAGGAGATCAAGTTTAAGAAGGAGAAAGTCGCTCAGAGGTTCGCACAGCTCAAGGAGCCGCTCATCGATCGTCAACGGCATCTCGAGAAGAAGAAAGAGGCCTTCCAATTCCGACGCGACGTCGAGGATGAGAAGTTGTGGATCGCAGAGAAGATGCCTCAGGCAACTAGCTCCGAGTATGGAAACTCACTGTTCAATGTTCACATGCTGAAGAAGAAGAATCAGTCATTGCGCACCGAAATCGAGAATCACGAGCCCAGGATCAATTTGGTATGCAACAACGGGCAAAAGTTGATTGACGAGAGACACGAGGACAGCCCCGAGTTCCAGAAACTGATATCTGAGTTGACGGAGAAGTGGCGCGAGCTGAAGGATGCGGTTGACGATAGAAACAAACATCTGCTGCAAAACGAGAAAGCGCAGCAGTACTTCTTCGACGCTACCGAGGCCGAGTCATGGATGAGCGAACAGGAGCTGTACATGATGGTCGAGGATCGCGGTAAGGACGAGATATCTGCTCAGAATCTGATGAAGAAGCACGAGTCGCTTGAACACGCGGTGGAGGATTACGCGGAGACGATTCGTCAACTGGGCGAGACCGCTAGGCAGCTAATAAACGATCAGCATCCGTTGGCCGACCAGATCGCCGTGAAACAGTCTCAGGTGGACAAGTTGTACGCCGGTCTGAAGGATCTGGCGGGTGAGCGACGCGCCAAGCTGGACGAGGCGCTCCAGTTGTTCATGCTGAACCGAGAGGTCGACGATCTCGAGCAATGGATCCAGGAGAGAGAATTGGTTGCCGGTAGTCATGAGTTGGGTCAGGATTACGATCACGTGACGCTGCTGTGGGAGAGATTCAAGGAGTTCGCGCGCGACACCGAGGCGATCGGTTCCGAGCGAGTGGAGGCCGTGAACGGCATCGCCGACTCGCTTATCGCCACCGGGCATTCCGACGCGGCGACGATCGCTGAGTGGAAGGACGGATTGAATGAGGTTTGGCAGGACCTGCTCGAACTGATCGAGACGCGCACGCAGATGCTGGTGGCCAGTCGCGAGCTGCACAAATTCTTCCACGACTGCAAGGACGTTCTCGGCAGAATCCTGGAGAAACAGAACGCCATGTCCGACGAATTGGGTCGCGACGCCGGCTCGGTGTCCGCTCTCCAGCGTAAGCACGGCAACTTTATTCAGGACCTGTCCACGTTGCAGAACCAGGTGACGCAGATCGAGGAGGAGTCCGCCAAGCTTCAGGCGAGCTACGCGGGCGACAAGGCGCGGGAGATCACGAATCGCGAGGCCGAGGTCGTGGCAGCGTGGAACAACTTGCAATCGTTGTGCGAGGGTAGACGAGCGAAATTGGAGGACACCGGCGATCTCTTCCGATTCTTCAATATGGTCAGGACCTTGATGATCTGGATGGACGACGTGGTGCGCCAGATGAACACGTCCGAGAAGCCGCGCGACGTCGCTGGCGTCGAATTGCTGATGAACAACCATCAGAGCTTGAAGGCGGAGATCGACGCCAGGGAGGATAATCTAATGGCGTGCATTAATCTCGGAAAAGATCTATTAGCTAGGAATCATTACGCCAGCGTGCAGATAAAGGAGAAACTAGCGGCGTTGACCGATCACAGGAATGCACTGTTACACCGGTGGGAGGAACGTTGGGAGAACCTGCAGCTCAGTAAGTTGCACTTATTCGAATTTACGATCTTACATGTATGATGTATTGTACTTACTCATACTCGCTTGTGTTTGCTGCAGTTTTGGAAGTTTACCAATTTGCCCGAGACGCGGCGGTTGCTGAAGCCTGGTTAATCGCTCAAGAGCCATATCTTATGAGTCAGGAGCTTGGTGTAAGTAGTTACATTGCAGACACGAATTTACAATATCGAGTCCTCTTTGAAAAATTTACGAATTTCTTCCACAGCATACTATCGACGAAGTTGAGAATTTAATCAAGAAACACGAGGCTTTCGAAAAATCAGCAGCTGCACAAGAAGAAAGGTTTAGTGCCTTGCACCGACTTACTACTGTAAGTAGTTCCATGAAAAATACGTTACTGAGTAACATTGTAATGGAAGAGCTCGTAAAACATTGAAATACTTTTTACTGTGTACATTTTTTTCAACAAGACACATATTTTTTTTACTTGTGTCACGAGTGTACAGGAATAAGTAATTTTTGTTTTCTTAAATACAGTTCGAATTGAAAGAACTAAAACGACGAGAACAGGAGAGAGAGGAGGAAGAAAGACGCAAGAAGGAGGAGGTGGCAGCGGCGGAGGCCGCACGTTTGGCCAAAGCGACGCCTGTTACTAGTCCGGACGAACCACCTAGCGAAAGGTAGATATCCTGTCGCAGTCTATGCCGCGATGTTATATAATGTATCGTGAATGAATTTTCTTTCTTACAGAGCTGAAACTGACGGGGCAACAAGCGGAGAACGCGGTGACGACGAGGGACACGGTAATATAATTACACATAATGGATATGTTTTGGGTTTTACTAATCGAAACTGTGACAACTTCTTCTCGGTACTTACCGCATTTTCTAATTCTGTCTACGGTTTTGCATTCTGTTTGAAGACGCTGATATAGAATAACTGATATATAACACATGCACATTATTTAGAGTATAATGTCGAGTGCTTTCTCTTAATAGAATTGTATTCTCGTGTTGTATTTTCATTGACTTGGCGTAGTAATGATTGCGATTGGTAGTAATTGTGTACCGAAAGAGAGGAAAAAGCGGATGAAAATTAACATTTTATTCCTTCATGACTAACAGCTCGCGATGCAGCGAGAAATCTTGCTTTTGAACGTAAAATTCAACTCTGACGACATAGTATTATGAATACGGTTTGTCTGGATAAGCATGTGACATACGCTAACAGCACGTTTATTTTTGCCTCCTCCCGCCCACGCCGAAACTTACTCCGATCCGTATCAAATCCGTCGTCCACGTCATCTCTCATTTTACCCATCCGAAATGCACCCTAATGCGGCACGGAATGCACGAACCACAGCAGCACATCGCAAGGCTTCCACACGTACACCACAGCCTCAAGACAAATCCAAGGAAGGTGAGTGTGTTACGCGGCAGGTGTGAAACTTGTCAAAGCGTGAGAATAGGCAAACATCTTTCTGATTCCTTCGCAACTCTCTTTCGAAACTGTAGTCTCGAGTGGATCATATCATGTGTACAGGTTCTCCTAACTTCACAAACTGGTGGTGGTTGGACAAATCAGGTCTTCGTGGCAGTACTAACGACAGTTTTTCTCTTCAGATTTCACGTTAGCGTTAAGTCACATACGTCGCAATAATCTTACATCTTTCAGCATACTCGTAGCCACGTCGCACCTATCGCTCTCGTCCGCATAAATCACTACTAGCTTCTATTGACTTTTTCTCTAGCAGGTGATGGCCCGTTATTCTACCCGAGATGTTCCCTTCTGTCGTCTAGACGCCGGTCATTTCACGAGAGAACGATTTATCGAGCATTTCAAATATCTGGCACGCACGTGTGTGAAAGCGCATATGTAACAACTCGATACGACGAAATGTCGAACGAAATTCTAATTGTAATCGCAATTTTCGGTCATACTAATCTGTCGCAAGTCATTTCATTCGCCTGGTAGGTACACGTTTAGTCAACTATACTACACTTCATTCTCATCTATCGCACAATTACGTTGAAACATAATGCCTTGTTGGAAGGTAAGCACATTCACGTAATCGTCTCGTTCGTCATTCTAGACCTATAGAAGCACGAAATTTGGGTACTGTCATTTGTACGCGTGTTGTATAGAACTCGCTCGAATATTCGGACGGTCATACCACCCTGGAGAGATCATTGAACTTGTGATTAACGTCGAGTTACACGCTTTTGTGCTATTAGTCGCAACGATTCGAGCTGCAGTTGGTATAACCGTGACGAATATATGCAACGTATTTAACAAAACGATGTATTATCCAAGTAAATACATAGCATGATTTTGTGATTGGTGTGGCGTAGTGCATGCACAAAGACCTAGACAGCTGTCTTTCCGGGAGGGAGGTGGGACCTCGCCTGTCACGCCGACATCGGTGAAACCTCCGCCGCATGGTGCCCGCACGCCGACAAGTAAGTGTTCGCAGATACTTGGGGTCTCGAGCTGTGTCGAAAGGTCACATTTATTAATATTTCTCGCCGCATAGCCGTCACGGTATCACCGTGAGCGATTGTTCGAGATCGATCCAAGTCTTGAACGATCGTTCACTTTGAATTAATGAAAGATTACATTCATGGAGCCGAGGAGTTCCGGGTGGAAATGCAGTTCGCGCATGAAAATCAATTCTGAGGTCAAATCGTGCTGAAGTACTCCGGGTTTTCTTCGAAGGAGTTCTTCGACGGCAACGGCCCGTAAGAACACACACTGCCATACTTATCCACGAAGCAACAGGCCTTGACGACCCGCAACACCTCGTCCACCGATCGCGGTAGATCGTCGTCGTTTATCGTCACGTGGCGTACAGTCTGCTGTCGATCTACAATGAACAGGGCTCTGTACGCGTACCCTTGCTTCTCGTTCAACACACCGTAGTCCCGCGTTATCTGATGACTCTTGTCTGAGAGCAGCGGGATCTTCATCTCGCCCAAGCCTCCCTGCTTCCGTGGGGTCGTCACCCACGTGAAGTGCGAGAATTTCGAGTCCGTTGAGATCGCTACCACCTCCGAGCCTGGTGGAAAACGCGAGAGTCGATTAGCACTAGTGAAACATAAGCGGAAACATTGTCAAAAGTAACACGGGGATAAAGAACAACGTAATTCAGTATGAGACAATTAAGTCCATCTTCTGCGTTTAACGAATCTTTTTTTTTTCTATAAGCATCCTTCGACTTTGTTGCTGTGAATCGTGTTCGTAGAGTCATCGACATCGGTAAAACGGGGAGGAAAGATGTAACTTCGTACCAAGAGCTCGGAATTCGGCGATGCGGTCGCTAAATTGGATAAGTTCGGTCGGGCACACGAACGAGAAGTCGCACGGGTAGAAGAGAAGCACCAGGTATTTCCCCACGAAATTCTGCGACGACAGCTCCTGCATCTTCAGATCGATTATCGCGACGGCGGACCAGGGTGGCGCGGGTCGCGACACCGCTGGTATTAATTGCACCAGCGGCGAGCGCGGCGTCTCTGACCTTTCTGCACAACAAGAGCTCATCCCTAGCGCGTTATTTTTTTACCCTCGACACGAGCCGGTACGGCAATCCCTCAAGACCGGACATTGCGTATTCCGTGTCTCCTCGTCGCACATCGTCGCGGATGCACGCGAAACTTTTTACGATCGACTTGACTGTTTCGTTCGTCGTCAGACTTCACCGTTCAAGACTCGAGAGGTGTCGCGTCGTCGAAAGTAAATGGTAATTTTATCAGCCAGTGGCAAGGATTGCGTTTGGAAAGACGAGCACGCGTTGATTTCTCTTTTAGGAAAAACTTTTGAAATCTTCAAATTAATAAATCAATTTAATATTAAATAATTTAATATATTTAGAAGAGATTTACATTAATATAAATGTATGTACATACACGGAGAGAATTTTCTCTTAAAATTTATACTGAAAATCGTGCAATCGTGGGACAACATGGCAGTTCGAAGAATTTTATGAGAGTTTTTGGGAATTTTACCATACATTTTACTAGTAAAATGTGATGTATAGTAAATTGAAATTTTACTAGTAAGTAGTGAGTAAGTAGTAAGTAAGTAAGAAATTTTAATGATAAATTATACATTTTACCAGTAAAATGTATAGTAAAATTTCAATTTACATTATTTATACATCTCATTTTGCTAGTAAGATGTACAGTAAAATTTCAAGAAACTTTCATAAAGTTCTTTAAAATGCCATGTTGTCTCACGATCGCATGATTTCCAGGATAAATGTTGAGAGAAAATTCTCCATGTATATATGTTGTTAGTATAATGTAATAAACGCGAAATGTTCCTCCTATTCACACACAGTTCGACGTGAGCGTGCATTTGCTCAGTTGGCATCTTACGCATGAGCATGCTGCATGCGCGTATCCTCGTATACTCTGTAGTTTAGAAAGCATGGGAAAAAAAAAGAGTAACGCGTAACACGTGTGGCTGTGAGGACTATTAGCGGCAAATTGTTTACCTGATACAAATCTCTGCTACGAGCTAGGGTACAAAGTAGGTAAGCTAATCAACGTTATGTGTGTTGCGTACGTTGTAAAGCTCCGAAAGGAAGTGGCTCCGAGGCTGCGAGGCGTAAGGAACGGAGTCGCAGCAAGTCGCCGTTCAGGAGCTTCCGCTGGAGAAAGTCCGCTAAGTCGCCGAGTTTAGATCGCAGTGGCGTGAGTGATGATGAGCACAGTATTCCCGGTAAGTGAATGAGAAAAAGAGACTCACACGGTCGATACACTTACAATAATTACACTTACGGTACACGTTCGTTGGACACGGCAAATATTCTTTTTTTTTCCTTTTTTTACACACCTTTGTCACCCAGTCGCTCGCGATTGGACACTCTAATTTTGCTTTATATACGTACGTTTGCAGCGCAAGGTATGAAAACGGGTGGACCAGCTTGGCGTCTGACAGTAAATGACGTTACCGCTCGGGAATATAATGTTTGCTAGTGTGGTTTTAACTCGCGGGATTGTAAATTACTATCGAAATGTTATTCAGGTGGAACCTGGCATCTAATCTCTTTACTAATCATGTTTCGATCACATATAGGTTTTTAACAATCGTTTCATCATTTCCCGTGCATTCGAGAAGGCAGCTGCAACGATTGTATGTTGTATCGTGGGAAGACACTTTCTCGAAGCTAAATTATATCATGTCGTTTATGCATTACGCTTAACAAATAAGGGAATGAGTAATCGGGGGCTTGTTTTCGTTCCAAGTGTCGTTACAAGCATAAATATGCGTATGTATGTTGGCTCGCTGGGAGGTTCAAGTCGTTAAGGAAATACAAAAGAACAATGGGGATTCGGTACGAATGTATAGAATTCTTGTAACTGGGCGGTGCATTTCATTGAATGCGTATTCCGATTAAAATAATATTCATTGATTATTTGCAGCTTTAACGTCCGTTCGAGGCAAGGGACGCGCAGGCTGGCGTTCTTCTCTCGTATAAATAATTCACAATGCATCCGAAATGTCTTTGCAAACTGCTAGTATCGATGGTAAAAACTCGTTAACTCTTCCAGAGCCACGAAGTCCGAGCGACGATGAGTTCGAGGGCCCGTTGCAGCGGAAGCACGAGTGGGAAAGCACGACGAAGAAAGCGTCCAATCGCTCCTGGGACAAGGTGTACATGGTCATACGCGGGCAGAGCTTATGTGTATATAAAGATCAGAAGTCGTACAAAGCTTCGCCCGATCAACCGTACAAGGGAGAGGCTCCTCTTGACTTACGAGGCGCGACTATTACCGTAGCGAGTGATTACACTAAGAAGAAACATGTCTTCCGAGTCAAGTCAGTGCTCGATATTTTGTATTTGTGCGCGTTCCGCGACGTGGATGTGAACTGTTGTTTTTCCTCTTACAGGTCGCAAAGCGGATCCGACTTCCTGTTCCAGGCCAAAGATGATACCGAGATGAACGATTGGGTGTCCGCGTTAAATCAAGCGGCACAGGGAACATCGGGTGCAAGCACATCCAGGGCTCACACCTTGCCAGCCCCGACACAAGCCGAAACTAAGCGGCGTAGTTTCTTCACTCTCAAGAAAAAGTAAGTGTTGACTGGGAAATTTTGCTATTGTAATATCGTACGCGAGAATTTTAAGATAATTATGGATACTCTAACTGAGCGGAAGAGTTTTAAGTGAAACCGAAGAAATTGTGTAAAGAGATTTAATGTTGACAAATAAAGTATTCTCTCTTACGTCGTAATAAAATTCTAAATCTACAATCGATAATCTGACAAAATTGTTGCGAATACTTATATTACAAATTGTATGAATTATTAAGTTTTGCAGCGTTTCGAGTCAAGACGTGTGTTCTTGTATATAAGGTGCCTGTTATTTTGTTATCTTGCTTCACGTCCTTTCGAACACGTCCCGATGAAATTGATAGAGAATATTCTGTTAGCAATAAAACAAAGAAATACGCGTTCATCATCTTCCATCACTTTACTTCCCTTTAACAACACTCCTCGTATTCCATGTCGCAACACTAATTTTTCTTCTCTCGAAATCATCTTTCTTGATTTCCACTTGGGCTTCTCAGTTTGAAATATTATTTTAATTAATCATTGGACGATACGATGGCCAATGTTTCATTTGGCTGTCGTAGAGAACATTATTCATCGTCATTATCATTCACGAGTGACGGACGATCATCTCGTAGAGTTTAAGCCAATGAATCGAGAAGATACGCGCCCTCACTCCACATCATACGAAATCCATTCGTCGTTCCTATTCGCATTCGATCATGTTGCATTTATCATATTTTAGAAAAGCCAAAAAGTAGAAAGCGAAACCAATGAACGTATGAAACAGTACACAATTGGAACAACATTTAGAAATGCGGTGAGTCGCACACACAATCCTCTCTAGACCATTCTACCGTCGTACACTATTGCACGATTATAATTCGATCATCATTCCAATTGTTTTTCTTTTTTTATTTGGTCTTTCGTTATGATTAGCTTCTGGAAAATACAACGGGAATGTTCTTCCAATTGTGAATGCGGAATGAATTACGTAAATCACGAATTCTCTGAAACGAGAGGGTTTGGATGTGTGTAGAGCTTTCTGTGTTTCGCCACCGAGTATCTAACCGACAAATATCGCAGCAAAGTGCTCGAGCGATACGCTACAGGAATAATACAGCTGGAGAGATGTAAATTTCTGCGTACTGAGAAAGAAAAAGAGTGTTTTAACAAGTATTTCTTTTGCGACGGTCATGGGTTGTAAAGCAAATATTCGTCAATTCCAAAAATATATATATATGTTTTCGATAAATGTCGTATGGTTAACTTAAATATATACATTTGGAATACTGCCGACTAAATATATTTAGTCGTATACGTCTTTTTTTTTCTCAGCGCAGAGAGTCTACGATTTTAATAAGATTCTCGTGCGGTAACGACGAATATGTGAAACGCAATTATTCTCTACACCACATCGTTCGACATCTACGTAAATAGGTGCTTTTTAATACGCATATATATATCTATCCGCTTTTATTTTGAATACTTTTTTTATTTCGCATAAGATAGTGTGTTATGTAGATACTCAGATTATTGTGTATCATTGTCAAATTCTATATTGTAGCTATATTGTAGCTATGTTCAATCACCCGCTTCTGATATCGTCATTTATTCTTCACGCTTTTCCTGCTATCAGAATATTCCCAGGAACTTTTATCGTAGAGGTAATCCGATCGTCCGGCGCGTCTACTTTCAGACGCATGCGAGACGCATATTATGCAATATGTGGCTCCTTAAAGACGGAATACTTGCTATTTTTTACATATAATAGTTATAAGTGACATATAATTGTTTACGATGCGTTGAAATTATTATATCGTAGTGTCTTTTTTGTGTAATATATGTATTCCATAAATGATAATAGTGTATAAATGCAAAGCTGCAATAATTAACAAGTAGGACAAGTATAACGAACTTCCTTTACGTGGTTTGAGCGATGATTTGTTGCCAATTATTGTGACTTATCTTAATTTAAATTTTGCTAATATGAAACCTCACTTGAACGCAACTCATTAAACACCTTGAGAAATTGTAAAGCGCATTTTAATGATTTAGGATTTTGGTTTCCTATATAGTATATCCTTTCTCTTGTAACCTCGCCGTCGTATACATATGATTACTAAATTGTGAGACAAGAGCAGTAATTGGAAGTGACAATTATTGGTTGTCCTGATGAAATAATTATCACCTTTTACGTTTACTAATTTTCAGCTAAACTGGAGCAGTGAAGTACGGTGTAAAGCCGCTCGTAATGCGTCTGCACAACATCGTGTTTATGAGAAATGTTTCGTCGCTCTACATGGTTAAAGCAACGCTAATATAAAATTAGAAGACATGGCCATGGTGTTATGAAATGAATTGAAGGACGGATTGAACGGGTCTTTGAAAACGCCTACTTTCGAAGAACGGAGATATTTAACGGTTATATGTTGACCTTTGCAAGCGTAGGCTATTGAAAGTCTAATTAAATTTAGTTCTTCAATAAATTTTTGGACACTTTGCAATACTGCTAGTTGAAGAACAAGCGACATTTTCGATGTCCCACGTTAGCGTGATCAGACTTTTGACACGGGATTTAATTCTATTTACATTTTGCGTATGTATTGTCACGCATTAAAATGCACCATCATTTTCTTGTCACGGAAACGACGAAACGAATGATGTCTTCTTCGTGGTACAAAGTATTTTATAAGTTGCTGCGATGTTTTTATACTTCAGCAATCATTTTTAAGAACGTTATACGATAGAAGACGAGCGCGATCTTGTTGAGTCCGCAAAGAATGTGGTTTGGAGGAGATATATCTTAGTCATGACTTACGATAATTTTTATAATTATTCTTACACGATGAGTTCAGAATTTTAACTTGTTTTTCAATGCATTTTATTGCATTTCACGCGAGTTCTCGTGTTACAGAGCAGATATAGTCTCCGACGATGCTGAGAGGAGAGCGAGAACGATTCCAGCCGCGTTGATCGCTTAGGATATATCGCTTTCATTATCATATTATCGCACCGCAGTATTTTACTTCTTACTTGACTTCTTTTCCTGCAAACGTGTCTGTTTGCGTTCGGATGACTGCCATATATTTTAAGAGCCACACTAACTTGGGACATAACATTATATAAACTAGCTTTTAACAAATTGTTAAATATGCAGCGCCCTAAGGGAATATCGCATTGAAGAATTATAAAGAAAATGTAATAACTAACAAGAGAGAGAAAGAGAGAGAGTTTCCCCCATCTCCTGTCCCCGACCCCCTTACACGATCCCGTATATCACACAAATTTGCAGAATTGCAAGAGTATTTAAAAATCTCCGGACTCGCGCGCGCAAATGATACAGTTTGTATTAAGTGAGGGCTTACGGTAAATTATTATAGCCGTGTTATATCATTGTTGCGAATCACTTGTGTCTCACTTGATTCCGACTCGACGTTTGGCGTGACACGCGGACTATATACATTGCTCTTTTGCAATTGTTAACTTTTTTTTTTAGATATTTATCATGTTTATTTTGTTTTCTCTTTCTGCCTAGAGTATAAAGATCGGATTCTAGGAGCTCCTGCGCTTCGGAAAAATTTTTTTTAGCTTGGCACACTTTAGAGGAACCGTAATGGTTTTTGGTAACGCGCGAGAGGAAATGTTACGTTTTACTCGTTTCTCAACTCGATGCGACTCGATCAATCAATCGATCCGGTGTGTACTTTGTCTCTTCGAAATGTAATCTACAATAATCACCTCAATTCTGTGACTCACGTCAGATATTTCGGATATTTAAGTTCGTATAGAAATTGCATTGTCAGAGCTAAGCTTATTACGAGACTTGTATATACGGAGCTATATACACGCGTACACACAAAATACATACACACATACATACGTACATTATGTCCGCGAGAATAATTCTAATCAAAACGATCGTACACCCGCTTTTATAATTTCGTGCATGTGCATTTAGCGAAGAACATTGAATTGAATATCAGAGTCGCATTGCTAAGCAAACACAACATTTGGTATGTCATAGCTATGTGTTTTATATATAAATATATCTATAAATATATAAATACAGAACGATGAAGAGCATTAAATTATAAGAAAAATAAAAATTATTATAATAGATAATATATATATATATATATAAAATAATTGTCGAATTTTTGACATGATTCTTTTCGTTTTAAAACGATCTTCCCCGTGCATTTACAATAAGGAAAACGCCCATCTGGGCGGCGTTCTCGAGATACATTATCAGCGATTATCAGCGATTATCAGCGATTATCAGCAAGATTAAATAAAGACTCCTTCGAGCATTCACCCGACGGGGTCGCTTTAATACGAAAAGAAGTTGCAATATGCATCATTAAATACTCGCATAAATTAAACGTTTGGTTGTACATTTCAGATTGTTATCTCCTCGATACGTTAGAACGCATTTGCGGCGCAGTATCTTTCTCTAGCGAAAAGAAAAAGTACTCCGTTTCCTTTATACCTACAACGCTACGCCGTATACTTCTATTGGCTCTATCGATATCCCGTCTTCGCTTGTGTAAAACGGATTTGATATCTCTCGCTTCATTCCTATCATTGTCATCGTGCGAGACGCGAGAATGTAATTGTACGCGCCGATTACTTTACCCTCAAACTTCGTTAAGGCCAACGTGTAATTTTTTAATGTGCCTTTTTACAGCTTCGTTGAGAAATAAAATGCGATCAAGTATCAAGCGATGATTGGTGCCAGACCGTAGCGAGAAAACTTGACAGGCACGAGCGAACGCTCGTGAATCGGCGAAGTGAGACTCGCGCGGCGAGTCGTCTCTCGACCCGTTCTCCTTCCGATTCGTTCTATTTATCGCGAGCCGACCGTTTTTAAACCATAGTCCGGATGAGGCGAACGGGCGCGAACGAGCAATTCGTTTCAATAGCGATTCGTCATTGTACAAATAGCAATTTGTTCCTCGCGCTCGAAGGCAGCTTTGCTCGTTCGCGTTCGTTCGCGCTCGCGCTCGCTCGACCTGGATCGCCGCTGTTCGCGCGAGCGGTTCGCCAAGTATACGCGATTACAATAGCCGTGCGACAACGGCGCGTGACAACTGCGACAAAGTTGCGTTTGCGAAATTGGTCCGCGTCGAGTGTCGAGGGAGCACGTGTCGGCATGTGACAGCGCGAACGCAGCACGCGGCGTCTATTTTCAACGGTATCGATTTCCGCGCGACGTGCGAAGCCGAGGAGGGCTTAAAAAAAAAATCACTACGCCTCACGATAACTCTCGCCCCAGTTACGTCGCGAATTATCGAATTATCGGGGATGAATGCGCCCGGCGAAACGATTCTCCGCGCGCGTGTCTCCGAGCGGATGGTGGAATCCGTCGATTTATCACTGTGCACACGAGAGGGAACGCGAGTTTTATAGATTCTTACGAGAAAAGAGAGAGAAAAAAACAAAGAGACTGACAGAACGTAATCGTCCGTGGGCGCAACAAAGCCCGTCCGCTTCTCGCTTCCTCCACCTTAATTGTCTCTCTCGGGGTGAGCAAGGTAAGATATCGGTCCCCGGAAGGACGCGCTCCGCGAGGAAATCATTTCAGAGGGGAGATCGGTCTTCGTTTCGAAAACACGCTCTCTGTAGCATTTTGATGCGACTGGACGAAAGATTCTTGTTGCCGGCGACAACCGTGACAAAGGTCACAACGGATGCGGAATTGGTGCAGGAGCATACGCTCGGGCTATGAAGGCGATCAGAGCAATAAGCCGATACGCACACGATATGCAAATATACATATGATAGAAATAATTCGGTAATACGCTTTAGTCACGTTGAATGTTTCGACCCAGTGCTTGGGATCCTCTTCAGTAATGGCAGATCGGAGAGTCGGACTTTAAATATCGCTATTCGCAAAGTCGGGCAGGAGACAAAATTACTCGCGTTGCAGTCGGAGTTTACATTGTCGTTATATCAATAAAGATGAATCCACTAAGTAAACGGTTGAGCGTTATTACTATTTTAGTAGTAATCACTTTTTCGCAAACGTTTCGGCTGCTTGTAAGACGAGCTGTTTATAAAAGCTGCCAGACTGCAAGGCTGACTTGCAATTCCCTTCGAATTTCAGGACAAGAGTCCTGTTTGTAGCATTACGGCGTAATGTGAAAAGAAATGGAGGAAGGTCCTCTATATTATGAGGTAGGATTCTAATATGAGATTGCAGGCTTTCAACGTCGGAAATTCAATGAAAAATCTTTTATCGCAACGGTTACACGATCTAACAACCAATTTTCCTCTAAACAGGTTTCACTCCAAGGGCAATAAATTCATGATGGAGCCAACAGATGATGCCTGTTAATTTAGAGGACACTCCGCTCTCTCGTATTAGGAGCCTATCTCATAATAGGGTACTTTCCTCTGCTAAAGAATCGGAATACGCACGTTATCATATACGCTCGTCTGGCGGAACAACGACATAGACCCAAAGTTTTCTAGAAAGTGGATTTTAGTGAGTCATTAAAATGTTGTAGTATTATTTTTTAATGCGATTTGAATGTAATGAATGAGGAATAAGAATATCTAGTTATATATTAGCTCCTCAGTGCATCGAATTCGCACTATTCTTTTGCAAGCAACTCGCAAAAATTATTGTTGAGTTGTATCATTGTAGCAAATGAGCGACTTATGAAATATATATCGAAACACACACAAGGAAATGCACATAAAAAATAGAAACGCATCAGATTTCTATCACGTGAATCATGTAAGCTTATCTCGTGACGTTCTTCACAGTTTTTAGGACAAAAAGTTTTTTAAATGAACTCTTGCAAAATGAGAGATAAATAGCAAGATTATATTTTTGCATTTTTGTTCTCTCGTGTTATGACTATCGGTATTCAATCAGCTATTATATCGCATCGACGAGCGTTAAGTCGCGTACTACTCAACGTCCACGTTGCGGAAGTGATTAGCGTGTGAATTGCCAAGTCAATTATTTTAATTGCACCGATACACCCTGCGCTCCGAATACGAAAAGCGACACACTTGCATATGAATCTTGAACATCTTTGGTATTTTCGCAACTATCGCACATTCTGAAGGAATTACTCTTTGCGGTGCCGCAACGTATCGGAGTGCAATTGAGATTTTATAGATTTTAAACTTTAATCAAATCCGAAGTAGACATTTCCATCAATTAATAGAAAGTGTATTTATAGGCAATTCGATAGCATTAAATTTTTGGGGGATTTATTTAAATTTAATTCATTCTCACGTTTTGAGTGAATGTGCCAATTATGATTAGATAACAATCAGTTATAATTATTATCGTGCAATATTTACATTAATTCCAAGACCAATATCGGCTTTACGTTGGACAATCCCAGATAGCACACATAGTTCTATGAATATCCTTCTGGAGTGCAAATATTCTTAATTTCAGAATATTCCAATCGAATATTCTATAAATAGATTATTACAATTAGAAATCGCATATTCATAACAAAGAAGAACGTTTTTAGAACATTCGTCGAGAATAACTTTGGAACATTCGTTCAGAATAACTTTTTAATATTCATTGAGTTTATGTATTGCACATTGTTCATTGTGTAATACATTTATCTTATGCAAAAGGCAGTGAAACCTGTGATCATACCATATATAACCGACACGCTATATACGATAGATTATCCTATTCGCATTCGAAAAAGATTTATAGTAGTGCCGGTCGGATGTTCCACGAACATGAGATAAATATATAAGAATGACCCATGGAACGTTCCAAGTATTCTTGAAGAATATTCTTAAACTGTTCATAGGAGTGTCTTGTGCTGTCTGGGATATCGGCCAGTGCATTTCTAATATAGCCAACTTTGGACCAACGCACTGTGCTACTAGGGCAATTATCTAACATGTATATCTGTGACCTCTTGCGGATAGACAGCTCTTAACACAATATTACTCACACGTGTGGTATTCTTTTTACACCCATCTCTTAAGAGAGAGTAAGAAAGATATTAAAGAAGATTAAATCAAGGCCAATAAGGATGCTGATGTCCGTACGACAATACAATTATACTTTTTATGTGCTTTTAATACATACCAATTGAATTTCCTGTGCATTTCAATCGCTCCTCAGTTGAAACTAATTTCGGCCTTTATTAAGGCCCTCCGTGAGAATAAGTCGAGTGGAACAAGGAGGAAGAGTAAAGTTTGAAAGGGGAAAAGGGAAGGGTAGTTTTATTGAGAATATTGTGGGAAAATCTTGCATATGTAGTTGCAAAAATATATGTATGAAGTACACGCTTTCTTGTATAATTTCTGTTCGTGTATCTATATAAAATAATAAAAAGAACAATTGAAAAGCAATTAGGAAAATAACGTTGCATCGTTGTTTTACAAAAAGTAAAATTGCAATTAAATTGCACAGTATTCCACGTATCGTCATATAAAATCATGGTTTATATACGGCTATTACATTGGTATGTAATTTTATATAGGCAATTTTTTCTCACACTTCACTTTTTGGTAAAAAGAAAACAAATGCGAAACTTATTCCTTCAATTATTATATTAAATCGCACGTTCAAAAAATCCAGTCGCTTCGAAAGCGAAATGCTTCGGCGTCTCCTTTACGGAGTTGCTATATTTCTACATGTGGGTTCAACAAACGGTTGCACGATTCGATCTGTACGCGTCCTATATTTCTAAATGAATTGGATCTTGTTACAAAATTGTTACAAATTAAAGTAGTCGCTCCGCGCACGTTGGTCCGCGCGGGCAGAATCCTCGGGCTATTTGTCAGGCTGGTCGTACGATTCCAGAATAAGCCACGTACAATATCTCCGTAATCCAATACGCGGCCATATCTCGATGTTCGTAACAAGTTTAACGATCTTTTTACGTCCGAAGGTGAAAAGTCAACGGCCCTGATTTCACTCGAGCGTCGATTAGTCAATGCCGCTAAACGAGTCGCGAGTCGACTCCGGATGCGATATGTCAGATATCCGAGATAGATCTCGTTGAGGTTTCAACGCTCTACACGGTCGCGGCTCGGATGAAAATTTGGCCTTCGGCCCGGCATCCGAAAATGCCGGGCCGCGCCGCGTGTCTCTACGCGCCAACAATGTACACAGCGAGGGACAGAATAGTTGCGGCACCTTTTTTTTTCTTAAATAAGTTCAGGAACTCGAGAAATAGATCGAAAACGCCCAAAGTGGTTTCGGAATGGCCGCCGAGTAGAATGTCCCTTGGACAAGAAAATTTGGAGACGCGATCCTCAGTCTAAACTACGTTCCTAAACTTATTTAAAAAAAAAAGAGGTGTCGCAACCGTTCGGCCCATCGCTGTACGTATGTACGTTCCAACTAGGAAATAAAGTGCGCGGGAGGGAGAGGGAGCGAATGTCATTATCTAATATACTTTTATTGTTGCATCTGCGCGCCGCCATTAAAAGCGCTCGCACCCTCGACCCGTCGCGCGTCCTTGCCGCCGGGAAATTTCCTCGGTCTCACTCCTCGGTCCTTCCGCGTTATCGATCGCGGGGGATCCGATAATTTCGGCGCACCCTTCTGTCGTGTGACTCATAAAAAGGGGGAGGAGTCGGAGGAATCGACGATACGCGCGCGAGGACTCATTAGAAAATTCATGGTAAATTGAGACGCTAAATCGCATCTGTCGGGTGGCCTCAGTTTTCACTTCGCGTCCGAGTAATTAGGGTCGGTGCAAGTTTATATTTATCTGCGTAAAATCGCGCTGTTAGACGCGTGGTCGCGTTTCATTGCGCGGCGAATGGAATTACTCGCTCTTTTCTGTCTCAATTGCATTTTCGCAGGTGACTCATCGCGTGGCTCGCGCAAATCCAAACAGGGTACAGCGGACCCATACAGCAGCTTTCAGAAACATTTCAGAAACATTGCAACATTGCAATGTAATATTGCAGAGATGATTCAGAGACATTCAATTGTAATATTTCGCCGTCAATGTTTCAGTAACCTTGTAGAAATATTATAAAGTTTGCACAATTTATTGTAACGTATTAGAATATTGTTTAGATTTTTTAAATTTATATTATTTCTCATATATTCCAAACGCAGCCTAATAACACGTATAGCAACGCCACCTATAATAGTCTCATGATTTCCGATATTACCGGCCCTAGTAGCACAGTGCATTGAACAAACATTGGTTAAACATTGGCCCAATATTTGGTTGTGTTGGGCCAACGTTTAGCCAATGCACTGTGCTACTAGGGGGTGTCGGTCTTCTTCGTCCATGTTCAACGTGTATCTTCGCCTCTGAACGGCACATATACAGGAAATTTAAAACGAACTTTCCGAACAACCTGTTAAAATCTTAAGTATCCTGTGTATTTATATAAATAACGCATAATGAAATCAATATTATAAATACATTGCACCGTGCCATTACTGCAATGTTACATTGTAATATGCCTGAGGGAGGACATTTCAATGTTGCTTCAAGCTTGCAACAACGTTGCTGAAACATTTCGCAATCTCCATGCAATGTCACAATGTTAGCGAAAGGTGTATGCAATGTTTCTGCACCCATAGACAAAAATTTCCGGATCCAGTGCTATTACACTTCAATGTATCACAAAATAGGATCGATAGCGCCGATCGTATTGATTATAGAGAAAGGAGTATTTTAATCTTAAGTGAAAAATTCTAAAATCTAGAATAAAATGATAGCAGAGAGAAACCTGAGAGCGGCCAGGCCAGCGTTTTACTTGACACCGTTTCGGGAGACTGTTTTGTGCGCTCTTACGCCCATTTTTACTATTTCATTACGCATTTTCGGACTATTCCGATAAAATTTCCACTTGGTGCATGTCTGTGCATCCTGACATCTGATTTATAAAATTTACCCTGTCTACGTGAGAAAAGTTGATGTAAATATCGTGCAGATAATTTATGTTAATGTAATTTTGAATTTCGCAGCACAATCCTGAGAAACAGGCGTGGCATGAATCGCGCACAAAGTGGAGACTTTATCGGCAGTGTCGGAAGATGCGTAGCAAAATAGTTCCAAAAGTAAAAATGGGCGCAAAGGCGCGCGAAACAGTCTCTTGAAGCGGCATCAAGTAAAACGCCCGGCGTGGTCGCTCTCAGGTTTCTCTCCGACGATAGTACGTATCGTCTTATGTTTAATATCGTGGTGTCAACTACGTACGTTAATTGTAAGGCGGAGGGAAAATTTATTCTGAACGCAAGAATATACAAACTTACATTTATGTAAGTTACTCTTTTCTCAATGTATGGTAAGTCAATATTTTTTAATTCGATAGAGGAAAAAAATAATTATTGATTTTATTTTGATGTTTCATTTTTGTGCCAAACGAGGCTGCGAGAAATATAAATGCGTCGAGAGTATTTTTGTCTCGGAAATCCTTTCTGAGGGTGTGGAATAGATACGGGACCCGCGTAGCGCGTTTATCTTCGTGCGGGAACCCCCACCACTGCGATCAGCAGTCCATTCAATATGTCGACGATTTCCATCAATGCGGGTTAACTTTAATCTCGATTTAACTCGCTTCTTATCTCCATCCATTTCCTGAAAACCGGACGAAGATAAAAAGTAAATTAAGTTAACCTGTATTGCGAGAAATGGGCATAAATGTTAAACGCGTAAACGGGTATCTCAATCAATGCGGATTAACTTCGGTGAAGCTTGCGTCAGATCTTGTACTCAGGACCGTCTCAAGACCATCTTTAGATACTCCGTGGCCGATGGAATGTTCCATACGTCTGCGGATAAATTCAAGACGGTCCTGAACGTGAGAAATCCGAATACCGGCCTGACAGTATCGGAAAAAGATCGGCGAGCAAACTACACCGAGTCGATCGACGTTTGTCTACTCCCAGGTTAATTGACTTTTTAGTCCCAGTCTACAATAGATGATTTAAGCCCTAAGCTTTAAGAAATTGGCCAATCACGGTCAAGTATGAGTAGAATGCGCGACTGTGATTAGTCAATTTCTTAAGGCTTAGGGCTTAAATCTCTATTGTAGACTGGGACTTATCGTCTCGCGGAGTAAAGTCGGTCTACATTGGCTGTGTTCTCCAGAAGTTAGCGCTTAATAAGCGCTTTATGCTGATTGGATAGATCTAGAAGAATAGCTCTATTTCAGCACAGATCTGAAAGTATAATCCAATGAACGCAAAGCGCTTAGCATGCGCTAACTTCTGCTGGACACAGGCATTGGTTCGCGTCGTCGGAACAGACTCGTGGCGCAATTCGCGCTGATTCGCGCGCGCGCCGACCAGTAGCGCGTCTGGCGCGCGCGCATAGTTCGCGGCCGCAGAGCATTAAATACAGTCGGTCCCGCGGCGAGCGGAGTCAGTCTTGGGCAAGATGGCCGGTCGGTCGAGTGCAGCCCTCTACTACTATTTCGCGCTGATCCTCCATCTGGTCCTGCTGACGGAGTGCAATTACGGCGTGCGCTACGGTGACAGGGCGAGTCGGCTGCACGTCGCGGAGTACGACGATCCGCGGTACCGGAAGCCGCTCGTTATCGACAGGCGGAGCGCGGACCCGGAGGACGATGAGGAAACGCTGTTCAACCGTGCGCGCCGAGACGCGCCGTTGCCGGAGCATCCGCACAATAACCCAAACATCACGGCGAAGGTACGCGAATCCTAACCGCTCGATCGCCCGAAGGTCACCGCCGTCAGTCGCCGCCGTTGCGTCGCAGTTCGACGCGTTCGCGGCGACGGCGCCGACGTCCCCGCGGTTGTTTTCCGCCCGTTTTCGGCGGGCAAGGGC
>NW_011967245.1:3033471-3199480 GCF_000949405.1 Vollenhovia emeryi | reverse complement strand
TGCACGCACACGCGCGCGTACACACCCACCCTTCTCTGCACATCTCTTCTCCCCCCCCCCCCCTCCCCGCTGGTTGCTGCGTGTCGTCCTGCGGAATTTTTCCCAATGGACCGTGGCGTAGGAAGAAGAAAGAGAGAGAGAGAGAGAGGGGAGGGACCGCACAGCGCGGCCTTTGTGCCGCGGCGCGCGAACAAGCCGGGGCAATAATTGTCGTATTATCTCTCTCTTCCGGAGTAAATTTAATCAATCCCGAGCGAGAGGGAGAGAGAGAGAGAGAGAGAGAGAAACGAAGCGTCGCGAGTCCGCTCCGTTATTGACACGCCGAGGGGTCACTAACCGTCCCGCATATCTTCCCTTCTATTTTCTATGTCTTTTTTTACATTTCCCGCACAGCCTGCCGCCGAAGGGGGCGTTTCCCCCCCCCCCCCCCTCCGTGATCCCGTAAACATCGGGCTCCCCCGGAGCCGCTGGGTTTTAACGACGTTTTTATTTTCGGCCCGCGCCGCGCTACGCCTGACTTTCCTCCCCTTCTCCGCGAGGGTCGCGGGGGAGTTTCGGCTCTGGCGACACTCCGCCGCGGCGCCTCTATTTTTCCGTCCTTCCCTTCTGCGTAGTTGTGACTGCGTCACGTCGGGCGCTTAGTCACGTATGTGAATAATGAACGCGTGCATTCGACCACTTATTTTCACGATAACAAAGGAAGCGCAGTTTGCCATTTGGCCGAGGAGATAAGAGCCACCTAAAGAACGACGCCGAGTTCGGTCGACTACGACGAATCGTAAATGTCCTCCTCCCCCCCTCCAGTTCCCCCCCCCCCCGATCCTCGTTTCGACCTGGTCGAATTCCTAATCATTATGTATCTCTGCTCTTCGACGCTCGCTCTCTCTCTCGTCCCCGATTTGTTCCGATAAGCAGATCCTAGTTGCAATTAATCGCGCCGTCACGTAATGCTAATTAGTGCCTGTTCCGTTTCCGCAGGCTCATGCATATTACGCGCAGTTTACTTGGTCAATTATTAACTTCTCGGTTAACGTAATTGCGGCTTCTCGCCCGACGTCTCATCCCGCTTAATTGCGCGGAAAAAACAGAAGGAACCGAGGCAGCTTTCACTCTTTGACTACTGACCTTCAACTTAAATCCCGGGATTCCCCTCCCTCCCCCCCCCCTCCACCCCGGTGGATTTTAACGCCGATTGTGTAATTCTCTCCGCCGACCGCTCGTTTCATTTGCATGTTCTGCTGTGCGGTCCGCAACTTATCCTGGTATTATTTTGTGCGTAAAGGCCTTCGCACACAAAATTCCGTAAGGGCGTAAAACGTAAGCGTAAGAAAATCGACCAATCACAGTCGAGAACGTAAGGCAATAACGCAAGCAGTAGCAAATCCAATCTGTTGATTTTCTTACGCTTACGTTTTACGTCCTTACGGAATTTTGTGTGTTTAGGCCTTAAAGGCCAATGAAAAGAATTACAAGCGCAAAAACTAGATTTGAATTTGTCACTTAAAAGGATCGCTAAAGGGTCCTTTTAAGTGACAAATCTTTTTTCGCAATTCGATGCACCGAAGAGCTAATATGTAACTAGATATTCTTATTCCTCATTACACTCGAATCGCATTAAAAAATGATACTACGTTTTAATGACTCACTAAAGTCCGCTTTCCAGAAAACTTTGGGTTTATGAATTTCGCGCTACGTTCGCCTCGCGCCGATGGAAACATTTTGCTGAGCTAGTACTATTAAATCGACGAGAAGTAAAATGAGAGTTGTTCAAAGATTACCGAGTGCCCAAAATGAATCGTAATTTTGCGCGGCGAAATTCAAGGCTACTGCGAAATTTAAAGAAAGCCACTGGTACACCGTTTAAAAGTAGTTCAGCCATCCTTTTTACCGACACAAAACCAGGAACAGTCGACTTTACATAAAAAGAACGAAGAGAAATTAAAACTATCACTTTATAAATGACTGAGGTTCAGGTGACCTTTCTTTATGCGCACTTTAAGGGGATGCTGGAGTAATTCTGCACTTTTGCACCTTTCTAACCTAAAAACTGTCGGTTCGCGGAAACATTTGTGTAATATACAAATTAAATGGCTTACGTGTACAGATCGAAAGCAGCTTGCTATTCCGGCCAAATGAAAGAACAATATGGCATTACTGAAACTAAGATTTGTAAGTCTAATAAAAAATAATAGTGAGCAACACACATACTACATGTATACTGTATGTATGTGTTGCTCACTATTATTTTTTATTAGACTTACAAACTTAGTTTCAGTGATGTCATATTGTTTTTTAATTTAGCCGGAATAGCAAGCTGCTTTCGATCATCTGTACGCGTGCCATTTAATTTGTGTATTACACAAATTTTTCCACGAAACAGACAGTTTTAAGTGCAAAAGGTGCGAAAGTGCAGAATCACTCCAGCATCCCCTTAATCGCGTGGAAGAATTTTGCAATTTTCGAAAGCCAATTTCAAATTTAGTTAGAACTACGAATTGAAACTTTTAAATACCAATATCTTTTTCATTAGACTTCTGACCTGAGTGTTTTAAGTATGAAAACGTTCTGCTATGCGGTCCGCAACTTATCCTGGTATTATTTTGTGCATAAAAGACAAAAAGATTTACCGGCGCAAAAACGATATTCCACATTTAAAAATGATACTACATTTTAATGACTCACTGAGGTCCACTTTCTAGAAAACTTTGAGCTTATGTTCTTGTCTGCGCCAGACGAGCGTATATGATACGTGCGTAATCAGATTCTTTAGGAAAGGAAAGTCCCCTATTATGAGACAGGCTCCTAATATGAGATAGCGGAGCGTTCTCTAAATTAATAGGCATCGTCTGTTGGTTTTATCATGAATTTATTGCCCTTGGAGTGAAACCTGTTCAGTCGAAAATTGATTGTTAGATCGTGTAATCGTTGCGAAAAAAGATTTTTCATTGAATTTGTCGAAAACCTACTATCTCACGTTAGAATCCTGTCTCATAATAGAGAACTTCCCCCCCCCCCCCCCACTGAAGAAATATTTGACGTTGCTGAATTTAACTAAAAACTTAAGCCAACGGCGCGCGAAATTCAGTGGGAAATTCGCACATTTTTCATTAAAAAGTAAAGCCAACGGTACACGATACTATTGTTTTCCTACTGAATTGTTCGCGAGACCCAATGAGGACGTAGAGTCTCAGGTCGGATGACTTGAGGCGAAATCCCGATTGATTCTCGTAAGCAGTCCAGCGGGAAAGATAGTATCGCGTGCCGTTGGCTTTACTTTTCGATGAAAGATTTGCGAAGTAATTTCCCAGTGAATTTCCACGCAAAGTATCGAATACGCGATAACGGAAGGGGATCAGAGACTCGATCGCGAATCTTTTCTTCAAGCGTGAACTCGTGGAAAGGTGAAAAATTTCATTGATATAAATATAAAACTCGTCGATGAAAATTTTCTCACTTTTCCACGAGTTCACGCTGGAGCTCGGAAACGATTCTCGAGTACACCTCGGCAAAGTTTCACCGCGCCTTCGGTAAAATAATTCCACGAGTATGCGTCCAATTGTTTTCTCCGTGGCTTTATCGCGACATTGAACGAAGTAACGTGACATCGGCCGCTGACAGGATGAGCTGATTGAGATAGGCAGGTTTTCCACGAACGAATATTCCAATGATTCAGCTCCCGCTATACATATATCCATCCGTCTACAATTACGCTTATTGGCGATGCCGAGTTGCACACCCGTGTTCAACCGCTAATAAATCTTGGCTCGCATCTTCCGACTGACCGCGGCGTTTGTTTTTCGCGTACACTTTATCGAAACTTATCTGTTATCTGCCGTATCTCCGATCTTTATTCGTCATCAGATAAACACCCGTTCGCGTGACTTGACGTGGGAATAAATGTTATTTTATTTCCACGTTACGTAAGTCCCTCCCGTTCCCGGCGCCTTTTCGATGACAATCCCGGTGAAACAAAAAATACCGTTTCCTTGTCGTTACAGATCAACGCTTTAAATGATTCGCATCAGCAATTGATGGTACATTGGGTCGGCGAGGGCTCCAATGTGATAATATGTCTGGCGAGGGACAGCACGCCCGTGGCGCGCTTCACAGGAGGCAGACAAGTCCCCCAGAACACCCATCCTAGCGCTGTGTACATCAGTTACGATTACGGCGACACGTTCGAGAATAAGACTGAAATGTTCAGGGTCTCGTCCGAGCCCAATGCTCAATATGCGGTTGTGGACAAATTCACCAATCATCCTAAGTACTACCAATACGTGAGTTCCGCTTTACGAAAACGTTCCTCCCGCGAGAAACAAACTGGCTCGTGTTGTTCTCCCGGCGTGTGGTCTGTCCCGATTATCGAGACGTCCTTTCTTCTTGCAGTGCGTCTTCGTGGACAGCCTGAATAATTTAATCTTCATAACGTTCGACAACGGTGTAACAATGCAAAGGCTCACGGTGCCGTTCCACCCGAGCGAAGTCTCGTTTTACGAAGGGGATTCACGGGTGCTCGTCGGCCTGGACAAGGTTGATCCGGCGCAGAAGGTACAACTTAATATTGTTTAACAACCATTTACAGTCCGAATTTACATCGTTATCGCTGCTTCATTCTGGAGGGCATAAGATAGTCGTGCGGGAATTGGTCTTTCTGACTTTGGAACGTTTCAATTTCACGGACGAGTATTCGACCAGAAATTTATTGCGAGAAACGTTACCTCAGGGAGTTTGAACCTGGACCGTTCTCACTCCAGGCGTCTCATCGGTTCTGGTGGAATATTACTTTTGTCAGTTATTTAATCACCGGCGAAGAAAATATCACTCACGTTTGTTTCAATTTCAGTTATGGTTGTCGACCGACCGTGGTTTGTCCTGGATGCCGATTCATTTATTTGTCAAGGCTTTCTTCTGGTCACCGTATCGTCTTCTATTGGTGGAACGCTCGGATGCTTACGGGCTGAACACGGTCTTGAAGCTGGACCTGAAAAATTTCCCTTGGCAACCGAGGACGAACACCGCAACGCGAGTGAGAACGTCTATACGAAAGGAATTCACCATCATTATTCAAAACGTTGAGGACTTCCAGATCAGAGGTGACTACATGTTCGCCACGATGAAAAATTCGAAGGTAAGCGTCACGGTGCTGGATAGGGAATCTCGTCTAATTCTCTCGTAAGATCGTCTAATTCTATTCTTTTCGACAGAATGGAACGTCGGAGCACCTGGATCTGTACGTCTCCTACAAGAATCAGACGTTTGTCCCAGCGCACTTTAACACGGAACTGGATTGCAAAGATTATAACATTGTAGACGTGTCGTTCAATCGGGTCTTCATCGCTGTGTCGCACAGCGACACTATGATCAATCTCTACGTGTCGCAAGTCATAGACCACGAGAAAGCTATATTTACCCTGTCTCTGGAGAGCATCCTCACGTTTTTCCCCAACAGCACTTGGAAGGACAGCTGGTTGAAGTGAGTAACGAAATATAACCATTTTGTGAAAATTAAGTTACGAGCTTTGCGAACTTGTAATCATTCTGAAAGCTGCGGAACTCGTGAAAATAAGATTACATTAAATTTCTTCGACTCGCTCTTGTACTTATGCGCCTGTGTCTCTGCAGTGACGTGGCTGACGAGGCATTCACGGATCTGTACAAGGTCGAAGGTCTTCGGGGTATATACATAGCGTCGCGGGTGAAAGGTAATCCGAAAGCGAGCGCGATCGGACCGGAGCACTTAGAATCGTTAATCACCTTCGACCACGGCGTCACTTGGAACAGTATCAAGCCACCGCAGACGAATCACGAGGGCTTTTACATTCACTGTCCAAAAGACTGCTCGTTACATTTGAGTCAGAGATTCAGTCAGTTGTATCCGGTGTCGAGAGCCGTCACTATCATGAGCTCGAAATCGGCGCCCGGAATAATAATGGCCACCGGCGTGATTGGGCCCAGTTTGAAGGGCCACGCCGCGCTCTACGTGTCCAAAGACGCGGGTCTCACATGGAAGCAGGTGTTGAAGGATTATTTCTTCTTCAACATGGGCGATCACGGAAGTTTATTGGTGGCGGTCAGGTATTTCAAGTCGCGCGGGGAGACCAGAGATATCTTGTACTCGACAGACGAGGGCGAGACGTGGGCGACGTACGAGTTCAACGAGAAGATGCTACGTGTCTATGGCCTCATGACGGAGCCTGGAGAAAACACCACGGTGTTCACTATGTTCGGCTCGGACAGCGGGCAGCATCAGTGGCTCATCATCAAAGTCGATTTACGAAACGTGTTTGAACGGGATTGCACGGAGGACGATTACAAGTTTTGGTCCCCGATGAGCGTCGACCAGCCGGTCATGGCTTGCATGTTGGGACGTAAGGAAACGTATCAGAGACGTGCGCTGCACTCCAATTGCTATCAGGGCGTCAACTACGATCGACCGGTGCGGCTGGAAACCTGCCTGTGCGATGCGAACGATTATCAGTGCGGTACCGGTTTCATGCGCGTCGGGAATCCCTATCACTGCATTCGCAACAAATCCGTCGTCAATTACGATCCTTACGCCGTGCCGGCTTCGTGTAAGTCCGGCGAGTTCTACAATCGTACCAAGGGCTACGTGAAGATATCCGACGACGATTGTACCGGCGGCCTCGCGAGGAACTTCGAGCCCGACGAGATCCCGTGTCCGATGGAGGAGAAGCTGGAATTCTTATTGGTCGCCCAACGAGAGCACATTACACGAATCGACTTGGTGGAGAATAGAGTGGAGACGTTACCTGTGCACGATCTAAAGAATGTCATTGCAATAGAGTTCGACATGGAAAACAACTGCTTGTACTGGGCGGACATTGTGAACGACACGATCGGTAGACAGTGTCTGAAGGATGGCTCTAGCTCTCCCGAGATTCTCGTCGAGACCGATCTGAGCTCCGTCGAGGGAATGGCCTTCGATTGGGTGTCCAAGGTGCTCTACTTTGTGGACGGTGTCAAGATGAGGATACAGACGATCCGAACGGACTTATCTTCCATGGGCCGAATGCGCAGGACGATATTGGGGCCGAACAATCTGCAAAAGCCGCGAGGCATCGCGGTTCATCCTATGAACGGCTACATGTTCTGGACCGATTGGGCGCCGGGCAACGCCTCGGTCTCCCGCGCCAACTTGGACGGCACGGACGTGAAACGACTGTTCGTCAAGCCCACCGTCGAGTGGCCGAACGGAATAACGATCGATCATATCGCCGAGCGTATCTACTGGGTGGACGCTCGCGCGGATTACATAGCCTCCTCGGACTTTGAGGGTAAAAGATTCAAGAAGATCATCGCCAACGACGCGCGCGTCTCGCATCCATTCGCGGTCGCTGTGTTCAAGGACAACGTGTACTGGGACGATTGGAAGCAGTCGATGATATTCATCGCCAACAAGGATCACGGGGTGGGAATCAACACGGTGGTCGGTTTCCAGATTGCCGGCCTGATGGACCTAAAGATCTTCGCGCACAGCGTGCAGATCGGCACGAACGAGTGCGCGACGAACAACACGTGCTCGCACATCTGCCTGGGCGCGCCGCGCAACAGCCACGTATGCCTCTGTCCGGACGGCATGGTGATGACCGACGGCAAGTGCCTGTGCCCGAGCGGTATCAAGCCGTACGCCAACTCGACGTGCCCGCGCGTCGCCAGCACCTGCTCGGCCAACCAGTTCGCCTGCCTAAACAACGTGTGCATCCCCGAGTTCTGGAAGTGCGACGGCGACAACGACTGCGGCGACAACTCGGACGAGGCCAACTGCAACCGCGCCACGTGCGTCCCGAATAACTTCGAGTGCGACGACAACAAGTGCATACCCAAGTACTGGGTGTGCGATCTGGATCGTGACTGCAAGGACGGCAAGGACGAGATGAATTGCACGTACAGCAATTGCACCGAGACGCAGTTCAAGTGCAACAACGGCCGCTGCATATCGCATCGCTGGCGCTGCGACAGCGAGGACGACTGCCGGGACGGCTCGGACGAGCAGAACTGTACCAAGAGCGTACAGCCGAACACGTGCCGCTCCGACGAGATGGTCTGCAAGAAGGATCATTCGTGTATACCGACCACGTGGAAGTGCGACGGCGAGCCGGACTGCGACGACGGCGCCGACGAGAAGGACTGCAACAACATGGTGTGCGAGTCGTGGCAGTTTACGTGCAACAACACCAAGGAGAACGGACATCGGTGCATATACAAGTCGTGGGCGTGCGACGGCGACAAGGACTGCGTCGACGGTTCCGACGAGATGAATTGCACCACCATCACGACACCGCTGCCGTCGCCGCTAAGCCCAAGCCTGCCCATGAATTCCTGCAACGATTGGATGTTCATGTGCAACAACAAGAAATGCGTGCCCTACTGGTGGAAGTGCGACAGCGTGGACGACTGCGGCGACGATTCCGACGAGATCGGCTGCGGCGGCGGCATGGACGGCGGCATACTGGAGCCCACGCCTCCGGTTCACACGACGCAGCAGCCGCGCAACTGCCGCGAGCACCAGTTCCAGTGCTACAACGGCGACTGCATTGAAAACGCGTGGGTGTGCGACAGCTCGAAGGACTGCCCGTCCGGCGAGGACGAGCAGCACTGCGAGCAGATGCACACGGCCTGCCGCGAGAACGATCAGTTCATGTGCCGGCAGGACGGCTCGTGCGTACCGCTCTCGAGCATCTGCAACGGCGTCGAGGAGTGCCCGGACGGCAGCGACGAGCTCGGCTGCCACGCGGACTCCGAGGTGCACCCACCCGCCACGCCGTCCTGCTACGTCGGCCTCTTCCCATGCGACGAGACCCGCTGCTTCCCGCTGGCGTCTTACTGCGACGGCAATCACGATTGCTTGGACGGCTTCGACGAGAGCAACTGCGAGAAGAACGGCTCGCGCGTGTACCAGGTGCTGGTGATGGGCGTGGACGAGCGTTCCGTCAACGACTCGAGCTTCATCCTCTATTGGTGGATGCCGATACCATCCAACGTGACGTTCGAGTTCCTGCCGTCCTTCGCGCGGGCGGCACCAGGGGCCAAGTGGGCCAACGTCAGCGAGTGGATCGAGGACACGGAGTACCAGTTCAACAATCTCGAGCCGTACACCAAGTACAATCTGACGGTCTACGTGAAGGTGAAGGGCCAGGCTACCGTATTTCCACCGGCCAAGTATCTGGTGGTGATGACAGGCGAGGGCGTGCCGTCCGCGCCATGGAACGTGACTGTCGCGCAGAAGAACGGCACCCGCGTCGAGGTGTCCTGGAGGCCGCCCTACCATCCCAACGGTCTCATCATCGGATATCTGGGCTTCATCACGCCGCCGATACCGCCGATGGAGTTTAATCGGCAAAAGACCTCCACGATCATCGACATGGAGTTCGAGGGGGGCAAGAATTATTCCTTCTGGATCGTGGCGAAGAACCGGCAGTATCAGTCGGCCTCGTCGGCAGTCGCCACGCTGACGTTCGACGGCTCGGCCAACATCGACGACATCGAGGAACTCCGTGTGGTGGCCACGACGAATCACTCCGTCACCCTGACGTGGAAGAAGATGAAGGACGTGGACGGGTATTACGTCACTCCCAGAGCGCCGGCGCAGTACGCGGCCCTGCAAACTGTCTCGACCCTGAAAAATCTGATAGAGGTCGACAAATTGGCGCCGGGCATCAAGTACACCTTTGAGGTCGGCGCGATGAAGAAGAAATACGTAGGTAAGGTCTCCATGGTGACAGCAATGACGAACGACACCGCGCTGCCGACAATATCCAAGTTCGACGCGCAATTGGTCAAGTCCCAGAGAACGACCGTCAAGCTCACCTGGGAACCCCCGAAGAGCAGCATGAAGATTAGGTGGCAGTACGCTGTTCATTATGCCACCAACATGTTGGACTTCTTTAAAGGTACAAAGTCACTCGCGTTTTCCTCATACGAGGATTATTCCGATATGTTTATACATTTTTGTTTCCGTTTTCAGCTTATAAACTCGTCACCACTAATCTCACGGCTACAATCAAGGATCTGGAGGCGTGTGAATCGTACGTCTTTGCCGTTGGCGTCATTGGGGATCACGGAGCGGGACCTCTAAATCAACCGATGACGGTCACGACCCACTTCAACAAACGTGCGCCTCCGAAGAGATTGCGAGTGACGCCGTCGGCGGATAAAAACGACAGCATAATCGTCTCGTGGAGCGCGAGTTGTCCGACGATCGACGAACCGATCAGTTACACGGTAAATCAATAATGCTACGAAACACTTCCTCGGGGAAGTAACGTCGCAAGAAAGAGCTTTATACTCGCGAGAAGTCTCCCTAAAATTATCTCTTTCCGATGAAAATTTTAAAACGCATGTATTGTAGTTTTTCTTTAACGACGGTATTCATCGATCTCGTATCTTTTTCCCCCCCCGATTACAGATTTCTGTTACGGAAATAGTTCTCAACAAGCAGATAACTGTGACACTGTCACCGACTAACGAGACCATTATGAAGCACACGTTTAATGCCATCAAGTACGGCGGGAAGTACAGTGTTACAATAAGCACAGATGTTGAAGATGCCATACCGACGCAACCGTTCATCTACATAGCACCGCCAATCAGGCCGCCTCATCAGCTCACCGTCTTACGCGGTGAAAATATGGAATATTTGATTTATTGGCAAGAACCGGAATTGCCGGAGAACATTCGGAACGATGCCGATGCGCATTATGAAATTTTTGTGGCCGAGGGATCGAGAACGATAAACGAATCGACTGCCACAGTCTTGCTGGCCAAAGACCCGCCTTACCACTACAAAGACGCTAAAATGGATACGATTTACACCTTCGCCGCGCGTTTGGTCACGAGCGAGGGCTACCAAAGTCCAATGAGCGAGACCTGGAGCACGCAGGTTTCAGGTGAGATGTCTCTGACATTCCTTTCCGAAGCGAGGAGCCTTTGCTTTAGTAATAAACTCTTCAACTCTTCCCTTTTTTATTTAACGCAGGATCGCAGCTTCCGGTGATAATGAACACGTCGGGCATATTATCTCTCGCTATACCGATCTGTCTGGTCATTGTAGCGCTCGGTGCTGCGCTTGCGTATTTCATCGTTCGCCATAGAAGGCTGTCTAACAGCTTTACACAATTTGCCAATAGCCACTACGATACGAGACGGGGACAAGCCACTTTCCCTGGCACGACAGACGGTCTAGGTGAGTGCTACTTTGCGTCTGAAAAAAAAAACAGCATAAGAATGATACGAAACAATATGAAAAGGAACTAACGACTGTTTTCTCTGCGTTTTCTTTTGAACAGAAGAAGAAGATAGTCCGGTAATCCGAGGCTTTTCGGATGACGAACCGCTCGTAATTGCATGAATACCATATATATGTATAAACGGAATATTTACGTACTAGGGAAAAGATGTGCCAAGACTATTAAATATGATAATTTTGAATATAGACGAAGCTTTACAATGGAAGGCAAAAACTCTTATGAAAGCGTCTCAAGACTGAATACTTAACTGTGGCCGGCATACTTGTGCTGTTGCAGTTAATGACTATTGATCGGGGGGTAAACAGGCTGCTTAGAACGCTTACACGAGAGTTTTCACGTCATTCATTACAGTACGTTGTAGAAATATGGTATACGTGTACATGACGAGTGGTCGGAGCAACTACCTGCCGTGTAGTTGGAGAGGCCATTCCACCTCAAATTCGAGTGTAAACAAATCAAGACGGTCGTAGGTTGGAAATGTTTTACCATTTAATGAGACGATTGCCAATCGAGGTGCAGTCGACGGTAATTTGTATATAGTAAATATTTTTTATGGATTGATTGTGAGACCTTCGAGATGACACATTTGCATTTTTAATAATGTATTTATACGACCTGTATGTATGAAGAAACTTTTTTTTAGTCCATATTCAGATTTGTTGACGCGAAGGCGAGTTACCGGACCTTTTTATTAAAAGCTGTTTTAATAAACACCCACAGAGGCCATAAGTTTTTTCCATATAGCAAGTGCATGACCAAAGTTAACGCCTTCTTCTGATGCCGCATTCACAACAAGTTTATCAGTTTTTCCTTTGTTCACAGAATACATTCCTATGAAGTTTCATTCAAGTTCTCCGGCTTGAGTTGAACTTCCTATGATCGTCCCGATTAGAATTTCATATCGAGCGCGATGCGGCATTGAAAGAAATTTTTATACGCGAGTTTCAATCTCGCGAAAGGGTTACCCGACCCACGTAAAAAGTGTGCTACAGTTATTACGATTTAACACAATATTAAGAATTTTTTTTTATTTTTAGGCACACGTTATAAAGATATTTGTCGAGTAATGGTATGCTTTGTACGGTTAAAGTGAGGATTACATTTTTATTTTTTACATTAAAAAGATTATTCTTACTAAGAATGCTATATTGGGATTGGAAAGAACTGCTATATTGGACGTTTTTAGTTTTCAAATTAGGAAAGGTTTACCAAAATGCCGATGAGAAAACGACGAAAAAGTTAGCGGCAGCATCGTGACTTTTAGATTACTGTAAATAATGTTTGAATAAGCGTGTGATCTTTCACCACTTAAAGCCATGTTGAGTCATCTGGAAACGACACTAATGGTTAAATTTCGCGATGAATTATATTTTTATGTCGGTATAGTCTAAGATTCTCGAATGGTTTTCTCGCTGCGGCAGGAAACAAACTACAGATTTCATAGAATCTTTTGCTGTATATGACACACATATACATACACACGAGTGATTATTATACCGCGGAGAGTCTAAGGGATAAGATTGATTGCGTATTCTTAAGTAATTGTCTTTTTTTCTCTCTTCTCTTCTCAAACGAAAAGGAAGCGTGCGATGCGAGTTTCTAAAACTATTTGTGCGTGATCATTTTCTTTGAGTCAGTATGTCAAGCCGAGGGACGCGTTAAACTAGTTGAATGAGCGGACATTTTATGTGCCATTGAAATTGTGAATTAATATAAATCGCGATAAGATACTACTTCACACTTATATTCCATTGCGGCATACTGATGTTTCTGAAAATCTCGCTTTTTTTTTAACAAGAAAGAAAATGATGAATTAAGGGTTAACAACACTCTAGAGCCCCCCAAAGAAGCCAAATTTTCGGTGATTTTTTTCGCAGGAATATAATAAACGTAAATGAAAATCTGTTTATTCCTATTTATTCTCTGTACATTGGAGTGTAAAATATGTTTTATAAATTTTTCCTCAACAAAATGGCGGCGCCCGAGCCACGGATCCAAAGTGCCTCTTTGCGGAAGTCCCACGGGCGGAAACAAAGCTCCCTCATCCTTTGAGCTAGAATAAAAAACCAAAGATTTTTAAAAATATATAAGATTGTCTTTCGAACTACGTACGGTTCCTTTGTGTCGCATCTGACATGATGGTTGACCCTCCGTCGACTTACTTTTTGGATCCATGATTTGGGTGTCGCTATTTTGTTGAGAACAAATTTATACAAAAAAATGTTTTTACACTTCAATGTATAGAGAATAAATAGGAATAAACAGATTTTACGTTTATTATGTTCCTGAAAAAAAATCACCGGAAATTGGCTTTTTTGGGGGGCTCTAAAGTGTTGTTACCCCTTGGGGTACGCACGAAATGATGGTGGCTCGACGAGAAGACAACAGTATTAGTGAGGCTTGATAACGGTTCCTTTGTGTGTCGCATCTGACATTATGGTTGACCCTCCCGAACGAATTGAATTGTAAAGAAAAGGTACCTCTGCCAATATTCGACGCGATTACGTCCTCGGCTTATCAATGTTACTTTTCTCTTTCTTTCCCTTTTGCTATATGTCGTTAAATGTTGCAGAAAAAAATACTATAGAAAATGTCCATGTTTTTAAACCCGTGTTACGCGGCTCTTATATATAATATAATCAAATATTATTGAGAGACAATTGTATTAATAATAGTGATATAATTGACATCACATGATATCAATACATTTGATATCGTCGATATCATCTATATCGAATGAGCAATATTGTTACGTAATATGGAAAAATATGTAATAATATTGTTCACGGGCTGTTTTAGAGAGAGAGAGAGAGAAAGAGAGAGCGTGCGATGAGAATAGAAGAGAATATATATAGCTGATTTACATGTAAATGTCAAAAGTTACAACGCGATAAGAGACAGTGATATATAATATATATATACATATATAATATATTTACGTGTAAATAAACGAACTTAAGATACAAAATATTGTCATTTAAGTATTCTCATTTTTCTTCACAAATTTATTTTTGAAGAATTGATATCTACGCATTTTTATAAGTTTCATGACATACACGTTACAACCTCCCTCGACTTACGTTTTCACTAATAATTCTTATCGATATAATTTTTAACTGTGCTACTTATTTTTCCTACACTGAGAAAAATGTCTGATTAAATATAATCGGATAATCCAATTATATAATAACAAACGGATATATCCAATTAAATTGTATATCCGATGAAAAATATGATCGGTTTTTCGATCAAATTTCATCAGATGTATCCATAATTTAATTGGAAAACGTAATCGGAAAAATTAACCATCGGAAACACTATTTAATTGGTTTATCCGATGAAAATTTTTCCCAATGTACTATTTAGTTAAGAGAGTTAGTTTATCGCTCATGTCACGAAAAACTTTCTTATTTAAATCTTCTATCGGAAACTATTGATATTCAATATTTTAATTACGAAAATTATTGACGCCAATATTTTGCGAAAAAATATTTAATTTTGCTAGAAAATCGCAAAATTTGGTGACTTTATGGTGATATAATTTAATGTTTTTTTTTTAAATCTAGACAGTGCGCCTATAAGAAAGGACAGCATGTTTATTATTCTGTCGAATTCACGAATTCTGGCACGATGTAGCGGATGTTCCGGGCCATGCCTTGATCGTCGAAAAGTGGAACGGCAAAAATAATAGTTTTGCTTATACGTGACAAGCCCATCTCGTCCAAGGGATGTAAAAGACTTCCGTTACCATTCTAAAAGGCAGTTTGGAAGTTTGTGACCCGTTACCTCATTAAGCAAACGGCACGAAACCGGAAATTCAACACCATCCTCTTCGCACTTTAATTCGTGTCTTGTTATGCAAATGCGGTCAAATACCACGGCCGCATGTACAATGCTCGATTACGTTCATCAACGATTATTACACTGTAATTATCCTGAATGATTAGGTATATTTTATGCATTTAAAATTATTTATATACAAATATTTTAGCATTTAGCACAAGTTATAAGTGTGTGCAAAGATATAGTGTGACTTCGTGAAAAAACTTCGAGAATCTCGAAGCTCGTCGAAATGCACGTGTATACATAAAAAAGCCTGAAGGATTGAAAAATTTTTCTACGCGCCTTTTTGAGACATAAGTGAGGTCAGCGTAATAGAAAAAAATTTTTACATTTGTTGAAAGATAACTAATACGCTGGCTAATGGCTTTTTTTTGCCAGAGACACGCCCTTCCATTTATTAACATACCCTCTTCTGAATCGTGCGCATGATATTTCTGCGATAAATTTCGACCGCACTTGACTCGCGGTGGAATAAAAAGAAATTTAGAGGCCATTATTCCGACGTTACGAAATACCGCAATACCGCTTGCCTTCCGCTCAACTGTATTCACTTTTATTACTATCTTCCACTCCGGTCCTTACGCTTCGTATCCTCTTCATAATTTCATGTACGTTACATTTCATCGTTGACTGGCAATGGCATGGGTTATTCCGCGAAATTAGCAGACGCAGTGTGTCACTATCATAAAGTCCTGTAAGAGATACCCAAGATGATTTATGGTATACGCGGTTTTGTTGGAACGATTCTTCAACTCTGAACAAAGACGATTCTTCATCTCGGAGAGGACCATGCATAGTTTTCTTCGCGTCCCCCGCGGGGGATCAGCGACATCATAAATTTCCAAGGGCCGGTTTTTCCAATCTCTTGGTGAACTAGTTAAATTATGTGTCTCTTTTTTTAATTTAACGGAAAAAACAAAGATTACATATAATTTAACTATTAGTTATGATAATCTCTTTAGGTTGCCAGTAATAAATAACAATGGATAAGTTTAGTCGACCTTAACTGGCACTTGTTTAATTTATTAAGGTCGACTAAACTTATCCATTGTTAACTATTAGTTAATGCACAAAGATGTTGGAACAACCTGCCCCAAGTGTTATAAATTTCCGGGTTTATTTCAGCCTTCGTTTTAGTAACGTGATTCTGTTTTCGCGCGCGGAAAAGAAACTAATCTTATCTACGTTCGCGCCAGGAATATATATGGGTCTCTGTAAGACTTTCGCTCTATAAACTTTTTAGTCCTCTGCCTCTTTGGCTATTTTTTCTATTTTCGCTCTTCGCTCTGTCTCTCTTGCACCTACAGTGCTACGTAGCTTATAGAGGCACAGCGTTACAGAGTATTTTTACACAATAGACTCGCTAATTTCCGTGCCCAGTAATGAACGCGTTTGTGCGTGCGCTGACATCCGAGATATTTCCCTTCTAAAAGAGCGGCGAGATTTAGAGGCTTTAGAGCCTTCTTTATTAAAATAACAAATTCACTTTTTTGATTCAATGTATTTTTTGCAAAAACAAAAATTAATATCGGTGTGTTTTTTATTTAACAAATCAATTTACACGATTGTCGCACAGTCGCAGAAATTCGTGCCTCGTGTGTCGTGCCAGAGCGGGCTTGTTCGTAGATATTCTTTCGCGGCTTGTTTTTTTTTAAATATTATTTACGAGACTCGTAAATTTTCACGCTAATCTACTTAATCGGCCGTAAACTACGCGAGGGAAGGACGTCGCGTCGTTTTACGTTAAACGACGCGGCGCGTTATAGCGCGTAAAACTCGGGGCAACCGCAGGCGCGTGTACCGTAATCATAATTGTTACCCTAATTATACATGCTGCCAGTATGCGTACGCGCTCCTCTTCTAATCAGATCGTTTGAAGTCTAAATCGCCGCGCGTTACGGAGCGCGGATGAGCGCTACCGGGTCTACGTCCGATCCTCGCGTTGCGGCTAAACGTCTCGCATCGAGCGAATTGTTTAACGTGTAATCCTTCGGCTAATCACATCTATTTTTTTTGGCTATTTGCGCAAAGAGCGTACAAGTAACGTAAAGCTTTTACATTACGCACGTCCAATTCGCGAGTATCTTCCGCAGACGGAAAAGAGAGCGCGTTCTCGTTACATTAGAGATCTCTTAATTTCCTGCGGAATATCATATTTAACGATTTATACGAGGCAAACGTTATTCCTGACGTATCTAGAGCAGCTTCGCGTGTATCCGTCTACGTTATTTCAATAACTGCATGACTTTTAAGAAATCGTCTTGCTCCGTAAAGTTTATTAAGCCTGGCATACGTATTATAAACTAAATGTAATGGTTTTCTCGTTTAATATATAAATCTACGCTCATAAGACGTGCTTTTTAAAATGTGCGTGACGCGGCAATCAATCTTGCATTTTCTAAAATCACTAACGACAATTGGCTCGCGTAAATTTTACGCCGCAAAGTGTAACAGCGGCAGCGAAACATCAAGCGATCACATTGCTCTGAGTTTGAAGCGACGATCAGATAGTGTTAAATTTTAGCAGAAACGTAAAAATCTAAAGACCTGTGTCCACGATGCTAGAAAACTTGGTCCAAGTTCTAGTTTCGAGAAATGTGTAGTCAACCAACCTTTTATCGAATAGCTGCAAGTTGATTGGCTGCACATTTCTTGGAATTTGGACCAAGTTCTAGCATTGTGGACACAAACCTTAAGAGGCTTTGCTGTCGTGAGACTTTATTAATGTTTCTAAAATCCGACGGGGGATAAGAAAAATAATCGTCGAGTGCAGCATTGGCAAAACAATTTTTCTTTATGCTCCTCTTATGTTCTTTATCGAGCTGTGCGTGCATAGAAGGGAAATGTGATTAGCTCAGGGTTGGGTAGTGTCTAGTTAAAAAGATAAAAGTTAAGTTAAAACGTTAAAAAGTTATTTTAATTTAACTTAATTACATTATAGCCTGTTAACTTTTAACTGAATTTAGTTGCCTTTCATCGGTAACTTTGAATTTACCTTTCTTAAAGTTAGCCATGCTATGAACAAAGGCATTACAAGACGCCGCGCGTCTGCCTACATTGGCAGTTTCTGTGTCTCAAAATTCACTGCCAGCGCTAAAAGTCTACAGGATACGTTACGTGCACTGTAGATCTTCAGCGAGGACAATGAATTTTGGAACGCAGCCATTATATGGGATTTTTTATTCTCGAAATCACGTAAAATTGTTCCCTGTAGTGTGATTGATTGTCCAAACGCTGGTCGTGAAATTCAACGCAGTTTACGTGATCGCGAGAAAAAATTATGTCCCTGAGATTTTATATAAAAATAAAACAAATTTAACTTTTAACTTCTTAATTTCTTTTTATTATTAACTTAACTTTTAGTTAAATTAATTTTATTATGGATTAGCTTCTCTCTTAACTAAGTTAAATTTTCAAGGCTGTTAACTTTAACTTAACTTAGTTAAAAAAGAGAAGATAACTTACCCAACCCTGGATTCGGTGTACGTTAAATGGCAAGTATTTTACTTGTTGAAAAGTGCGGACCTACTTTGAGGACGTTCTCACATTCAGGCCGTCAATCGCTTTTCATTCCCAATAGCCTTGATATTTATTGTAGAAGAGCAACGTAATATAAATTGATAACCAGAGGCACGGAGGACGGGCTTTCACCGTGTCGTAGAATTTTATTGGATTTCGATAAGGAGTGAGATGCGTACGTAGGAAACGCAACATATATATAATTAACATCATAATTTATGTAGGTGAAGGGGAAAAGCAGAATAATTTGAACGCAAGTGCGAAAGGTACAGTCAATAGGTATTCTTGTTACTTCATTTTCGTCTATTTCTTGTCTTTTCGGAATTGGACGGACTTGTACGATCAGGATTTATTTCTCCTGCTTAGCAGGTACCGTTATCAGATAACTTATTAGTAAGTCGATTACGTGGATTAAAGAGACATATGTATGAGGCACGTATTTTTTTTTGCGGTGTCAGAAACGGACTTGACTTCTTTTTGCCCAGCGACAATTAGATAATTTATTGGCGAGCTGATTGAGGAGACTCAATTGTATTAATACCTTCTGTCGCTTCTTCAAAATCTCTGCAATTAAGGCGACGCAGTTGATTGAATCACCCGACTCTTCTCTCGCTTGGCGAGAATCAAGAGAATCCCGCATTAAGGCGCCTCATAAATCACCAAAATTACACCGTCGCGATCCATTAAGATGTTTACATTGATAAACTACTGTTATTTGGGTCCGTTCTTAAACGCGCAATGAGTTTAATTCTTCTACTTTCGGTGACCGTCGAGTGCGCAACGACATTAAAACAATTCTCTCCGCTTACGGCGAAATTTTGGTGGCGAGCGGTGAACGTCGCGCGCGAGTGCTACGAGAGAAAACGGGAATTCGATTAACGCACAACGTCGAGCATTAATTAAATCGTTTGTTTCCTCGCAAATTACTATACGGAATTACCATATTACACTGGCTGTTTAGCATGCGGCAGCTATTGCATGTTTAACGCTTCTACGGATCGCCTCACCCCCGTAAGACATTTTCGCAGAAACGATCTTTGCACGTGTTAAATGAACAACGGCTTCAGCTCTAGCGGAACGCCGGCATATGCAGAGATCGAGGTCGCCGCGTCCTAGAAAATGTCCAATGTTAGCACCACTCGCGCTTCGCGTGAGAACGCCCTTTTTCAGGTGGAACCTTCGCAGTGATTTTCTCTGGAGGAGAAATTCCCACGGCGAATAACACGTATTTTCGTACGTAACGTTCTAGGGCACGGAACGACGAAGAGGTGGCGACCGAAAATGACTGGGATACGACTGCACACGATTACAGATCGTTCGATGACGTGCAATTTGCAAACTTGAAGGTAACAGCAGGCAACGTTTATTCGAGAGTCTAGACGACACATTTTTCATTGTGTGTGCATTTCTTGATTATTTCCGTCGAGTTTCAAGGGACTTACATTCATATAGTAGGAAAGCCCTGCATATAATAATTTCCGCAGACTCTAAGCAAAATTGAATCAACTTTCTCGTAGAGTTTGTTTTTCAAATTTAAACTCATGAGTACATTGGATATTCAATAATTACGTAACTTTTGAAGTAAATATAACATACTGAATAATTATTTTACATGCAACGTTTAAACAGCCAAAGATTTATTTAGATAGTGATACCTCGAAACTTTGACTAAATGCGATTAACTGTCTGGCAGACTTACACTGTTTTATTGCACGTGCAGATAAACAACTTTTAATTATTCGGAAGTCTAAAGGAAACCTAGTTATTATATACAGAGAAAGTCCTGAACTGGTGGAAGGAGATTTAACAGCTACGTTTATTCTAGACGACACATTTTTCAGTGTATGTGCATTTCTAAATCATTTCCGTCGAGTTTCAAGGGACTTGCATTCACCCAGCCGAAAAGCCCTACGTAATTTACGCAGACTCGAAACCTAATTGGTTTAACTTGCTCGTTTGAAGTTTATTTTTTAAATACAAACTCATAAGTGTATTAGATATTTAATAATTACGTAGCTTTTGACGTAAATATAATATACTGAATAATTATTTTACATGCAACGTTTAAACAGCTAAAGAATTATTTAGATGGTGATACTCGAAATGTAACTTTGGCTAAATGCAGTTTGGCAGACACTTTGCATTGCTTTATCGCACGTGCAAATGAGCAAATCTTTCAATTATTCTGAGGTCTAAAGAAAACCTGGTTATTATACACAGAGAAAGTCCCTGAGCTGGTGGAGGGACGCATTTGCAAATGTTAATAGCATTTAATGAAAATTTCATCCGACACGGATTCGCACTTAAGCCAGAAACGGAGCGTAGTGCCGAGGATCGCGAGAACGAGAGGGATCGCGATAAAGGAGGCGGTAGGGAGGAACGCTCCTGGTATCGAGGATCACGATCGCGTTGGAGCAAGGACACGAGGAGGCAAGCGGACCCCGCCGGTCAGCGCGAAAGAAGGGATCCGGATCCCCACTATTAAATGGCCCGACTGTGCGGCGAACGCGCAAGGAGGAGCTACATCGGGGGCGGCTCGACACCATCTAGCCTCAGTGCAAATCCACCATCCGCCAGGTTTAGTTAGATGATATACCGGAGCAGCAAGCGCCGGGTGAGGCACGAGAATCCCATCGCGGGCGGAGGAGAGCTCGAGTCGAGAGGGAAGTTAACGAAGGGATGCGTCGACACGATGTGCTGCGCGACGGTGGACCAAGCGTGGAGAGACTCGTCCCTCGCATCGTAGCGGCGTAGTCATCCTGCCTCGACCTTGACGGACGAGTCACCGAGACGAAGGCGTCTCATCTTAGGTACGACTTTGAGAAATAGCAGGAAGAAAGTTTCGTTCCAATTCGTTTGAATACCGCCACACTGAGGATCGCGTAATGTCAGCTCTCGCTATGGTTCGAGCGCAAAAGAGAGAGAGAGAGAGAGAGACAAGAAAAGGAATTAACTTGCTCCATGCTCGTTAATTAAGCGAGGAAGAATGTATGGATCGCATTTTCGAGACCGGGGCGGAGAAGCATAATAATATTTAAGCCGCATCCACTTGAGAAACGCGGATTACTCTGTAATTGTTTAGCGGCCAGTGTATAACGCGGGACCTTTGTTTCTTGAATGAACCGTGCGAAGGGAGAGAAGGAAGGGGGAGATCGTGCGGAAAGTGTCCGCGTCGACATAATGACACGGAGGAGGAGCACTAAACGAACGGGGCCGTGAATGATGTAGGCAAAAGGGAGCCGCGTTCCCATAATTAAGTCTGTCTGCACCACAAAAGAGAAGCTATCTCCGGCTCGTCTCGCTAGTACTCCGGCGCTCGTCGAGTAGATGTTACAGAGGCGAGAGGCTCCGTGGCTCCCGCGGGTTAGTGCAGATCCTCGAACCGGCGAGATAACAGCGGAGTACGCGAGTGCAATTAAGTCATCGGCTTCTCGGCCGGGGCGAATTTGAAAGAATCGATCACGGGGCGCGGCGATAGCGGAACGCCAGGCGAATTCTACCAAGAGAAGCGAGCGAGTGTTCAAATTTACGATATCTTTATTACATGGTTTCCAATTCTTTTGTGTGAATTGCGGTAATAGCTTCAGCTCCCCGCTCTTGAATAATACCGCGTGTAAATTATCGAGAGAGCTGCCGAGTGCGATGGAAACGCGGCGCGAAGCCGGGGGACTGAAGCCGCGGGTCCTGGCAGTGACCGGTGGGCGCAAGAAGGAAATCTCGAATTGAACCCAACTGGGACACGGATAGCTGAGCGGATAAAGGGTTTCTGGAAACGATAACATATTCGACGAGGTATGAATGCACGCAGAAACGTGGAAGAGCGACTTGGTTGATGAGGCTACGCCCGTCACGTCGACGACGCGACTGTAGTGGCAGGACAATGAGGAGAGGAGACGGATTTCGCTTGTCGGAGGGAAACGTAGCTTGATCGCCGCGACGGAGCGAAACGCCGCAAACAGGATTCGTGGCCTGGGGGTCGGAGGTCGAAGCGTGCGGCGCGTTTTGCGGGCGCGCGCACACAAGCTTTTAATAGGAGCTGGATGATATATATCGTCGCGCGTTGCGGCGGCGGATAACCCGGTAAGAGCAAGGAGAAAGGGCGAAGTAAACCGCACCGAGAGAGGAGATCGGGAACGCGCGAGGGAAGCGAGGTAAGGAGTATCGGGTGTCGATCGCGCGGGACTGCGTCGAATTGTTGTATCGGTAACTGGCCGTGAGGTATAAGCCACGTGAAACCACGAGGAGGTACCTAGCCGAGCCGATGCCTGGCACGGGGAGGAAGAGGAATCGGAGGAGGATCGAGAACATTGTCGACATCGCGAGCGCAATAAACGTCCGTGTCTGGTAAATGCATGAGAGGAAAGAGCAACGAGAGGACTGCCGGAGAAATTGTCTCGAGCAGACTTGTGAAATATACGGAGGATGTCGGCGGTGAGTCTAACACGGTATTAGCGGCGCGTGCGGCGAGAGGGTACGAAGTGCAGGCAATTTTCGCGATATCGAAGATATTACCCTGATGGGCGAAGCGGTTCTGCTTCAGGTACCGGTAAGAGTGCTCTCGTAGATCGTGTTTACGACGAGTCGTGAAACGTCGCTTCGATTTCTCGCCGTCGAATAATAAAACGAGCGCCAAGGCTGGATCCTGAAAAGAAATCGCCTTTTTAACGAGGAGGACGGGAGACCGCATTCATAGCGGTTCGGTCGCAAGAAGCGGACTTGGAGGAAAAGTTTCAGGAGTCCAGAAAGCATCGTGCTGTTTTTATTCTGCGAAAATATAATCGAGACAGGGAGAGAGAGAGCTAGATAGATAGAATCGTAGGAGGAAGCAGAGGAAGAAGGCGGGAACAGACTTGTTTGCCTTTGTCAGATTGTCCGAGATATATTCCAGGTTCACGAGGGATTATTAAAAAAAAAAAACGAACGACCGTCTACCTTATGTCGTAACGTCAAACGACGTTCGAACGAGACGCGAAGAGGCAACGCAACGAGAGGCTAATCGGCGATTCAACGGCGCGTGCCGCGCAAGCCGTAGGAGAGAATATAATAACAGGTAAATCGCGCCTGAAGGTATTTCCGTTATCCTAACAAAGCATGCCGAGCGTCTGCAGAGCGCGTTAGACAAGAGAATAATATCGCCCCGGCGAGCCGCGATGTAAATTAAGAGGAGCCCGAAGATACCTGTGGAGAAAGCCGCGTCGAGAGGATATCGGGGATAATCGTGTATCGAGGATACCGATAAGACCGGAGTTACAAATCGTCGGAATAGCGAGCGGAAAAGGGGGGCGTTTCTCGCGGAAATTCATTTTACGGCTCGTGGACAGGAGGCGGGGTAACGTTCCTCGAAAACACGCGCGCGTCCCGCTCGCTCCTCGCGATTCTTGCGGATCTCGATTTGCATAATGGGCACCCGCGAAATTCGCGTTCAGCGCGGAAAATTGGAGCGATCGGCGCGGACCCCCCCGGCCGGAAGTGCCGTCGTAAACACGATCAACTGAAGCGTGCACGGCCGGGAGCAAGAAACGCCACGGCGAAAGCGGATCGAAGGGGGCGAAGAGGACGAAAAAGAGCACGGCGCGGATCGCGATGAAGCGCGGTCCGCGGCTAATGACGTCGATGAAAGGCCGGGCCGGGTATATTAGCGCAGGTGGATTTCCGTTCCTTGAAGAAGAATGGGAATACACTTACGGAACGAATGACCTCTCACGGAGCAGTGCTACGCGATGCCAGTCGTGTGAAACGACAAAGGCGTAACAACAGTTACAGTAATTGCCGCAACCGTTGATATTGTATATAACGCCGAGGGAATTTCATCGCTTTTATTCTCTTATCGTACATTTCGATCGCGTAAATTTCAGTCCTGACGCGCGCGGGTCGCGCGTTACCGGTTAAAGTCGACGGAACCGCGCGATCCACCTGTCGATTACGATCGCACGAAGAGGAATTTCTCGACGGGAAATCGACGGGAGCGCGGCCGTACGCGCGGGGCGCAGAGACAGGGACATTCGGATCGCGCTAGAGGAACGAGGATCTTTCTGGATCGATAAGCGCGTCTCTTTAAAAATAATAATCGGCGTCCATGCTTCCCATCTGCCTTGTCGCTTGATAGAGCGATTATCCGGCAAAGACGGGTAGCTCGATATTAAGATCTTAGTCGCCGCAATCAACCGGAGGTATACTCGACGCTCGAGATTAACTGCGCGCTGGAGGAAATTGCGCGAATGACGCTGAGATTCCCGTTCAACGTCAAGGCGGCGGGAAACGCGGCCGTATTATATGCGTGCGGTAAAGGGGAAACGGGTTACAACGGGGTACGGTTGAATCCGCGGCGTGCATAATCGTCGAACAATCCTGATTTTTTTTCGCACGGGAACTGCCGCGCGCGGCTCTAGTGAAATCTATTGGGACACCTGTGGGCAGGTGTGGAGAAGCGGTTTGTCGCGGGTATTAAGTTCTTGTGTGTCTACACCGGTCATTCAAGGAGGACTATTAGATGAAGTGTTGATGGACGTAGCACGGTTTCGCGCTGGAGCGGCGATAAATCAGCCTGACGTTAATCGCGATGCGCCACTCCACGCATCTGAATAACGCTTAAGCAGACGAAGGAGATTGGATCTTATTGGGAGGTGGAACGGGATTTCGCTTGGAACTGGAGGCTCCGCCGTCCCGGATCGACCGAACGAGAAACAGGCTGGAAAAATCGAGGGCTCGAAGGTACCTTCGTACTCGTGCAAATTTTCGCAATAATTGTAACGACGTGGCGATTTTTGGGATATAGGAATATCGGGTCTCGGATCGCAATCTTTAGATTCGACCGTCTGTCGCGACCATATTTAATGGTACAGCAATATGCTCGTCAGATATCAAGTTATTTTCTTAATTAGGTATCGGACACATTGTGCGACTGTTTGTATCTAATAGTGTTACTTTCGTTATTTATTATCCTCATTTTTTATGAAATATCTAACTTAAATTTAGAAAGATTATAAAATATAGCGTAACACGATAAAGCATCACACGTGGACACGCGTTTTTTTAAATTTGAGAACGACTTATTGTGACCACGGTGTTTCATGCCATTTGTAAACATGAAGGAACTCTAATTAGTATTGCGATTGTTTTTAACTTGTATCGCGAGAATTGCAAATATCTCATTCGCGAAACAATCAACATGAGCGCCCCTCAATCTGATATTTCATGCCAGGCTTGCCTTTCAGATCGGACGTCTCGCCTCACAAATTTGCCGGCCCGTTGAAATACGAGAAATAGTTGCCAGCGGTATCATCGTACGATCGTTTTCCCGCCAGCTGAATCAGCCTACCTGATCGCGGACTGCAGGAGGAACTGGGATATGAAGTTACAGGATTTTTTCCGCATTCCCGGGAATCGCTAAATACCGAAAAATTACCAACAAGAGCCAATCGTGAAGATTAATGACTTAACTCGCAATATACGAAAGGGGTAAGTGAAATTAATATAAGATTAACATAAGAATCAAAGATAAGATATATCGATTGCATAAATCAAGTGTGTTTTTGGTTTACGAACAGGATTGTTTCTTCAAGAAAAATGCATGAAGATTTCGATAAAAATTGGGGTTTTCTTATAATTTTTATCCATCCTTTTTTTTGTGAAATACTTTCTGTTTTCTTCTGTAGGTTTATAGTTTTTCTGAGATCTGCACAAAAAAACACAGTTTTCCACCTAAAATGGCACTTAGCGCATTCAGTTGAATGTGTAACGAACATTATTTTACTTTGAGCATCGTTGCATACAAATTTTTCGAAACGCATACGCACGAAGATATCTCGACCAGTGTCAAACGTTCAGTACAAATTCATTTAAATAATATGGCGACATATGCAGACATATCGACGAGTTGTTTTTTTACATCGATTTTATATCAAATTTCGTGTATTTTTAAGGCCTATTGCTCTGATATTTTATTATTTCATTTTTTGTGGCCTTCGTGGTTTTACCTTTTTTTTGCGGTATTCGTGGTTTCACGTCGTTCATGGCTTTTAACTCCATTGATTTATGTTCGCAGTTTCGACATATATATATATCGACGCTTGTGGTAGTATTCAGATTTTTTTCATTCAGATAAGAATGAAAAAAAGAAAAGATTTTGTTATTGCAAGATATTTTTATTTTCTCAATTTGACGTAATTATCTCAAATATATAATTTAGTTTCTCATGCATTGATTTCTCTGATTAGACGCAAAGTGCTTAGAAATAATCGGTAATACTATGCATTTACATGCAGTTTATATCCTACATGAGAAACGAGACGTCGATGATGTAGCATAAATTTCTGCGCGGCGAGAGAATGAAGTACTCGGAGGCGTAAAGATTAAGGATTCAACATTCCGTTAGGGGAAACGAAGTAGATCGTTTGATTTAAATTTCATGAGGGAAGTCACTGTTAGATGACTCTGCGCTGACTGTTTACAAACAAGCCATTTAAATAGCTATTAAGCTCGCCGATAATTAACGATCACTTTCACGACTTACTGTGCGCCTTAGAATTAATGGCTGACAATAAATTTGATTCTTTGTTCCTATCAACAGTGAATTATAAAAATACGACTATAGGATACTTCGCCAACTTAAATAAGTACGTTGGGGTGTGCCTAGAGTCTTGTAATAATTATTTAATAACGATTACTAGCCGCGTTTGTTTTTCTAATCTTCATTTCAAAATACTTCTTTCCGATGTACGGATTGAGATTGTGATTAGATTGAAATTTGACCAATCAGTGTTTACTAATATCAAGTTTAACGAATTTTACTCTGATTGGTCAAATCTCAATCTAATCTCAATCTGCAATACGGGCTTTAGGATTCATCGCAATTAATATTTGTCATCAGTGTCAAAAGCGCTCGCTTCTGATGTTCTCTCGCCGTTGTCGATTTTCACGAAATGCCTCGGTGTACTTGGAGTATTTTCCGTGGCTTTCTCCCTCATTCTGTGTGTGTATATGCACACGATAATAGTCGTGGTGGTCGAAGTGCCAATTACCACTTCTGCTCAAATACCGGTACCTCTGATCGTTCCTCGTGCGCTTCTATCTTATCTTGCGGCGCATCCGCGGTTCGTATCTGTGATCTATACGTACCACGAATTAACGCTTATCGTAATCAGAAATTCCGATGGTATAATCTTTCGGAACAAATGATGCCACGTTTAATCTTCTTTGCTTCTTTTTCACCAGGACGAGCACCCCTTATTAGCTCGATGATGATTAACATGGCGATAATACGATCCACGGTCGATGGTTCTGAACGATCGCCCGTTGTAGCACGTGTCAGGACTAATTACGCGACAGTTACTTCATGTGATTTATGCGTTTTGTAATTAACGCTTACAATGATTGGATTCGTATAACTCCGTTGCTTTCTGTTTAAAACATAAAACTTCACCAAGTCAAATGCACGAATAAATGATTAAATTGATTAACGTGTGTCGATAATAATAAGCTTTACTTTATGAACTTTGCACATGCGTGCATACTTGTGTGTATAATAAATTGACGAACGTCCAAACATAATTCGCGGTTAAGATATTTGTAAACGTTAATCATGCGTTTCGAGATCTATTATACGGGACATCATATCTGTCTGTAAGATTCAAAGATTTATTACTTTTAACAAAAAGATAATTTGGAATTCACTTATGCCTTACATTGACTATACAAACAAGTATAAAATCTAAATTACAGCAATGACCGAGACAATTAATTTTATAAAAATAATTATTGCTCATCAAAATCTTTCAAAGTGGATATTGTTCCTTTTGCGTCAAAACCATGAATGTGCAAATTTTCACAAAATAGTTAAATTTCAGTTTCTGAAGCAAACATCGAACTAAATTTAACTATTTTACTATATTGCAAAAATTTACACATTTGCTACATGGTTGTGGCACAAAGGGCGATATTTACTGAGATAATTATTTGTTTTAATCAAAACGTTTCGTAAGTATATAAATTCATAATGAAATTCTTATGAAAGTTTCGTGAATGACATTATTTTTTCTCTAAATAATTATGAATTTATTATATGAATTATTCAAATAAATTGGAATACATAAACGATTAATTTCACGGATAAAAATAGAAAATAAAAAAGTAACACATTACATTTACCCCATCGTCGCCCGATGTTTACCGTGTCTTTCTATCTTGATCCTCCGTGGCTGCTTTTTCATCCACGGTACTTACTCAACACTTACACGTGAAAACACGATTAAGCACGATCGCGCGTACTAATCATTAGGATGCGATACTCGCACGGTACTTTACATGTAGCATTTCCGACCTTACTCGCACGCGATACTTAACTATATCGTGAGGAATAATGTTGAAAAATTACGATCGCATTAAGCTATGATCCGCTCGACACACACGACGTGTCGTAATACAGCGATACGGACAAATCTGGGACAGCGAAGAGCTTTAACAAATTACCGATACATCGACTGTATGCCGTGCAGCTGATAGATATTAAAATACGAACTTAATTGCGACAGTACTGACTAATTAAACGCGTCGCGACGCTGCCCTACTCACAATCAGCGCCGATCCGTTCCGCATCCTCGATTCGTTAATAAGCGGAATATTAAAAAATAACATCTTTACTCGGATACCGTCCGATACGATGCGATTAATAAAGTTGAGTTAGCGGCTAATTAAGATGCGATGGATCACCCGGGCATATACATACGATACAATCGAAATTCACCGAGCGTAACGCATTTCGGAAGTTAAAACATCGCGAAGTACATACATGTGTATTATTAATAAAAGGTATGTATATTTTCGTTACAGTAAAATCATTGGATTGAAAATAAAATAAAATAATTAATTGTCAATTTTATGTCGTTTCGTGTCTTTCTTAAAATAATACAATAAATTGCACGAAGCATCCGCTTCGATAAATAAGTTGTTTCCTGTTACGATGTTGAATCACGGGTTTTAATTAATTGTGCAGGTTTGCTGACACACGAGACGAACTTTTCATTCTGGAAGGGATTTTTCTTCTTCCCTTCCCAGATAGCCGGTGTGCTCAAGCAATGTATGGAAATAAAATGCCAGCAACTGACGCTAGCTCTTCGCTAGGAATATAAATTCAATGTTTGAGTGATTTAAGTACAGCTAGTCGCAGTTAAGTGCACAGCTGAAGAGGGAACACATCGAGTGGGCATACTGTTAGCAAGGAGTTAGCACATATTGTTTTAAATTCTCCAACAGATATAAATATGTTATATCTATTACATCTGGCCAAGCACTTAAGGAGGGTGGCTGTTCAAATAAAAATGATAAAAATGAATTTAAATTTATAGAAAAAAAATATATATTAAAATGATAATATATATAAATATAAATATATAAAATAAAATATATACATACATGTTAAAAATGATAAGAATTTTATAAAAATAAGTGCAAATAATTCTATACATATTTACGAAGAATTTTGACGAATACGATATTTGACTTGTCTACGTAGTTATAAAAAAAAAATTTATATACGTAGACAAGTCATTTCTGTATTCGTCAAAATTCTTCGTAAATATGTATAGAATTAATTGCACTTATTTTTATAAAATTCTTATCATTTTTAACATGCTTTCGAGAATTAAATTACAGATATTGTAATACTTTTGCTATGTTGGCCATGTGCAATAGTATAACTTTAATGATTAATTATTCGACAACCATGCAGACAATCGTTTTGAACTTTCGCATGGAGGACAGATTCCCATAGACGAATATTTTCTAATATTCTAATTTCTAATATTTTCTAAATTTGAATTTATTTTTATCATTTTTATTCCAGCAACCACCCTCCTTAATGCTATAGCACAATGTTTGGATCATGCAAATGTTTTATTTCCGACAGCAAACGCTAGCAAACAACAGCACAGTAGACGACACAGATGAATAGCCAGATGCTAACATTTTTGTTAGCAATATGAAAGCAACTTGTGCTCACACTGGTTATCTGGGTTGTTCTCTACCTCTTTGTTGCGAGACTTCGTCCCCTACGAGAGTGCAAGGCACCACGGATTTCCCAGGATTGATATTATCGTTCAGTCCTATTGGGATTTGTGATTCTCGTTTCTTTATGCTGGCGGAATAAATTTCCACCCTAAAAATTCCCGTTTGCACGCGGCAAGGTTGGCAGGTGCGAGAATGCGGAATCTCTCGCTCGACAGGCGACCGCTTTACCACTAACATAAGCTATCCAGCATCCCCTTTCCTTTCGAAAGGATAATAACACGATGATACACGGAACGCAGCGAACGCCGCTGCGTACCGGCTTGAATGGCAGCGCCATGACCTTGTGTGCAGAGACTGGTCGGTTATACGCCGCGAAAAAGCGTCAAGGCCGCACGCCAGCTGATTTCTTGTCGCTACGAAATATTTGGCGCGCTGTACACGATAAATATCGAATATATTCTATTTCTTCTATTAATATTGGCGAATGGCCGATTACCGCACGTTACAAATTTAACAGATTTGTTCGAGGAATACGTTTTACTTCATTTTTCAAGCATCTGTTCTGAAGAAAAGCATCTGTGTTAATCTGTCGTTATCTACTTTATGCTAAATGTTTTCGTTCTAAGAGGAATGGGAGTATATGGTTCTAATAAATCGCGAACTTTATTCCACGATCTTTCTCAAATTAATGAAAGAAATAAAATTTTTCTCGCCGCGAAAAACGTAGCGATCATTTCTTTAGCTTGGAATTTTTCGTTTAAGTCACGCAATTATAAAGTGGTAAATTATATATCGCCAGTAATTTAAAAAACAAATTTCCATACGATTTAGCGACCTACACTGGCTAGTGTTTTTATTGAAAAACGAATTTACAACGTTTCGGCCCTGGATTTGGGCCCTTTTCATGACGCAATTATAGTGACGTGAGTGATGCTTAACTGTGTGTGAGTTACAACAATCTTTAATTACTAAGGTACATGATTATAAATCGAACATTTCGGCTGCCCTGAGCCATCATGTTTAGTTTAATCAAGTTTAATACAGTTTAATCAATAATTAATACAGTCTAATCAATAAAAATAATTTCACGTTCTCCGAGTAACAGGAGTACTTGCACGTTGGGTGATTTACGGACAATGTAATTCTCCGCGAGAAAAGTCCAGGTGAAATTTTAACTAGACTACAGTTTGTAACACGATCGAAACAGAAATGACGGTCAGAACTTGAACAACAAAAGGAAGTGAAGACACTCACCTAGTCAGCTCAGAGAGCGCGAGAATGAGCATTGAAGTGGTGAAAAAGTAATTTACAAGTGAAGTTAGCCGTTACGGTTAAGGTGGCTCCTGCACGAAGGAGCGGTTAGTACGGGTGCTTCGGTGGGGCCCCTTTGATTTTTATAAATTCATATGACATATTTTCGTAAAAAAAGATATCACTCACTGCATTACTGATCAAATGCATTGATATGCTAAGTTGTATATGCACATTTAAAAACACATTAAAAAATATGTTATATTGTCAAGTCTCAAAGAGCTGTCAAATTTCCTCAAAACATTGTATCCTTTGATTTTACTACTAAGTATTTGCTTGCAGAGGTCGGTAACCTCGTATACTTAATAGCGCATTTGAATCCTTGTGTCCTTTATTATGTCTATCTCGTTTTTTGTTAAGATCTACTTTTTCTATAAAACAATATTAACCCGCAAAGTGCTTCTGCGAGCGATCGGCCCGTAACCCCTTATCCCAGTGAACGCCACGTAATAGTTACATAATATCAATATTATAATTTCCTACTTAACAATGGAAATGTAACGTGACATGGGTGTTATATTACATTTGTCTTGTTGAGTAGGAAATTATAACGTCGATGTTGTGTAACTGTTACTTGGCGTTTACTGGGTTGTCAAAAAATACAACTTTAACATTATTCTCTTTATTTTATTTCACCGGCGACCGGATCTGAAATTTCGCGTACTGATAGATAAAATTTACAACTACAACATACTTAAATTTCAATGTTTCCTACTTTTGGTCGATTGTATGCAGGAGCCGCCCACCTTAATAGTGCAGTTAAAAAGCAATCGTGATTTCAAATATAGAACAGTAATATTAGAGAAATGTTACGGAAGGCTTTGTGCGCGATGACGTGGCAAGCATAAAACAAACTATCGAGATCGCGCTAATTCATCTCACGTCACTATACTTCATTGTTTTTATGCGAGCCCATCGAACATCTTCATTACGAATGTTGGCGTATGACGAATGTGAAAATTACTCGAAAGCATACAAGCAATTCCTCCAAGTCTATATCGACGAGGAAAATATAATCAAAGGTGGTGATTTTGATAATGTGATAATAAGATGCCCCTAAAGCGTTACGAGAAAGGAAAGCGAAAGGAATAATTCATTTCTATTTGTTTTTCAGAGAACTAGGAAGCTATACGGGAATTGCCAATATATCAATGTTCGTACGTGCACTCGAAGTCTACTTTCAATCGTGATTAATTGTTTATCGTGCAATAATGCAGCCACCGGCTCAACAAGAGCGTACGGGAGTCACGAAAAATAAAACACGAGAAGAAAATCCAAAGGAAAATCGAATAGAATTCGCTTAGAAATTCTAATTACCATATTATTATCTCACTGCTCCTCAACGCCTCGTCAGCCGTCTAACGACCCTGCTGCAAATCGGAGGCTGTTATCTTATTTATCGAGTAGCCGAGCGATGAATTAAACTGCTCGCTATTTGCAATTCATATTAGTATACGTCATTTGCCGTCGAGCGTGATTCGATTACGTTTTCCATCGCGAGATGGATTTAGCTAGGCACTAATCTAGGCCCGAGACGCGCTCGCGTAGAAATTAATTCAGAAATGGTACCCCGGCGATGACGTCGATGCGACTCCACTTGCTGTCAGCCGGCGAAGGTATCTAAGCCCGCAAGAAGTGCCGCTATGTCCTACATAAAAGCCGAGGCGGCGGAGGATGATTCTGGGACAGCCGACCCCGGCGCGCGTTCGGTTATTACGTACCTTCCGGGTCCGGTTTACGATTGGCTCTTTTCGGTTCTTAAAAAAAATCCCGATACCTCCGACGGACTTCAGTAAATTACAGTATCTTTATTTATCATGAGAAGAAAGTAAGCGGACCGCGCATGAAAATTGCTCTCGCGTGACGAGTCGTATTTTGAGAAATTGTGCGAGCTGGAGAGGTTTTGGAAGCCGGTCCGTTATCTATCGTTGATGTAACTGCTGCGGAGATTGACTCGCGTTTCAGATTAATCTAACTTAATTTTCCCCTTTGTTTGAAATAAGTAGCGTTACCTGCCCAAAAGGATGACGAGCGTGGAGTCGCGGAGCGTTCAACGGGCATTTTCTTATTAAAATTACTTTCGGAACTATCATCGTAGAGGATGTGTTGGAAGTAAGTGAAAAAAAAATCAGATTTACGAGCGGCTCTTTTGCTACTAAACGCCATGACTTGTCCTTTCTCTGCTTACTATTCCACTTTAAGAGCGCAGATGGTGGTTGGACCACTTAACTCGTAATTCAGCGTATCCTTACTGACTGAGATAACGCATTCGCATTTTTTGCCGTTATTACGACGAAAATGTTCGTGATTATACTGGTGCCGTGAGTGTTACGTGATTTTTTTGCGAAGTTACGACGGACCGACTTCGGAGTCGCGTCCGCGTGGCGAGACGGAAGCAAATGATTTTACCGCGAACATCAGGGATTGTCTGATTATGCGTTACGACGCGACAAGTGGATCACTGGCACGCACTGCGGGGACTGCCAAGTGCCATTAGAACAGATCCGACGGCGTCTTTGTCGATCGAGAGATCGATCCCTCGCCGATTCTTGGGGCCCCGTGTCGAGGCACATCGTGTTTCGTTCTTCGGCGTCTGTCGCTCGGAATGCGCTCCTCTCCGTGGTCGGCACCCGCTCGCATTCCGGCGCGGCCGGGAAAAACTACTTCCTGAATTAACCATCGGTTAGCATCACGCATCGCCTCATCACCGATAGCGTGAACCCTTCATCATGCTGTCAGAATGTGTGCAGGATGTTAAAGGACTGGAACAACGTTGCTCGATATTGCTAACAGTAATTTTTATCCGGCCCGATTCTTGTCGGCAACATTGTTCAACCCGAGCCCTGCGTCAAGTTTTATGTGGCTGCCACTTAATTGTCCCGTAAATTATTCGTTAAATAATTTTCGAAAATTAATAAAAGCGAAAAAGGTGGGAAATTTGTCTTCCCACATTTTTTCGCGTTAATTAAATTCTTCCGATTTCTTACTCGCAATATATTTTTATGTAAAGAGCACGACGCGGAAAAGAGATGGGGACACTTTCGAAAGTAATTTAATATTTACATAAACATGAAAATTTCGCTTCCACTCTGAAAAGCACGTTCTCGTTTTAATCGATGTCGTGCCGACAAGTGTCAAGGGGCATTTTTCAGTCTAGAAAATGTGAACGCATCCCGCCGTCACGTATCAATTCTATCTGGAGCATTGCGATATTTATTGCACCGTAAACAACGTAGTGAATATTATAACTTTCACGGGCGCGCATAGATGCTGATACCGATATCAGCATCCACACTCGTGAAAGTTCGGCTATTCACTTTTCTTCCTGATCTAATACGAAACGCCGACTTCCTGATCTAGTTCGATGTCGCCATTTTTATCGCCCGTAATTATGCCATGCCCGATTTATCCAAATCGGCTCGTTTTCCAGTCGTTGATTTCACGATTCGAAATGTCCGGACGATTCCCCAGAACTACGAGCCCCGTAGCATCGATGCCATCACACTGCTCGCGGTCTACTTTGAGCAAATGGAATTTCAAAGTTTTCTTTTTACATTCGCATTACATAATTATTATACATAATAATTATTATGTAATTATTATTTATATATGAAATTAACTTTCTATTATGCTACCGCGTCATGTTGAGTCGACCGAAATGACGAGGCGAATGTTTACAATCTCTTTGCAGGTTTCGATTGGATTTGTGTCTCCACTCTCTAAAAGTCAATCAGCGGATTATCACTGAAAACAGCGAATAGTCACCGATTCACAGTTACAAGTGTACCGCTGCAATTTTCAGCAGTATACTTATAACTGCAAGTCAGCGGCTACTCGCTGTTTTCAGTGATAATTCGCCGATTGACTCTTAGAGAGCGGAGCGCGCGTCTTCTTGAACCGCTTGTCCTTAAAGCGCACTCCGATCCTCCCAATCTTCGCAGGGAGCGGATCGAATTTGAACCCGTGCCCTTAGCCGCCCTTCCCCGGATACGGGACCGCTCGCGGCATTCGAGATACCGTATCGCGGTGACGTGTGCGCACCGTACGTCAAGTTCACCCACTTCGGGCATCGATCGTCGTCGGCGGCGGCGGAAAAAGCCTCTCGCTCGCGCTTAGCATACGCGTTGTATCTGGAAGTAACGACAACGGGCGACGAGCGAAGGTTGTTCAACTCGGGCGGATCTCGTAGCACCGTCGGGTATAACGGGTCCTAAGGCCCGCGCACGCCGGCCAGGCGCGCGCTCCACCTTCGTTCGGTTCGCCTCCTCACGGCTAGGCGAGCGCGCGCGTGCACCGTACCCTCTTCCTCGGCCCGCTACGAACCTTCTCCAACCTTCTCCAACCTGGGTACGCGAGCACGACTTGTCGGGCAGCCAGTCAGCCGTGCACCATTGTCGAAAGATCGTCCGGGTAGTCGACACGCGTCTTCCGACACTCTTCTTCGCTTCGTCCGGTGTCGCGATCTATTCTCTTCCTTCCTCTCGGCGCGAATTCACGAGTAACGCGGTGCCCGGTCCGATTTTCCAAATTCACTCTAAGCGCCCGGGTTTCTTCCGGTGTCTCTTCTTTTCTTTCGAACAGGTGGGCTGTCGCGAAGGGCTAACGCGCGGGACTCGGGCGGGTTACTCTGGTGCACGGTAAAAGCCGTTTCACGTATTTCCGCGATCGTGCGCTCCGCGAGAATCGTCGGGTGTGTGTAGCGATCGCGTTTCAAGTGATTCGATGCTCCATCAAATTTATTGAGACATAGGTAAGACCTTGATCATTTTATTTGACGATCGTTAAACATATGCTTTGTCAAGTGGCGCAGTTAATTTGTTCAAACATTTGCTTTTAGCACTAATTGAAAAGTAATGTTAGTATTGCATTCGTACAAAGTATTTACAAGCACTAAGTTTAGAAATACTTGGTACGAATACAATTATCGTAAAAGGTACTGCGCAAATAAAATAATAATTAGCCTCCGTTTTAGAAAACGCTAAACAAAAATATCTATACAGTTGATATGAGCGAAAATATAATTTAACATTCACAATATCTTTGGCGATTTGCGATTAGCGCCTTCTAATTTTTCTCGGCCGAATGTTGATTATTAACTGAATAAGGTTTCGTCTGCGTTTGCCGGCTCGTGCATTGGCCTGTAATATGCTTCCTTGATAAAAAAAAATATCAACTGCATTTTAACCTGCGACTGCCTGAACGAATACTATTTAGTGCGATATTACGATATTACAAAAATTTTCCTTTAAAATGACGCCGGGATGACAGAATCTCTGTGAAATAATTAAATGCGAATTTCTGCGTTTATATAGTTATATAACGGTTACGAATGTTAAGAAATGCGCGATGATAGCATCTTGCAGAGAAATGTAAATGAGATATATTAAAACGATGTTGGAATACAAAAACGAACAGAAGCACCGCACGAATCAAGTTCAAGATGTGATACCGGTGATAAATTACACTTGTATCTATTTCATTGCGCCACACAGCTCGCAGTCACTTCCTCGTGAAGAGCTCGCTGCTCTTCTTCCTGTTTCTCTCTTTTTTTTCTTGCATCATTACGTCACGTTACACTTGTTGAATCGTGTTGCACGGATGTCTTGCCATATTGTCTCATTAGATGATTAAAGATAATGGGAGCACTTTTGGTATTTATATGCTACGCTCCAAAAGAGATCTGAAAATGAATGCACAGATTATATCAATATGCCGGTGACCTATTTCTACCGGATCGACTTGATTGTTGAGGTCGGTAAGATCTCTAATAAGTTTGGAGTTCGAAAACTTCGAACGTTTAAGATCTCTTAAAAATTTTGCTGATATTTAGCGCCAAGTTAAAATTTTTTATAAAATAATCGGAAAACGAAAATTTTGTTTACCTATTTATCATCTGCAAGTTTAATTAGTTCTTAAACATTTTCTTTCATTTTACCATGATTTATAAAATACTGATATACGCGTGCGATTCTTGTTATTGCAAACTTAGTCCAATTTCTGGAGGGAACGTAGTATTAAATATCACAGAATACTCTATTATCTTGAGAAAAATTTTCAAAATTATTAATGTTCCGAAAAAAGGTTAAACTTATAGTTACATTTCTCTAGCGTATAAATACTTTCAATTTTCGTTCGTTTTCTTCTTTTTCTCTCTCTCTCTCTTTACCACTGATTTATTTAGTCTTTCATGCTTGAATGGAACTGTTTTTTCTATAATGGAAGCTTCATGTCGATGAGAAGTTAGCTATAGCATCTTTCGCGATAACGAAATAGCAAGGATGATCGCTATCAATGTGGATCGAATGAAAAATCAATAAGAGGCACTTTTGCGTGAAAAACATCTATTGCGCGAAACGGTCACGGTGGAGGCGTATCTGATTTCCATAATACAACCACTTATCTACCTCTCTGAATAAGGTGCGATCTGGTCGCGTTGAAATTAATGCGATTTACTGACCCAGATGATCGAGAGACGTGCTCTCAGCCGATCGTTCTGCCATTCTTTATGCTTTGTCTCGTTTCGTTTCTTATCCGCCGCGATCTAATTCTAGCGGCGATGAATGTTCGGCGCTCGTTAGAGCGCAAATCTGTTTGTTAAATAGCGTATCTTTATTGCGCGCGATCTTTTCCGCTGACGTTCAGCGTTCCGGAAACGGGGATCTCGTTTTTGCAGCGATCTCGGGATCATTACGAATGGTCTTCGACGATTCCCTCTATTAGATTGTCGCGTCGACTTGTAGGCCGATGCATTTCGTACCATTTCTGCTTTTTTAATTGAACATTATCGATGATAAGATTGATAAAAACGCCGAATTTTAAGAAAGTAATATTTTGCTCAATGAGTTTACAAGATAGTGTGTTATCGTTTTTCCTTTATTTGTCGATTTATTGTTGATTAAATATCAAATTTGGTTCGTTATCGAGTGAATTGAACTCGGTATGGGGAAGATTAGGGAAATAGCTTCCTGCAAATGCATTTGCGTCTGTTTACGCTAGAACGTTACGGAAAATTGCTACCATGCTCGCCACCGAAAATAGTCAGTGCGTAAATAAAAGGAGCATGAATAATAATAATTGCTGCTCGTAACGGTTCTATTCATTAGAAAGATAAAACTATCGGTTCTGTTCAAATATAGTAATTACATACGAATTGAAATTCTCCTGCGAGTCTTGTAACGATCTTATTAAAGTAAAGCATTTGCAATTCACGCGATAACAAAAGTTATTATCAGCGAGGCAAAGAATGATAATCTCTTGTTTTACATTGTTTTAATTATTAATTTTAAATAATATCTATTCTCACACAAACCCCCTCGAAAAGTTCATATTTGAAAATTAAATCTGATTCGACACACTGAAAATTCTAATGAGTTTATATTTAACAATAAAATTAACCTACATATTTTACAGTATGCCTGATATTAATATACGTATTACTCAATAAAACCATTCAGAATTATGAATCTCTTCACAAGATTGTTTGCAACCCGACAGAATCGCCTGCGAGCGGTTTTCTAGTTCGTGAAGAAACATTCAAATGGTTAACGGTACGTGCCCCGCTCGTAGAATTCGCGCGTCGGATTCTACGGCTATTCTACCGATGGAATAATGTCTCGTCGGACTTCTCGAACACTTCGGCCGCTCACGTTCCCCAAGATGCACGACGCGGCGTCACATACGATGGGCGCCCGAAGAAGATCGACGCCCGCTCGGTACCGTTAGCGGACACGAATATGAAAATAAGAAAAATGCAACGGTAAAAAAAACATCCGCGTGACAATCAGCTGCGATCGTTAGAGAATTCCATCCGCGGGAGATGTTAATGTAGGGTTTACAGTGCGTCGGCTTTCCTTCGGGCCGAGGCTGAAAGCCCTCGTTAAAATCCTCGGTGGGGATTTCAACGCGGGAGAAAGAACGTTCCGTTCGTTTATGATCAGCCGCCCCGTCGTCGCGCGCCCGCGATCAATATAGACGATATTAAAAATATTATCTGCGCAGTTTTCACATTTTGTATTTATATTTAAATGCTGCATAAATATTTTAATATAAATACAATATTTAACTTATATTTCTTGATTACGATTCTCATTCAGGGAAGATTGTTCTAACTCAAATTTGAAAAAGTTCCTGGAAGAGATTTTTTATCCGCGTTGCAGATGCCACGGCACGAAATTCTACGAATTTCACTGCGCAGCTAAATCATTAACTTACGTCAATGGTAAAGTAATGTTATTGTTCGCATTCCACGTGCATAGACGATTGGAACAATCGGAAATGAGCGTCGAATACGAATATGCTTTCAATCGAGACCTTAGTTGACAAATCGGTGATCAGGAATTCACGTCGCGCACGTCTACGTAAACTCGCCAGAATCAACTGTCTTGACAATTGCGTCATTGGCAGCCATTGACGATCGTATGCACTTTTGGGTCTTTCTGTTGTTTTGTCCGATGCAGTGGCAAAACTCTCGGCGTTCGGGTGAGGAAATCATCTCTTACGTCGTATTCATAGTTATTGAAAATTTATAAACGATTATCTATCTATATCTATCATTTATCGGTCTTGCTGTTTAATATCTACATTTAATACGCGTCTTATGTAAGTATAAATATTACAGTACGAGAACTTATTCGTTACCGCCCTGTGTTTATAGATAAATTTACGATTTTATTTGTGACGCAACAAGAATCAAATTGGCTAGAGGCCTGTGTCCACGACGCTGGGACTTGGTCCAAGTTCTAGTTTCCAGAAATGTGTAACCAATCAACTAGCAGCTTTTATGGAATAGCTGCAGGTCGATTGGTTACACATGTTTCGGAACTAGAAGTTGGCCCAAGTTCCAGCGTCGTGGACACAGGCGCTAAGAAAGGGAGAGAACGAGAATTTTAAATCAACCAAATTGAGTGAAGCTTCTTGTCGCCAGTGGTAATTAAACAAAGGGCAAATTTTTTAAAAGGTCGACCAGACTGGCAAAAAAGTGATCTTCATTTAAGTCACAAGAAGTGAATTGAATCATTTCTGCTTTGTTTCATATCGTTCCATCGTATAATAAAATTTGGAGAATAACGTTTGGCTAACGTGGTCTATTCGCACTTTACAAGGCATTTGCATCGGATTATCGTAAGAACAACCGTTGCCACATAAGTGCATAGTATACAAATTGTTGCAATACAGTCGATGCGCACCCGTCCACATGAATATTAACGCAAGCGTCGCATCTTTTGTCGGTAATAAAATTAAAACCTTCGACTTCCGCGCGCTTGCTCCACCGCTTCCGACCGTCGTTCTTTCCTCGCGTACGAGCCGCGCAATCGTACCTTTCGCGATCACGCAAGATCGCTTTTTTTTCTTTGCGACCGGTGGGTTCTCTTCCCGTTGACTGGTTCTCTCAATGACACGGTGCAACGAGAGATCCATCCGAGATCTAGATTGTTGCTCATGATCAGGTCCAGCGTTTCAGTGTAGGTCATCGTGTCGAGGACGGCTTTTAGCCTCGCAAATCTCGATTCGCGGGATCGTCCTTTTATAATTCCTCGCGCATTATTCTCAGTAATGTCGTCCCAGAATTCGTAAACAAGTTGAGCACACTTTTCCCATGGTACTCCTCTTAGGTCTCATTTTAAAACAGTTTTTCTCGACTTTTGTTCCAGTGCGAAAATGCGGATGCAGCTGCTGAAGATCGTGGTGGTCCTGCTGGCAGCAGGATCGGGTGACGCCAGGCCTCAGAATGGTGGGTGTCCCAGAAAATCATACGACGGCGATATATATTTCGAGCCACCGACGCGATCGGGAGTGATCGGGTGCAACGAAACGATCGTTTAGCAATGGAACCGCGCAACGTGACAAGCTGGCAGCAGCAGGAAACGATTTTCTAAACGCGAAATTGATGCTTTCTTCGCGGCGCAATCATAGCCAATGAACCGTGCCTATTCAATTGCAGATCTGTTATCTTTTTAATGTAGGCTTAATTGCGGCAGCCAGAGAATGATAGCGATTAGTAGATACGATAGTCCGCCGACTTTGCGCACTTTTACTCGGCAGACATGCGTTTGCGACAACAATACTCAATTTCTCTCGTTCTTTGTAATAATGAGTTATTCATTTCCCCTTGAAAAGGATTGAATTTGTGTTCAATGTTCCGATTATGGAGAAAACGCATATGAGGCATCAATCGCGTAATTACCCAATAGCACCAATTGTTGTAGCGTGTCGGATAACAACCTGGCTTCTGCGTAGAGCCGCAATTACGCCGCTGCCTCTCGTGCGCCTAACGTTACCACCGCCGCGCTTTTCTTACAAAACCGAATTTCTTAAGACGGAATCGCTTAGCTCGGCAGTCGCTCGAATTTAAGGCATTGAGAAATCTTCGCGTTGCGACGGGACTTCACGTGTTTCGCACGTTATTAGCAAGCACTGTCGATGTCGCGTGTCGTGTCGCTAGAATGTCTGCGTAAAACTCGAAATAACTCCTATCTATCTTTACCTTTTAGGTGCGGATTCGCAAGCGAAGACGATAGAGAGGAGCGACGCGGGATGGAGGGGCGTCCAAGTTTCGAGCAAGTCACACGACGTTGTTCGGGACGATAGCAGGTATACTGGGACTTCCGGAAGTAATAGAAAGTCGTATATCACACGTTTCCGTGATAGTGCCGATTCGTCGCGCGAGCATAACGCAGTCGGTTCACGCGCGAGCGATTTCGCTCCGAGCGCGACGGTGCGATCGTTTAGCGCTCGTCGGTCCAAGATCGACGACATCTGGACGGTGCCTGAATTTAGAGCGATCAACGCTCCCCCGTATTTTCCAAGGACGGATGTGCTAGGTGAAATCGCGAAAATCGCCACTGTCCGAAACTCGAGCGAGGTCGGCGCGTCTTCGTTCCACGTTTTCCCGGGCGGTCCCGAAACAATTCAGAACGGTAGGATAGGCTGGACGAGATTTAACCCCGATTTACGAGCCGTCCGCGCGGACTATTCCGAAAAGATGAACCCTGGGAATTTAGGGAGGTCGAAATCCAGGGTGACTTCGAGTCTCGAGCCGGTAGTCGCTCAAACGAGGCACTCGGCGGGAAGTGATTTCTTGGCGAGTCATGCACCTGGTTACGAGAAGACGAACGACGATGTTTCTGTCGCGGTGGAAAATCGTCGGCAATCGAGTTCGATTAGGTCCGATTCACTCGCGAATAAGGGCACTGGAGCCGAGACGTCACGTTGGAAGTTGGAGCACGGTGTAAATAGATCTTTTTTGCAAACAGCAAAGACGAGTGTCCCGAGTAATTCTCAGGTGGACGCCGCTGCTCGTTCTATTCATAAAAATCGTAATTCGATTCGTGAAAATGTAGACTCGGTTGTGATTTCGCATGGAAATTCGAAGCCGCGTGTCATCGCCGATTCTTCTCGCCGCATTGGCGGCAACCAGCGCGACGGCTTGAATAATTCAAGAAGATCGTCGCACGGCACGGAGACGACCTTGATCCCGAATTCGAAATCCAAAGTCGTTGGTCACAGTCGATCAGCTGCGTTTCCTCGCAAGAACGCACTTACATCCCATAGAAATTTCGTTAAGCTCCGATATCCGTACTCGATTTCGAGTCGGCGGAACGCCAGCAACGTTGCGTCGAGTACGAAGCTGAAGAACGGCAACGACGCCGGTTCTATCGGCGTTGAGCTGAGACAGCCAGCAAAGGGCCACTTGACGCAAACAGCCGCGAGGAAGCCCGTCGGTCTGGGCAGTCACGCGACGTCCACGCCGACGAAGAGCAGCGGTCATTTCTCGTCCGCTCAGAATTCGCCGAGTCAGGGAGTCGGCGACGGGAACAGAGTAGGAAACGGCGACACGCCTGTGCAATACAGCGCGCACTTGAAGAACTGGCCGAGCGAGGCACTTCAGGACATGGAGGATCTGTACAATTACGAGAAGTACACCTCGTCCTTGGAGGACTCGAGCCATGAGTCGGGTCTCTCGGGTGCCGATGGAATGCCGATCCTGTCGTCGAATAATTATTTTGATCATACAGATCCGATCCTCGACTCCAGCGTGAAGAAAATTATTCACTGGTTGAAGATACCGGAGGTCGTTCCGAATAGTACGCAGTTCCTTGATTACAACCTTGATGACAAACCGATCGAGCCGGCCTTCGAGTCGATCTACGAAAACTTGGAACCCAATCGTCCGCTGGACGCTCACGACGACAATTATGAGGCCGTAGCTCTTCAGGATTCTACATCGCCGAATCAAGATTTCGATCGAACAGACTTTCACGCGAACTATCCGACCCGATGGTCAAATCCGAGTTCAGTCGTTCCTCCCCAATACATAACGGACTCTTCGAATTCCTCCGCTGTTATTTCTTCCTCTTGGTCCGACGTGGCGTCGTTACGGAACAAGACCATTTACAACCCTATGACGCACGTGACGCAGAACACAGTGGTTCATATTCTGAACGACGGCTTGAAGAAGCCGAATGTGACCGTGACGCAGTTGAAAGCGCCCGAAGCAGGTGCGGCAGTCGTCGATCAAGCGGCTTCTTCAGGATCCTCCTCGGAGCCCTCGGCGGACAGACCCAACGTTCACATAATGTTCACTTCTCAGGAGGACGAAGATAAGAGTCCTTCCAAGCAGGAGACCAATACCTTCCCCTCGTCGACCTACAACACGAACTGTCCGATGATTTTAATAAATACTTACACTCGGGTGAACAACACGATTCAAAGCAAGGAAGGGTGTACCGATCTGAACATAATTGTCAACTCGCACGTCTCGAATACGAATGTGTTCACGCCAAGTGGGACTCCGGCGATCGCGGAGGATCAGCAGACCTCGCTGGCGACGCAGAGCTACGGCGATGCAGACGAGAGCGAGAAATATGCTGAAGCGTTCACCGATCTCTCGCAGGAGGATTCTGTGGACAGTTACGTAACCGTGTCGACTGGAACGTACGACTCCGCCCCGCTCGAGTCGCCGCGGCCGGGTCAACACGATTACTACGATTCCCAAAAAGATCCCAATGAGATCCCAGACCGATGGACTGATCCCGCACAATCAGGATTGTCGACCGTCGAGGTGTTCCAGGGTACTCAGATCAGCGTGTCCGGCTCGAGCGTTCCGTTAGTGGACGCGGAAGTGACGGCGAGCCCCGCTGGATCGTCCGTCGATGGTCCCGCTGTCGGTCCCGGCGATGACGCGTCGGGTTCCGTGGTCGATCCACCAGCTGCTGGCGCCTCCGAGAGCGGACCACCTGTCGCCGGGAACCTCGATTCCGAAAATCCACCTGTGCCCGCTCAGGAATTGCCCGCGTACTTAATCAAGCCTGGTCCGGTGAAAGGTCAGGCTAACAACGGTCTGGTGCCAGGTACCTTGCAATTGCCGGCATTGTCAAGTCTTCCCAGCCTGCCTAGTATCGCCGTTAAGCCCGGTTTATCGAGCGTTGTCAGTTCGGCTTTGTCGCCGACTTCAGGCTCTTCGGGAGCTTCGTTGTCAAATAACGACGACGACGACGACGACGATGACTTGTCGCCAGGCGGTGTGTTGCAGTCTATAGCTTCGGTCTTCACGTACTTTTCCTTTTTAAATCCGCTGGGCTATAGCTTCTTCAGCCTCGCAGCGGCACCGTTCGCCGCGATGGCGGCTGGCATGCTCGGCGTAGCCGCGGTCGTCTTCCCGTGGGCCATACCGAGCGTCCTCGACTTCGGACGTTCCGCCGACAAGGCGATTAGTTTCGCACCGAATCTCGAGGAGTTCGTCAGACGAGCCGTGCACAAGTACGATCGTCAGAACGAATGGAAGAGTAGACGTAGGAAGCGCAGAAGATGAATCGCACTTCGATTGATCTTGTGACGCTTGGTGATCTTCGGATAAGTAGGCGAGCTATGGCATAAAGCTTGTATGAAGCAAGTACGCCCCCGCTTCTAGAGATACTTTTATTTAAATTGGACTTACAAAGGTAGAATATACTGTAATGATCGTTCGTATCGTTTGATACCAGATTGAAAATAATGCGTGGTTAGTAGGAAAGTAAAGAGAGGAAATAGCTAGAGGATTGTTTGATAAAAAAAAAACATTATGTGGGTACGCGCTGATGTAGCGCATATAATGATGATGCAGGATAATCGCATGGTACTTTCATTCGTTAAGGATGAAGCTTACTTATCTCGGTGAATAAAATACCAACTAAATAAATATAATAATTAATAGTTATCACATCCGTCCTTTATAAATATAATTTAAGTAAAATGATTAAGATGGTCGCCAAACAATATATTTTTGTATAATGTCTACTAGCTTAATTCTTACGCCAAAAGTAGCATGGTAAGAAAATACTTGCTATTTATATATAATGGTATGGATAAGGCGAATCAGTGCAGTCTTATTAATCTAATATTTTATTGCTATTAATAATTATTAATTCACGTTGTATTACTATTCACTGTTATTATGGTTATGTTTAGAATAATGAGAGTATTGACCTTTTTCTTTTATCGTATGTCGTATATTTATAAATTTCTAGTATTAAAACAGATGCTCTGATTGTACTTAATATTCCCTTTGCGATCTAAATTTTTCGTAAATGAATCAAGATCAGTTGTTTCGCTTAAATTTTTATTTAATTAGCGAGTCTAGTTTAAATCAAAGAATTTTTATTATTTAGTGAAATTTATGGGAGAAAAGTTAGTTTGCTAATTATAATTATGTACCGATTCGAACGCTCGGAGAATTACGCGATGCACTAACATTATGTCCAGCTTGATATAAGAACTGCAAAGAACTATGATTTGCGTTTCCTCCTGTATTTGTGTACTTTAATTAAATTAAATTTTACAGCATTTCAGGGCATTAGCAGTATTTGTGCCAACAAATATGTAATGATAATAAAACATTCGAAACAAAACATTAATAGTTCATTGGACGGTCATATAATTTTTTACGCCTTCGTGTAAATTATATATGTATAAAAAAAATATACGTTCCTATGGTTACACCTATGATCCCTCTAAATCCTATATTATATTATTAACATAGAAAAAAAAGTTATCATAAAGAAACTAATTATTAAAATTGTATTATCGTGGATTAAAATCTTATTATATATTGTTAAATTAATAATTGAATTGTAATTTTAAATTATGCAAGAATATTTGTGTGATTATATACACGTTTAATTTACTTATTTTAATTTTTTGAACGCATGAAAAACAAAAATAACTTTTCTTTATCAAATTTAATCTTGTATTATCTCTTTTCTCAGTTTCCGTAATTATATTTAAACGAGTTCAAATGTTTGTTATATTAAAATTGATTTAAACAAAAAATTGGGAGTAAATCAGTGATTACAGTCCATGTGTTATCTATTTCTCATTTTAAACTTTAATTCACGAAAATGTCCTAATTTCAGTTGTTAATTAAAATATTTACTGCTTTTAGATATCTTTAACAACAGAAAACAAAATAAAAATTTTAATTGGATTAGTTTCATTCTAGGCTAATCTTTTCAATTTATTTATTATGTAAAATCTACATTGTTCATCTATAACGTAATAATGTATTTCAATCTCTATATTGCTCTATTACACTCTATTGCTTTCTTACGTTACATTTAATTATATTCATGGTGCTTAACGATGGTGTCAGTCTTTTACTGTGCGAATCAAGCCTTAATTATTGCACAGAAAAGGTAAGAATAATATTCGATAACATGTAGCTGACATTGAAATGAGCATTGCTGATCGTTTAATTCAGTCATATTTTTTTATTTATAAAATTTCGTAACAGATGAGAGAGAGAGAGAGAGAGAGAGAGAGAGAGAGAGAGAGAGAGAGAGAATGCGTATCTTATTTTATGAATGATTAATAAAAATCACGATTTAGAACGAAATAAAACAAAGGAATATTATCATATTATATTTATCATAATATGATAAGATAAATTCAAATCTCTTACGAGTATATAAAATGCGATACTACGTCATGTAGTGTCGTGACGCTGATTTAAATTTGAAACACTCAGCGAATCTGTATTTCATTACTCTACAAGAAAAGTCTAACGGAGAAATTTTATTTCAGTGGAGTCAACGACACCCACCGTGATCTGAAGGATCTACAATACATGGATCAATCTCTGAGAACCGTCGCCACTCAGCTCCTCAACGTCACACACCCGCAGGACGTGATGACGGTAAATAACAAGGAACTCATCACGGCCGAGCACAGCGTCGCGACTACGCCGAAATCACCGGAGAAGAATACCCCATCGCTGATAAGGAATGCTAGTTCGGATAGCGGTCTGAATTTGGAGCCTGTAAGCGTGAGTTTCGGCAGGCCGATCAATTCTAAGTTCAGCTATTTCGAGAACAGCCATCCGGGCCAAGCGATGGCGATGACGGAAGAGGAGCTCGAGCGGGAGATGAGCACGACGAGGCTGATCACCGCCTACAAAAATCACCCGACGACCACCGGTGGCATTTCCACTTGGATTCTGCTGAATCCGCCGTCCACAACTGTGAAGAGCACGGAGATCGAGAAGACGAAGACACAACAGCCATTCCAGACGGAGGTGCGACTCACGGTGAGACCGAGCTCGACGATTGAAAAGGTGGAGACGATCCCGCAGCCTGAGAAGACCGTGGAGAAGACCACGCCGCAGTTGACTCCTGTTATAACCACCGAGAAAGTGACCGTGATCACGAAAAAACCGGCTGCGACGACGACGAAGAAGGCCGCGACTACTTTAAGACCGGAGAGAATTACTCAAGATTCAGGAAAGACAGAAACTTCGGCGAGCACGACTTTGAAGGTGATCCGCACCACGACAACGAGCACCTCGACGACGAGCGACGGGACGGCTACGTTAACGACTGTTCTCACGACGAAGAAGACCACTCAGCCGCCGCGGACCACCTCTAAGCCGAAAGTCACCACGCCGAAAACGACTTCCAAGCCGACGGCAACGAAGGTAACAACAACGAAGCCGACGACGACGAAACCGGCCAGACCGAAGCCAACGCGGAAAACCACGATCAAACCTGAAACAGTGAAGAACGAGACTTCCGCGTCGACGGGTAAGATCGAGAAGGTGACCTTTAAACCGGTCCCGATCATCACGACCCTGCAGGACAAGCTGGAGAACACCGAGAAGCCGATATTCGTTACGAAGATAAAGGCATCGGTGCTCATGGACACTCAGAAGACTCCGACCACGTTACTTCCAGCTACTACCGCGTCTACCCCAAGCGCGAGTACCACGTTCAAATCGACTTTGTTCAGTGCGGACCTCGTGGAGGTGCCAGTGAGATCGAAGCCGATCGGCACGAAGGTGAACAACGTACTGAAGGTACAGCTGAAGAAGCCCGTGGATGAGACTACGCAGATTGAAATAGAGCCGATCAAAGTGAACGCGCCGATCCTGAAGATCGAGAAGGTCGACAAGACCAATATGGATGAGATTCTGGCGAAGGACACGGACGATCTTAATGATTCCAGAATAGACCTAAAGTTTGACTTTAATCCCGAGCTAACCAGGATCAATGTCGAGACGCAAACGGAGGAAGCGACGACGACGTCGCCGGTAAGTACAAGAGCGTCGACCACGAAACGGCCGAGGCATAATTCGAAGAGGAAGAAGAACAAGACACGCAGGCGCAAGCCTACGACACCGACGCCAAGCTCGACGACAGTCGCGATGGTGCCTGTTGTAATGGAGGCCGGCGAGAGCGTAACTGACCCCACCTACATGGATAACGCGGTCCAAGAGTCGAAGATCGCGCCTGAGACGAAGGTCGCGGCGAACAAGACCAAGAAGAAGCAGCCGCAGAAGGCGATCGGCACTCAGATCTACAACTTCCTCAGTCGCGAAGTGATGCCTAGCTTCGGCGTCATGTCGCTGGTAGGTTTGGGTCTCGGTCTCGCCTCGTATTTCCTGTATCCCTTCGGCGGTACGATCACTCGTAGGAACTACGAGGTGGAGCCGAACTACAAGTACAACATGGACGAATACGGCGGTAATTACGGGCAGAGCGAGGAGGAGATGCTGTCCAAGGTGTTCCAGGGTATGACGAATTCCGAGAACAAGTATCCCGGGGGGAAAGACAGCTACAACGGCAACTACTATCACTATCAGCATTACGATGGCGCGTACGACACGCAAACGACGAAGAAGGCCGATTCGAGATATCCGTCGGTGTCCACCTCTCCCGTTTATAAAACGGTGGAGAACACTCAACCGGCGGTGAAGTACCGGAACACGGACTTCCGCTATCCCGAGGTACAAACCACTCCGGTTTACTACGATCGCAAGCGTCCCGACCTCGCGGCGGAAGTCGGCGCGGGCTCGGCGGCGAATCGGCAATTCGTGGTCGGCAGCGTGCCCAAGGAGTATTCGTACGACGTGAAAGTGGCGAACTCGCCGGTGGACAGGAAGAAAGGCGTTGGCTACGTGTCTACGGAGGTCGGGCAGACGCAGTTCGAGAGGGACGTTGCGCAGGGCTTCGATTTCCCCAACGCAGCCGCCTTGCACAGTTACAGCCATCTGGGGGCATCGACTATCCGACCGGACGACGGCTACGAAGAGATTGAGATAACGCCGACCGCGGTGGCCGTCGAGCACGGGCCGCGGTCCCTCAAGGTCAAACGCGCCGCCGTTAACGAGGCTGAGGGCGGCCGGGGACGGAGCTGGAGGTCGAAGAGAGACTCGGTAATACAGATAATACCGTCGAAGCGCGAACTGGAAGAAGAGCGCGAAGAGGCGGAGAAGGAGGAGGATCTGAGCAACGAGATTCTGGACATCATCGACTCGGCGCTGCCGGGTGGCGGGGAGCCGCACAAGACGAGCAGCGAGAACAACGAAGTGGAGGATCTCGAGGGGCAGAAGAGGAAGCAGCAGGAGGAAGCTAACGCGTACGCGAAGGCGTCCACCTACAAAACCATCGTGGGAAACACGGAGGGCACGACGGAACACCCTGCGACCGCCACGATCGTCGGGAAAATGGATGACGGCGGTACCAGTGTCTCTTCGGAGAATCCCTCCGATAAGGATACCACGCATCCCACGGACCCGAAGAGTCCCGAGACGACGACCGTCGAGTGGCTCGACAGCTCGGCCACGAAGAAGCCCACGGAGGGCTTCAGCCTCCTAAATTTCGTGAAGAAGGTGGCCGAGATCAAGTTCAGACTGGGCCTGACGATCCTCAAGCACGCCAGCGAGGGCCTCGCGCGGTATCTAGGTCACGTGCAGAAGAGAATCAACGGCGAGGAATAAAACGAAGGGTAAAATCGCGGTGGAGCGGCGATGGAAGTTTTCGCGTCGTGTGACGGTACGCGTTTCTTTCCAATTTCACGGCGCGATACGGTGGACACGCGGTGGATAACGGCGACGGACGGCTGTAATCCTATAGTAACGGTAGTCAGTGAACGCGAAGAAGCGACTTCCCCCCCTCGACTTCTTCGCAGTCGATTTGAGACGCGATTTCACGGGCAGTCATTTTTGTCCATCCGTAAACGATCCTATGCGATACGATACGCGATCGTCCTTTCACTTAGAAAGCTAAAACGACGAAGGGGAACACGGACTACTGTTACGATCGCCGAACGCGCGGCGTCTTCCTCTTCAAGGTATCGCCGTAAACATCACGGATGGGGAATCCCGTGTCTTCTTTCAGAATCTGTCTCAGTGCTCGAGGGATCGGCGACGATCGCCTCAAGTGTTCCATTGCGACATTGTTAAAAAAAAAAAACTTCATTCGAACACAAAATGTCTTAACACAAAATGTCTTAACTTTAATCTTTGGGTCCTGGTATGACATGCACGGAATGCGTCTCGACACGCGATATACGGCATGACAAGATGCATTCCAGGGATACTTTGTCGAAATCGAGACGATCGAGATAGCCGCGGGATTGGTGAGGGGTTTCGAGAGATTTTTCTCGCTCTCTCTCTCTCTTTTTCTCTCTCTCTCTTTCTCTCTCCTTCTCTCTCTCTTTCTCTCTCTCTCTCTTCCACACACAGGATCGATTGGATCTTTATTGAAAGTCGCTTTTTAATCTCTCTACAATTGTTTGGTATATGCGCGCTGCTCTCTTACCCTCTCGCTGGAGGGCGAGCGAAGACATATGGTGGAGTCGATTACTGGGCAGCTTATACTGTAAAGTACGCTATATAACTAAATAAATAAAACGAGTTGAACGAATAAATAAATAAATAAATAGATAAGTATGCAAAACACTCTATGTAATACCCTGGTATGCGCTATGTAAATAAATATTGGAGAATGTGTGAACGCTTGTGTTTCTCTCACGCCAAAGCGTTGATCTTTGAAGGCTGCCGCGATTATTTCAAGTCATATCTGGGAGAAAAACCGAACGTCTGAAATTAATACCGTCGGGTCGTAAACGAACCCGAATATGGCATAATTTGTTGTAGACAAAGCACTTGTTGCGTCGCGGAATAAATTTACATTCGCCGCCGACCGTTTGGTCAAGCGTAAAATACAGATAATAAATATTCATGCGGATGGCGATAAAAGTCGTATTACGTTTCCTTTTATACAATCCAAGCGCCGTGTCAACAATTTAAATGCGGTAATTCAAAGCGACGAGGAAAATAGCGAAGTAGCGCTGGGAAAGTGGTTTTTGTTTCACGTAATTATGACGAACTTTTTACCCTTAACTTTGCGCTTTACTCAGCGACCACCAGAACAGCAACAGGTGATTCTAAATCGATCGTGCTTATACACTCGCCTGTACGAATAGGGCTACATTGATTATTCAGAGACACATTCGATATTGATGCGCTGTCTATAGCCTAACTGATTAATACAATGCAATATCGTGGAAAGTAGTTCGCGAAGTACATCACTTGACTTCGGACCCACGTGCGATTGAGATGTAGACTCTGTCTAATTTAAAAATGATTTTTCAATGGACTTGAGAGACACTGTAAAAATACGAGAAGATATGAGTGTTCCAATAATACTGCCAATACGCGGAACATTGTATATAAATGTACCAATAATACTGCCATGCCGTATATAATGTACCGTTTGGTCGTTCAATTCAATGATACGGAACAAACGAGTAGTCGGCGCGAAAGCAATTTCCGGGTAAACCATTTCCGTTTCTGGGCTCTCAATGTTTTATCCTGTGTCTCAACATAATTCGCACTGTGTCGTGCACCGCGTTTCCTGTCGTTCGCCAGCCTAATGAGTTTTTCTTTTTCCCCGAACGAATTCTGCTACCTTATTTTCTACGGTCCTATCGGTCTCCTTAGTTGAACGTTATACTCCCTCGTGAGCTTATGCAGATCCACTTCGAGATCGTTGTTCAGGGTGGGTTCCATCAGTCTCAGGTCTCTCCTTCGACGACCCAGCATCATCGGTATCATCATCGCCATTGTCGCCGGAAGCATACCTGTCGTTCAACAAATGGTACGACAATTAAGAAAATAAATTTAAACAATATCAATACTCCGCGGTTTGAATTCACGTATTACGCACATTTTTATCACGCAAAGTTGCGCTCCGTTGACGTGAATTTATTGTGGGAATAATTTAAATAGTGCTAAATTCGTTTTTGCGACACGACGCGATTAGAACTTTAATAAAAACAACGAATACTTTTAATCGACCTTACTTGGCGCGTGTTTAATAAAAGTAAAATAAAAAGATATACAGTACGACGTTTCGACCAAGGGTTTAGGTCCTTTTCAAGCGCGAATTCTAGGGGGGGGGGAACCGATAATCGGAATTACAAGTTTATCGAAGATACAAATTAAATTAATATTACAAATGAAAAAGCTAGATAATTAAAAACTGTACAAAGATGATATATAAAGCGAAACGAGATCATAAATAATGATTATTATTAATTTGTAATGTTAATTTAATTCGTATCTTCGATATAACATATCTTGAGATATAATTTGAGCTAATCTGTTGCAGCCTTACCTGCCCCGACGGCCGCTAGAACGGCCGAACTCGACGGTTGCGTGCTCAGGGTTGTGTGCCTGATCGGTCTTTTCTTCAGGATTTGCGGTACGGCCGTCAGCTTCTCCATCTCGTACTCCTTGCGGCTCTGCTCGACGCTCTTGAACGTCTTTTCGACTTCCAGAAGGCCTCCGTGGGACGTCGTCGTGTTTGTGCCGTTGATCGATGGCAACACCGTCAACCTGACCTAGGTAAACGATCTTTCATAAAGCGGCTGTCAGCGATACCCTCTTTGGCAAATCTCCACGTCACTAACAGCAACGACAACTATCTTCGCGAAATTAAATCACGCGTCCCTTTTAATTATTCTGAAAGAAAGGCAGACTCTAAAAACTGCTTGACGCGAGGCAGCGAAAGGACATACATTTAGCTCATAATTTAAAACGAATCCCTGATCTCTCTTTGATCATTTAGCCTAACCTGGCGTTTCGATGTCATCACCGCTATCGGAGGGTCTTCGTCTTCTTGCCTATCCCCGTTCTCGCGATTTGTAGTATTGATCCTCTTAAACGGCTCTGCTGAATTGATCGCGTCGACCTTGATTGATCTCTGCCGCGACTTGGAATATCCCCGGTTCGTCGACAAGAGGACCCATTGGCCGTCACCGCTCGCCGGGTGACTCGGTGGATGATTGTCCACGTATTGATAATGCGAGAAATTCGGCCTCTCGGTGATCATGGTGGGCCGGGGTCGATCTTGATCGTATCTGGACGGGTAATCGTGCCAATTACTCCCGTCACCCGACTGGTCCTTCTCCGAATATCTATCGATAAACTGATACGAGGAGGTCTGCGGTCTGGACCAAGTGCTGGGGAAATTCGCCGGCCTGTCGTCCGTGATGATATCGCTGCTGGGGGGACGGTGAGGGTCGTACTTGTTCCAGGACGGTCTCTCCGGCGGCCACTTCTGCGCCTGATTAGACGCGTCCTCAGGGCGGTAAGGGGGACGCGAAATTGGTTTCTGCCACGGCTTCTCGTTGTTGTCGGGCCAATTGGGTTTCGGTTTGTCGTACCTGAGATACGAACGTTTACTCTTGCATTTGCTTAAAGCCGATATTTCGCGGGGGGAGCACGTTTTTGGTACAACATAAAGTAAAAAAGAAGTGGATATCCAATTGGATATTAATACGTGGTTTTTACCCTGAAGACTTTTAATAATAAAAAAAAGTCCTAAGATCTTTAGAAGCTGTTAAAGAATGAAACATTTATCTTCATTTTTTTGCACAAATTAGCTTTAGTGTGTAAATAAGGGGATAAAAGAGTGAAAAGTAAAATTTCCACTTTCTTGATACGTTTCTTAATATAGAGAGCGCCGTAAAATGAGGTGTACCGCTGGACTTTGTAGACGACTCGCAAGAAAGAAAGTTTCAATTCGAAGCCAACGATAAATATCGCTCGTTACAATAGCCACAAAACTCATTTTCGAAAATTGTATATAAGGCCGTGTAATGAAAGGAAAATTAACGGTTGTACTTGCCACGGTTTGTTGTTTTCATAAGTGGGTCTGATGGTAAAATCGCTGGCCCATGGTTTCATGCTCGGTTTATCCCATGGCTTTATCTCCGGCCAAGGTCGTTGCGTGCTGGGATTGGCCTGCCACTTGGAAATTTTGCTCTTAGACCACGGAATTGCTTCCAACGTCACCCAGCCGTTTCTGTCCTCGTAAGTGTTCGTGCCGTAGTATTTATTTCTCTTCAAGGTGTCGTTTAGCGCCTCGCTCAGCTAAGCTCGGCAAAGATAATGAAACATTAACCAACACATTCTTTATCTAACGAGAAATTCTACACAGCATGGAATTTAAAATGATTAAAATATCTTTCTTTTTCCTTCTCTGCTCTTTTATTCGACCGTCCAATGGATAAGCTATTCTGCTATTGTTTCGTTCTAAAACGTATGTTTCTTACCGCATCCTCCGGTGAAGTGGCATTTGAGATCTGATCAAATTTCTCGTCCTGTTCGTGGAGTGTCGTGGTCTCGGTGGTCTCGCTGTCGATCTCGAGAACAAGAGGCTCCGCGGGCGGTTTCACGATTCTGAAGGGATACTTGAAATTCCTCTCGGTGGTGCTTTTAACTTTGCTCGCGTATTCCTCGAGGAACTTGTTGAGCACGTCCGGATTGAAGGTCGACGACTCGACAAAGGAGTTTCTTCGATTGTACTGATCGCTCGATATCTCCTTGGTCATCCGCCCGTCGTCGTGCTCGTTTCCCGCGTTGTCGTACAGAGGATTCGGCGTGATCGCTATCGGATCCTGAAGAATCCTCAAGTTGTCCGCTTTCGTTCTAAACATCTCGGACGCGTTCGTTCGCATTTTCACGAAATACCTCGTGCTACCCTGCGTGCCTCCTAACGTCAGGATCGTCAGGAGCAGGCATACCGCTCCTCTTGTCGTCATCTGAAACACGAAGAAACTTAATTCATACATCTCTCGGGATTTTAAGAGAATTCTCGCTTTTATGTCGTTACAATACATTTTTTTTCAAAAACGCAGCTCTGTCTTCAACGCGAATAAAAAGAGAGCGGTGAATAATCGCGTACAAATAATTGTCAGAAAATCACCTTGAAACAGGTGGTAAATATAACGATAGGAAACTACGGCTAAAAATTGATAAGTAACCGACGGAATCACAATGCAAATCGTATTAGCGCTAGAGTTTTAGAGAAACAGGGAATTACTATTCGAGATCACTGTCAATCGGGCCGGGCTCGGACGACCATCCCGGGACTTCGCACGTCGTCTATTTAATTCCACGGAATTCTACTGCGCGATTGCGACGCGGGAGAAGCGCCGGGGGAGAATAAATTCGCGTACACAACGCGTCGCACACTGACCGTGTCGATATTCGTTGTCCGAGTCGCCTTCAATTACATGAACAACGAAGCCCGCTTTGTCGCCGCTCGAAGATCCGTTAGCAGGAACTGTGCCCAACGTGCGCCGGCGTGTAATAGCGGAGTGATAGTAGTAACAATAACAGTAGCAACAACAAACAGTAACAGCAACAATAACAACAACGACGACGACGACAGAGCGACGTTACGAATGCGGAAGTGGAGTACGACGGCGACCTCGACTCCTCAAGGTCCGAGATGGCTCTGTTGCTGAGACGTTGCCCTCGTTTGCTTTTAATCCAGATCCCCACTTCGTCGGTGCTTGGTCCATTTTGCATCTTCCTCCGTTCCCCGTTGGGCCGTTGTGTTACTCCGTTCTTACCTCCTTGGCTTGGTCAACCTGGAGAACGGGCGCCACATTGTCTCTCCTTCTCGCCCGCGATTTCCGCGCGCGTCCCTTTCTCTCTTCCCATCTCGCGGTTTCTTCCTCTCGCTCCAGCCGCGCCATCCTATGCGGTTCCCCACGGGGGTTTTTCTCCTTCCCTCTGGATAACGATCGTTCTTGGAACACAATGAACAACAATGGGAGGCGAGGTCGGTCATGCCGGCCACGATCGATGATCGAGCCCATCACTGGCCTCCGACGAGTGAGCGATGTCTGTATTTTTGCGCGAGACACTGCTGTACACGGCGGGAATTTTCTCTTAAAATTTATCCCGAAAGTCATGCGATCGTGGGACAACGTGGCGTTTTGATGCATTTTACGAGAGTTTATCAAGTTTTACCACGCATTCTATTAGCAAAATGATATAATTACTACACTGACAAACAAATTTTGTTAAACTAAGTAAATAGATTTACTTAGAATTATTTTTGTTACTGAAGCAATTATTTATTCTATCTAAATAAAAATATCAAATTTCAAGTAAATCTATGTATTATATTAAGTAAATTAATTTAAATCATTACATTTTCTACATTCAAATAAAGATTTCGTGAGATATGGAATACTATTTATTAAATGAAATAATTGTTTTTATATGTTAAATAAGAAATCCAATTTTCTTCGCGGTGAAAATTACATCTTAGTAAACATTTTATAGAATTAAAAGAACATTTTTTAAATTAATAATTATCCATTCTTTGATATTGAATAAATGTTTACATTAAAGCAATGCATATTTTAATTTGTTTATTATTTTTTAAATTTAAGTTAATAAGCTACTAGGAGCCACCTAATGCATAATTTTCTTGAGTAAAGTAATATTTTTTGGATTAAGCAATTTTTTTTTATCAGTGTAGCGAAACGTATGGTAAAATTTAAAAAAACTCTCGTGAAATTCCTCGAAATGCCGAGTTGTCCCGCGGTCACATAATTTTCCAGATAAATTGTAAAAGAAAATTCTCTGCGTGTATGCTATGCGGGACAACGAGATACAGCGGTTTCCAAGGCATTCGCTTTTCTAACAGCCTCCTGAATAGTTGAGATACAAAGCATTTTATATTCCCGCACGGAGATATATTTATTTCAGAATGCCTCGCTTTCGCGTGAATTTCTGTAGGAATAACGAGCGCTAGATGACTAGAGTAAAACGATGGAGATGGAAAGTTCTCGCAAATGAGGCTGAAACATCTTTCTAATTCTGTTTACATGCAAATATCGTGATACGTCTGGATATTAACATATTGGCCTATGGTCTTAGGATAGAAAAATGTTAAAATTATCGCGCGAAGATATATAGTTACAATCAATCATAATTTTATATGTTTATTCATTTTTAGACTTTGAAACGTACATCGAAAGTATGGAACACGTACGTATACTGAGCCATAAAAATGATGAATTTGATTGATTTGTCGGTTGTAAATAACACTTTTAAACGTTCCCGTGTATTTTCCTTCGTCGGGATTACTAACATTTCCGCTAACGAATCTTAGATCGATCCGCTTGTAAAACAATCACTTCGACGAGTTATTTACAATACGCTTTCTCACTTATCAGCATCTCTAATCAGACACACTTACAACGTTGCAAAAATCCAGACAGTAATTCGAGACGCGCGTCTAGTGCATCCGGACGAGGAGCAACGGGACGAGCGTACGCAACCTGTCTTCGATCTCGCGGCGATTTTAATTGCCACTCTTGATGGGATTGTTCGGGCGATAGCAAGGCGAGCGGTCGCTAGGCTTCGTGGACGAAGACGTTGCTGCGATTGACCGAGAAAACTGAAGTGGCGCGAAGCCGATCTCCGATCGTTTCCCCGCACTCGTCGTTATTTGTACTCGCATTGTCCTCCTCCCTCAATGGAAGACAACGGCGATGAAAAACGGATGCCCAGACCGCGTTCGTGTCACGCGCTAATTGCGACGCTCGCGACAATGAGGGTGACGACACGACGGGCGATTCGTCGTCGGCCGTTTCTGTGTCGCCCCGACCGGCGACAGTGTCATTTTCACGTGAGTTTTACCTTTTGTCAAATCGCTACTTTCACCGTTTACACGGCAGAGCTCACGTTCCGACGTGGGACGACGGGGAGTTGCTCTCTCTTCTAGCCGCGGCCTCCTCTAGGCGCGGCACCGGAGGAGTTTCGGCTGCCTCAGAGAGAGAGAGAGAGAGAGAGAGAGAGAGAGAGAGAGAGAGAGAGAGAGAGAGAGAGAGAGATCGACCATAGGAATCGATCCGGAATCGCAATCCTTTCGAGACCGATTTCTTATTTCGTTCGCCGACTTCTACGTTAGAAGCGTAAAACGTGGAATAGCTTATAAAGAAATCCTGAATTCAAGAAACCATGCGCAACACTTCTTCCAGCTTGCAATCTCTTCTCCACTTATTGAAACGCATGAATAAAATATAAGCAACAATATCCGGCACATTTACATCATTTATAACGATATTTACTTCAATAATTATTTAGATTACTTTGTCACGGATGTGGGTACTGCCTAAAAATCGAGATACATACAATTTATATTCATTAAAAGTTTTAGCGCACTCTCTCTCTCTCTCTCTCTCTCTCTCTCTCTCTCTCTCTCTCTCTGCAGTGGAGCATAAAAATTTTCTACGATTTAAAAATTTGGTGCTATTATTCTTAAATAATTTTAACACAATAATCTCTTCTGGTACAAGCAAATATTATTATATTAATAGAAAAACTATTTATTTCATATATAACATTTACTAACTTTATATAATATAATATTATATAGGTATATATACTATATTATATTAATATAATTATATTTACTGTTACATTTTATATTATACATCTGCAAATGTTAAACGCGTGCATACCGCGATAATGCAGGAAATGATGTTTCTGGCTTAATGGCCGTACAATTAAGGACACGCCGACATCGTGCCGGCGTAAAGGACAAAGAAGGCCGGCGTCGATTTTCATGCTCGGCAAATCGCCGATTTGGCCTTCTTCGACATATAGTAGACGGAATCGGATCGGCGAACAAATCGTAGAATCGGCCGTTTATCGATTTTTGCGCTTTCGCGGCCCAGAAACCTCCGTCGTTCCCTTTTTTTTTTTTTTCCTTTGCCCATGCCTTCGCCTCTCATGTCGCCAATGGTGATTCCTGCTCGTCGCGCGAGTGAAACGCGTCTTAACAGTTTCCGTTTTACGAGCAGCTTCCGATTCTTCCGCCAGATTTTCACCGATCTAGGATTTTTTGCCCGGCGCCGACCCAGAAACGGACGATTTCTTTTCTCGTCTGCTGAGCAGCTATGCTCTTCCACCGATTTCCGCTGTATCTGCACATGCAACACACACACACACACACACACACACACATTACGTGTAATCCCAAACAAAATCAACAGACGTGTCCACGTTGCGTCATCGTATATTCTTCGCCTTTTGAAGTTTATTATCGGCAGGCCAAGAATTTGCATGGAAAGTCTTTACGTAAACCTGGAGCCTTAAATTTGAGTTGCAATGACATTTCTTTTAAAATATTCGAAAGTTATCAGCATACCAGTTTGTTCAATTGGTTGACAATAATGGAACGCTCTTTCCCGTTGTAGAATCAGGATAATTACGTAAAACGGACTCTTCTTTCTTTCGCCGTGAATAAGAACGAAATGGCACGTTTTCGGGATTGCAGAGGCGTGACGGATTTTCTTTTTTTCTTTTTACTTCCAATTCCGGTTACGACGCGGTCAACTGGCCTACTCGAAACCGGAATTGGGTCAGTCTAGACACCTAACCGCGAAAACGATTATGACGATGCTGAAGAAAGGGTAGAATGGAATAAACGCGAATGCAATAGACGTCTACTTTCAGTGTCGGTCGTATCGGAGGGAGAGTCGCGTTAACGAGAATGATATGAGACGAAGTGGAAGGGGTGAAAAGGTCACCGCGAGATCTAGTCCAGATGTAGGAGATCTACGCAACGGTAGAAAGTTTCAAGGAAAGTACTTGTGTGGTATTGGTATCAAATAATTTGTATTAGATGATCGTCCGATAATTCCTTGAATGCACAATTTAAAATCAAGTCATTTTTATACATTATATGTTACACATAATTATGTTACACATAAATGTATATCGTAAAAAAACCTTACAAAGGTAAAAACTGTACATCCAGTACACAAAAAAACATTTAAGGTGTACGCAGTGTATTTTTGTGTACATAAAAATGTTTAAGAAAGATTGTAAATAAAAAGTGAAGCTGTATTATTCGAAATTATCATCTTAATTTGACATTTCATAAATTCCCTCCTTCGATTTTTATATTATTCGCTTCTACCTTTCGCCGAATTGTCGATAATTTAATACCAGTATACAAATTCGTCGCACAAGCGTGAAGTTGATTGTACACGACGGAGCTGTTTGAATGAAATGTGCAACAGCTTGCGTAAAGAGTTACTACTTTTTTTTTGTAGAATATGAAAACTCTAAGATCATCGCGGAGCATATAGAACATATCGGAGTGACCCCGGCACGAAACAGGGTCAGACTCTCACCGCTCGGCGATAAAACTTGGCTTAGAAAGTCTTTTCACCCCTTCCGCTCATTATAATCGTGTTCCGCGAACACTGCTGGAGCAAGTAACGTCTCGTATCTTACTTACGCAATTTAGCAGTCTGGTATGTTTCGCTCGTTTCTATTTTACTGTGCGCCGCTGAATTTCTCCGGAGTTTTCTTTCACGAAATCATATGAAATATTATATAGAAATGCAAAACAAAAAACAAACAAACGATAACGTCCCCAATTTCGTCGATGTATAATTCAGACTTATTGGCGAGTTATATTTTCCCCCGCAGCATTAGATCGAAACTTGACAAATTAACTTTTATACGTTTTACCTTGCAATTGTATTAAATGTATCATTTTAGAAAACTACAATGGCAAGAGCGAGAGGAAGAAAGAAACGGACTCGAAGATGAGAAGAAAGGAGAAAGAATGGTAAATTGATTACTTTCTCCCTAATTAATCGCTAATATTTCCGTTTTATACGAAATTGCTTTGAAACACACGATCTTGTCTCGTTGCGGCGTGTCATTCATTTACGCCACGATGCACCAGGTTTCGCGGCTGCGGCTGCTTGAAATAAATGTCGCAACGCTCACCTTGTCAACAACAATTGGAGTGCGGACGACGAGCGCGGCGGCAATTAAGAATTGTTCTCACGTTCACGCTTTTTAGAATACGCCCGTCGCTTACTCTTGCCTTTTTCGCGAGTTAAAGTCGCAGGACGTTCCACCAAATGCCTTAGTACTCGGACATCTCGCAATGGAAATAACTGTTCCCTGCACACGCTCGTCATCGCAGACGTACGAACATCATTCGCACTGATTGCCGACTTAATCGAACGAGAAACATGTGGTTGCATAAGAACTCCATGTGTCGCTTCCTCCTGGCTCGTCTTTTGATCGTCGGCCTAACACTCTCGAAGGCCCTCAAAGCGTCTGAAGAGATACGCGAAACGAAAGTCACCTTCGAGGAGACTTCCTCGACATCGGATCAGTCCGTTCGCGAAACAACGACGCCTGCTTCGTTGTTAAGACCTGACAGCGACCGAGAATTAACGTCTCCGACCGTCGTCGAAGGCCGCTCCCGAAACAATTCCAACGTCTTCAAGCCTAGCAAGCACTTGGGCGAAATCGAGCGGCCGGCTGTCCGAACGAGCCCCTTCAACAATGTGCATCACGTGAGATTCGAGAACAATGTTCACCTAGATTCGCAGCACGAGCGGTTTCACAATGTCCTTCAGGACGCGTCGCAAGGCTCTGGGTTGCTGGACGAGGCGACGCGATCGAGCAGAATTAAGTTCCAGGACGACGGCGCGGTACAAACGTCGAACATCCGTCATTCCTTCGATGATCGGCTGACCGTTACGGAGAGCCCGAGAGCGCAGTTTGAGGAAGGTCCCGTTGGTCACACGTTCGTCGACCAGACGTTCTTCCAAAACGTCGAGAAGCCGGAGATGCAGGAAATATTCGGGAAGACGACGACCGATCATCGGTCGACTGGCATTTACTATGACGCCTCGAGGTCACCGTATGTCGTCAATTATTACGCCGAGCAGAATCAGAATGCTTATCAGCCGACGTCGCCGCAGGAAACCGCGATCGAGATGATGAAGAGGCCCGAGGGTAACGGTGTTATGGTACTTCAGCAACACGAGTCAACGTACACGAGAAAGCGGAAATTTCCCTATTCGTTTTATCAGCCGGCTGGCGAATATCACGAGGTGCAATACATGGAGGACCCACATCAGACTATAGCTCATCCGCGCGTGAGAAGGTGAGCTTTTAAATGCATTACTGATTATTTGCTTTTTTTAAAAAAAAAGCAACGGTGTCGGGGCAACAATGTAAGGGCCAGTTTCACAAACGTCGGTTAACTGTTAACCAGAGTTCAGTCAACTTCCTATCTTTTTCTATTTTGTTATCTAAGAAGAGACAGAGAGAATCAATTAACCTTCGGTTAGCAGCTAACCGACGTTTGTGAAACTGGCCCTTAGAGAGGTAATATTAAACGTCAATTATTTATCTTATCTCTGCACGATATCAACTTTTTCATATTCCTCGAGATACTCCTCCTTTAATTCGTGAGTTAATTGCATTGCGTAACGCAGCCAGCCATATAAATATTGTGCTTCAAGTTTAATTAAGATATTATCATTCTTTAATCGCACATTTGTTTTGAGATGCGTACGTGCATGTTGAGAGCGCGCGAGAGAGAGAGAGAGAATGCAAGAAATGTTATTCAATATCCATTAAATCCACGCAAGGCAATGAATAAAAACTTTCTTCAACTGAATTCGTATTACGATCATGATTACTTAATTTATATTTCCTCGAAACACGTGTAGCACGTTGTACTACATATATAAATAATACACACGCAATATGTATACAGAAGTAATAATCTTATATAAAAGTAATATTATATATTTTGGAAGAATTATATTATTTTTCATTATCTTTCATCGTCCAACTCATATAACTATCGCGAATTGTTCGAACAGCAAATTTAAAATGCGTTCTATATTTAGACCTAACGAAACGTTTCATTTTTCATAAATATTTACTCAAGATTTATTGTCTTTTTTTTCAAAATATACAACCAGAACACGTTGTTCACAGGCCGTTCCCTTGGAAGAAAATCATTCATCTAATTGGTACTATTCTGCCGCTGGGCTTGCTACTAGCATCGTTGAAGCCCAACGTCGTGCGGATCGACAACTCGACAACGTAAGGTTCTATTCTCCTCGTCTAATTCAAACATCCGCCTATATTTGTTAATCAAGGACGAAATTCCATTAGCCAGCCGAACATCGTCCTCTCGAAGCTGCGGCTCGCTGATCTGCCGGTCGAGCATAAGCAAACACGTGTACTCGACGATCCATCGGTCGGTTGCGAGAATCAATCGGTCTGCGAATTGATCTTGGCCGGCGGCGAACCGCAATCCAACATCCTCCAAAATATCCTATGGAACTTGGCCACCAGGTAATCGGCTTCTTCAGGCACATTTTCCCATACGGCTCTATTGTGTTACCGCGACACGACCGTGACAATTTCAACAAGAACACGCATTGTTTTTTGTACTAACAGAACCCCGGACGATGTCGCAAAAAGAAATGGTCTTCGCGAAGTGTTCAGCGCCGTCAGGAAAAAAGACTGTACGACGATCAGCTGTTAACGACTGCCTAGGAAGCCAGCGGATCAGTATGCACGCGATCTCTCCTGCGTGTCCGTTGATTTATGGCGTTAATGTTCGCACATTATGCAAATTTCACGGCTTTACGCGTGAAACAGCGAGAGTATAAAAATCGCGAAACGATTATACTACACAAATCACATATAATATTATCATTTGACATATATGTAATAATTCTATTCATAATATAGCAGCATTAATTACAGCATTATATTATGTAGACGATATTATATTATTACATTGTCCATTTCGAATTGTGGAAACGGCGTTCGAAAGGAAGAATATCTTCGTCATATTTCACGATGGTAGCTTTAATTATATGTAAAACATCATGTAGCTTAACGACAATTCTCAATAAAAACGCAATACACCGTCGGTATATAAAAAGCGGCCATTTTACCGCGCACTTGTGTCTCGCGACAATTGGCAAGTCTTATTTTCACGTGCAAACGAATGTCACGCGAAATAAGCTTCACAAAGATAACGAATGTAAGACGAAAATTGGACTTGAGGAACGAAGTGTCGGGGCAAGTTGGAGGTGCGTTATTCGGAAATTCGTTCCGCCCGTGCATCCGTGCCGACCTCGTCCTCGCAAGTGAAAGTAGTCGCAGGGTATAAAAGTAGGTCGGCGTTATTCTATGGCAGCGCGGCCCGAGAATTTACGGATGCAGCGGACTTTCGGACGACGAATAGGGGCTGGCCAATTATCTCACATACGCACGCCGTACATTACCGTTGACAATAATTACAAGTGGCCAAGCAGGAACGGGACACGTCGCGATTTTTAATTAACAACTGCCGGCGAGATTAAACGGATAATTTGATGGCAACGTAGCAACGTGTGCTTGATATTCATTGCCGCTCGATATTTATGTTTTATATTATATATTTTACGCTACTTGCGTTATATCGGGTGTACTTGCTCTTTTCACTACCTTTTTAAATTCTATGGTTCGCGGGTTGTACAGCCGAGTTTTGCCTTAAACGAAAATGAGACGTCTACTTTTACATCAAGCAGCTAATGCACGGCGAAAGATGGAAATGACTCGAAGCAGAAGAAATCGATTAGGCAAGCAAGAGTTCCCTGGTGAAATAAACTTCGGAGGAGAGAACGAAACAATCATACCCTTCACTCAATTTTAAGCGAACTGTAATTTAACAGAAACGTTAATTCGCGACTTAGATGTAAAGATAAATAATGCTAATAACTAGAAAGTCGCAATAAACGACGATCTCTCCCGGCATTTTCACTGGGGAAAGAAATGACACCGAATTGGTCAAAGAATCTGGGCAAATAACACGTTAGAAATAGAACACCGGAATTATGACTTCGGCCTATATTTAGCTGTCGAGAGAATCCGTTTGTTTCGTTATCCATGGCGCAAATGTAATACAAGATTTACCGGAGAACGCAGCATCAAATTGCATTGCAGCTTTTAATCGCGCGATATTATATAACATGTAGAACGTATTACAGTTCCTTGAACGGTATCCACATGACAGTACATATTTGGAATGTCTCTTTTTTTTCCGTCACACTCCCGGAACTGTCAAGAGCATAATCATCGTTATTATTCCGATTATTCCTGTCACTTAGGCTCTGCTATTTAATTAATGATGTTCGAACTACTTTATTACAGGTGACGCGTTTATCCGCAGCGGCACCGAAAACGTCAATTCGAAGTAAATGATGAAATATTATTTTGCATCGATATATCATTTTGCGGCGAAAGTCCGTTCAAAATGTCAAAGATGCGCATCGATAAGAGAAGCGTATCGGTAATTGGCAATTAAGAGGGGCGAGTGTAGTAAAGACGAATGCCGGATAGGAGCCGGATTTCGGGCCGTGGACGAATCAGCTTCTCCATTTTCACCTCAGGAATGCAGGAAAGCCTCGGGTCGCGTTGATAACCAGTCGGCGCGTCTCGCGCGGTCCCAAATCGATTAACGACTCCTCCGAATGAATCCTCTGATCGCCACGCGAGCACGCGAGAACAAAAGACTTGTGACAAAAGGAAAAGAAATTACCTAATTCGGCGTTGCATTCCCCGAAGATCCGCTATTGCGTTCATACGAATTTGTTCGGTTAATTAAGCGAAACGCATACGCTGTGCGGTGCGACTTGTACCTATCTTCCAGGTTTGGAAAAACGAGAAACCAGCTTTTGTGAAACTATTTTAGTGTGAAGTCCGCTATTGGAATGTATTCTTTATGACATTCTCTCTGTCTCGCTATTTCTCTTTCTTTTTCCGTAGAGATAAAATAAACTTTGAAATTCATTGTTAGTCTAAAATATATTTATGTACAAACGGATGTCTAAATCTCGTTTTTGTCTACGTCATTTAAAACTACATCCACGCTACGTCTCCGCGTGTAAATTCTCAATAATAGCGTTCGTTCTTTCTCGGACCATTTGCCCATATATTGTCTTCGGCAGAACATTAACTTGCTGCCGAACGAGACTCCGAGGATAAGAACGTCTTTGTTAGGCGGTGCTCGTTGGCGTTTCTCGCGTCGTCTGGTTTTGGACGAAACTCGAATATTTCAAGGACGATCGGAAACTGCAGAACGAGCCTCGTCTCGGACTTGAAACGAAGATACGCGAATCGCGCTCATCGACTTCGGCATCGAAAGTGAGCCACTTTTCGCGGCCGATTCTCCACTTCCCGTGTAGAAAATATATATACTGACAGCGACGCGGGTCGCCGTTTCAAGCATAGTTGAGCAACGAGATCGCTCGTAAAACGGAAGAGCGCGCGCTTCCGCCGCGTTCGCGACAAACGCTTCCGAGATTCCGTCTCTTCGGCACCTTTTCACGCCCGAGGAAATTGTGCCAAAGGGGCGTCGCGTCCGTCGCGCGCCCAAGTAAAACACACAATGACGAGGTAACGTTTCGCGTTCCGGAAAATAAACGCAAATAAATCAATAAGCGTGCACGTCGGTTTTTTCCTGCATCCGCGTAAAAGAGGAGCCCTCCTTTTAACGTCGTGTGTAAAAAAAAAACTTTCACCGTTTCTTCCCACGATCTGAATAATTCTCTAATCATCGCGAGGCTCGCTGCGAAGATCAGAAGAGCTCGCCGATCGATATCTCTATCGCGGTGGGAAAATGCAAAGTGATTATTTTCCCGAAGGATCCCGCCAATTAATATTTAACCGCTTTTGATAAACGTTTAATAACACCCGTATTTAAACGCGACTCGTGAGACAATTCGTTTTCACTCTGTGACATTGGCGCGACAACTTCACGCTGTTTTTTTACCTTATAATCTGAAAGAACGCGACGAGAAGGCACATCTCTCTCTCCGCGGAGAGATCGCGCACAAACAATTAAATCGTACAGCCGGCGAGAGAATAATTGCCGGGACGGCGATCTCGGCCACGCGCATTACGCGAAAACGATCTGTCATACTTAACACAAATCGCATATAAATATATCCCTCAAAATAACATTCTCTTATATGAATCCGGTATTCTCGATACCGAAAACCTAATAAGACAACGTTAGTTTTGTCAGATTCTAATTTCACCTCGAGGAAAGTTTTGTGGAAACGGATCGAGGGGAAATTTGGAGACTTCGCTCTGTCGCCTTCCTTCTTTTCTTTTACCTTTTGGCATTAAATAAATTAAGAGAGCGTAATTTGAAATTTGGGACGATTTGTGACACTTGGGCCTGGTTGCACCAACGTCGCTTAACTTTAACTTTAGCTTAATTCACTCTTTGTCTCTTTTTCAAGGAAACAGAAAGAGACAAAGAGTGAATTAAGCTACAGTTAAAATTACGTGACGTTGGTGCAACCAGGCCTTAACACATATCGCGTATATAAATATATCCCTCAAAATAACATTCTCTTATATGAATCCGGTATTCTCGATACCGAAAACCTAATGAGACAACGTTATTTTTGTCAGATTCCAATTTCACCTCGAGGAAAATTTTGTGGAAACGGATCGAGGGGAAAATTTGGAGACTTCGCTCTGTCGCCTTCCTTCTTTCTTTAACCTTTTGGCATTAAATAAATTAAGAGAGCCCAATTGAAATTTGGGAGACGCGAAGTTATATTTACGTACTTGCGCCGCGCAAACTGAATTCATTGGAATCTCTCAATTTTCAGCATTAAATAACGCCGTAATCAGTCTCAGTTTCGCTTTTAATAAGAGAGAAACTTTGCATAAAGTACGGAATATTATCGGCGGGGGGGAAGGAGGGGGGGGGTGTCATTATATAAATTTTCTGGGGCATCTTGTGCATGTTCAGCTTTCACGGTTTTACACTTGAACCTGTCCGCTCTACGACATTGCCAGATAGAAGATAAATATCACATACGACGGCATGCCATCGCGACATGCAAGTCGTCGCCGTTTATCACGAACGGTTCTCGTCTTCCTCATTGCGTTAAATGCACAGCTAAATGTGCGGCAGCTCGATGCCGAGGCTGTTTTTAATATCAGTAAGTTTCACCACGGCGGAAGTGATGCGGCTCGCGCTGTGAAAGCGCATATCGCGGATAATGTATGCGAATGGCGAGCTTATTTCCACGGATGATCATGCATTAAGAATTGTCGCCCACAATTCTCGACTCGAGCTGCTAAATGTTTTCCACAAACTGTTACATAAAAAAAAAAATAGTTTCTTCGAATCAAACAAATTTTCTCTGAATTTTGACCCCGCCGGACTTTTATTTAATTTCAAAGAAATGACTTCTTTACCTTAAACCCAAATTTTATTTGACTGAAACTGGAATCCCTAAGAGAATTCGTATCTACTTCTTCAAATCCAGCAAATGTTTTAGCAGAAGTAAATAAAAATTTGGTAGAAACATGATTTCAACGTATCTCTTTTAACTTACGTAAATCTTTTTTCTAGGTGCAGACTAATACAATAATCTAATGTAATAAAAAGACAAAGTTCTTTCTTACAATATTTTGTCGTAAAATTGCGACGAATGATATCGCAGAATTTATTGGTATAAAAATTGACGCTCAGCTAAGTCTACGTTAGATTTAATTAGTAAATATTATAACACGATAACGAACACAATAATGATATCATTATAAAAATATATGTAGATATTCTAAAACACATTGTAAATGTATACAATTTACAACATATATATGCATATATGTTGCCGCTATAATTGGCAAATATTTTATTACGTCTAGAAAGCTGCTATTCTTTCAAAACAGACACGTAACATTTAAGAAAAGAAAAAAAAACTTGAAATCTATTCACGAAATGAAGAATTAAGAATTGCATGGTGATATCCGACTTACTGCGATTATCAGAATTTTCGCGTAGCATTTATTTATTGAATAATATTTTATTGAATTGTGTAATTTTGTATCCATTGTGCTGAAAACTTTTGTCGCGATACGTAAGTGTACGTAGGACGCTGCCTACGATACGTGGGCTCATCTCTGAGGTGTGTCAAGGAAAACGAGTGTGCCGAACGATATTGGAAAAGGCCTTTGTGCATCGCGATACGCGTGGGATACATACGACGTACACGCAACGTGATCACAATGCCGAATGATCTCGCCGATTGTTAGCGCAGCGTGATACCTCGAGGACGCGAGTGCTCCTCGAAAGTCGAGAACAAGATGGGAATTAAGGAAACATTCGTACGATCTGTACGATCTGATCGGCGATCTGATCGCAAAGAGGCGAATATCAAAGGGATATTTCGGAGATTCGAAATTCAAGGTCCTCGAAAAGAGCCTCACGTTTCTTTTATTGTTAAGGTCGTATAATCAGTAGACGTTCATATATTTTCTCTCCACGATATTTCGCGACAGTGGACGCATCGAAAACTCGTCGAAGACGAGAGACATACAATTCGCGAAGACCTTCTGCAGACTTTTTAGAGCTACAAGCGTTTAGGCTGAGATTTGTCGCTAATTAATGAGCTGTAAAATAATTGATTAACTACGTTGAATTTCATTAATAACTTTTTCTCCTTGAACAGATGCAGCTCAACGATTTCTTATTTTGTGATCATTTCTATCTGCTTTATATTATTTACAACGGCTGGATGAAACAAAGACACCAGAAAATTTCTTCACAATTGGTTAGGTGATGTCTTGTTATATAATAATTTGATTGTTGATCTCAATCAAATTTATTTACACTTGTTATTATTTTTATTGTAATTGTCACTTGTGTAAAAAATGTATAAAAAATACTGCACAAACAGATTTTTTTTCGATTATTATCAGAATCCGAAAACTGTACAACCCATATGTTTTTATACTACTTAGAAACTATCTTCTTCAAATTTCCCTTGTCCAACTCTAAGAATGACATGTAAGAAATCTGTTTCAATAACCGATTGAATTCAACACGAGTTATTAAATTATTTACCGCTGAATTGTCATTTATTGCCGCAGGGCCATTTCGTTAATCGTTTTACGAAGATACAGTGAGCATTTATGGAGTGTGAAATTGAGTCTTAAAAAAAGTTAACTAGCGATACCAGTAACAGTCTACGTTTAAGAGGCAATGAAAGCGGTACGTCTAATTTACAAGTCGTCGAACGGAGACAAATTTTAGCGCGCCAGGACCATTTTGCTTTACAAAGGGGATTAGCCGACAGACGTCACGTATTCTGAAATGCTTACATTAGATTTCCATAAGGAGCTACGCCGAAAGTCGGATGTTGACCCTACAGAGCTGAAAAGAGAAACTCGTTACATGATGTCTACATGGATCACTTCTCTCTTCGCTCACATTAAGATGAACTTTCCACCTGCTGAGAGACGATAAAACAATGACATTGAAGCAAATATATAAATCATGCCGCGTTAATTTGTAGTTTAACAAGAGTTACCGTTGAATGCGCGTGCAAATCTTCTTTTCTGAACCTTATCTTTGGCCAACATATCTATTTCCACATCTGTTCGTTTAAGCGAGCTTCATTGAAACTCTTACAGTAATGTCGATACGTGTTCGAGTCCCGGAGAAAAATGAAATAAAGAAAAAATTGTATGACGACTGTGGGTGGTGGAGAGGGATTTAATGCACTGGCAAGTTGATTGACTGCGATAAATATGAACTGCGATAATATGCTGTATTAGTCACGTGCTGCATTCAAGAGAACTGCAATTTCTCTCTTTCTCCTCTCGCGTTTATGCGTTACTATGGGCCACACTTACCTACTGATCCATATTACTCAAGCGACGGAGTACTCAAACGATCGTGAGAAATTTAAAGGTTCGGATCTTTTGGAAAATCAATTTTCTCGATTTTGAAATTCCTGTCAACATTAGTTATTATTAATAAACCCAAAAGTACTCGCATGTTGTGCGTACGTGAAAAGCTTAATGTAAAATAAAATTTACTTCATTTAGAGATCGATTTAAACAAATAATTTTTGTTTTCACCGCTCTTAATCTTTTTATTTTCCCTATAATTCTTAATAATTCTGCTTTTATTTTTCAAATTATAATTCTACTTGCATTGTCTTCCTATCGTCCATTTTTTACTTCATTCTTTTCCCTATTTTTTATTTTTTTAATTTCATATATTTATTATCTTCTAATTTATATCCTTTTCTTTATTACCGAAGATGATCCAGTTAGGACCGAAACGTCTATACATTTTCTATTTTAATTTAACTCTTTTTTGACACTACAACCCTGTCTAGTCTCTAAGCCCCTTCTACGATTACTTTGATTTATTATCTTGTTGTAATAAGATGCCAAGTAAATACCACAAATCGATGCTAATATAATAAAATGTTTAATCGATTATACTATCGTAATGTATAATGTAAGAAAAATACTAATAATATATTTCCTTAAACATTAGTAAACTCTATTGTAAATTATGAAAATAAACGGCACGCACATTGTTTTTACGTGTTAGTTAATTATTAAAAGTAACATAATTTTGCATTGTAAATAATTAAATAAAATTAATATAACTAGTTAAAAAAATATATTTTGCTATTCCCTCCCTCGCCATTACTTGTCTATAGAATCCATAGAAAAACGAAAGAAGATTTTTCGAAATATTTCAATCTTTATACTATTTTTATTCTACGAAAATTATCTCGCACAATCACTAATTAACGAATATTCGAAAACCACTGCGTTTGAGCATCTCTACACGCATTTAATAAATGCCAATTATTAAAAATGTTTAACCTCGATAGTTGTTCTATTACACGCTGGTGTAACTTATTCGTATTTATTGAAACTATACGTCAGACAATTTATGTTGGAAACAAATAACATTCGGCAAAATAACAGCGCAAGATAGCACGTAGCGACAATAGGAAATTGTGAATACCATCTCACTTTTCGCACTAATCGGGAGGTGCATCGACTGCTGCGGCTAGGAAGAACTGATTGTAGAATGTAAAGCAAAAGAGATCAAAGAGATCTCGTCAGAAAGGGAACACGTGGTACTGGTGCAGCCCGCGGCCAGAATAGGACGTTACACAGGTGTGCACCGTCGTCGTCGTCGTCGTCGTCGTCATTTAACCGATCGACTTTCACTGGCGGGTCTCTGAACTCGCTGGCGGCCTCTCACGAAGAACGTCTCTTCCGGTTCGTCCCGTACTGGTCCCTCGTTCGTGAACTTGAAAATTAAACCGGCTGCCGTCGACGAAGTTTCGCGCGTCTCCGAAATCCCGTTGATAAAGATCTGTACCCGATAATTAAAACTTGCTTGCGCGAAAGAGAGACCGAGAATAGCGGAACAATGGCACGACGAAGCACGTATGAAAACGCAATAAGTACTGGCTCTGCGCGGCTTTTCTAACGAGTCATTTTAAACGGAAAAGGACAATTATGTTTGACACGATTTATTTAATCCGCAAGTAAGCAAGAAAGGACAATGCGGTATCCCCAAAATTTTTACAGTGATAAACTTTGTAATAATCTGCAATATCAAGGAGAAATTTTAAGCCGTTGCGATAATGGTGCAAATACTATTTATATTGTAATTTAATGAAAATTACTAAATGCATCGCGGATGAGGCATTAGATTCAAGGAGCGTTTGGAACTGCACGCAAAGCGAGATAAATCAATGTAAATGTCGCATTAGGAGAGCATCGCCATGAAATCTCTACTTCTTTGTTTCCAGTTTATCCAACGAGAGCACAATACGATATCTCTGGGATGAGACTCATTGTGGATTAATTTGGAGGAACGAATCTCCTCGCCAGTCGCTGGAGAACACGGTTGCGTTTTTATCCGTATACTTGGAGATGTAAACGGAAGTGCTTTAATGTTATTTATCAAATATTTTTATTTGATTTTTATAAAGTAATTAATTTCTCCGAGGAACTTAATTTTATTAATGTTTATTCTTTACGAAGAGAAAAGATTTTAGAAAGAATTTAGAAATTTGCAAATTCAAAAAAATCAGAGGACCTATAAATTCGCAAGATTGTGTCCTACAATTCAATATTGTAGTGGCGGTACGAGATATTTTCAGAATTTGGACGTCGGGGAATTACACAAGTCGAAAACACGAAATGAAAGCGGTGCAAAGTTGAGAAATGAAGAGCGAAATATGAGTATTGAGAAAGTATTAAGAGGAGAAGAAACCGAAGATAAAGATGTAACGAGGTGGTCCAATCGTCGTCCCGAATGTGTAACTTCTTCTTGGCAATGACTTGGTAATTGGAGCAAACGGAAGTAACGCATTATTGCCGCAAATTAATTTCGTCACGGCATAAATAAAAGTTGCCTTAATTTGCAGAAGAACCCGACACATATTCTTTTTATTCCCTGATCAATGGCACGTTATACCATTACGTTTCCCACTCTCTTTTTCCTTGTCTCGCTGTCCCATTCGAGTAACAAAATATTTTCGGCAACTTATATAAATAGTGTCCCCCTAAAAGTTGTTTACGCGACATAATCAATTTTTTTAGCTGAACAGTATCTTTGACATTTAAACAGAGAACTTGGATTTGCATAGAAACTACAAATTAAATACAGGTCCCCTTTTTCATATTTTTGAAATACGTAAAAATGAAAGACGAACGCGCTGCAACCGGTTAAAGGAACTCTGAGAAAGAACTCGCTGAGAAGAAGACTATTTTCGTTATATAATAAATACGGCATAGTTTTCTCTTCCATTTAACGCTTGTTATACTTAAATTTGATACAGTACCATACGGAAATATCTTCAGGTGCATGTGAATCCTCCTCTTTCGTTCGTGCAAATAAATCGCAAAGATACACGGACAAAAAAATGTTTTTTAACTAAGTAAATAGATGTACCTAAAATTATTTCTGCTACTGAAGTAAATATTTATTCTATTTAAATAAAAATATCCAATTTCAAGTAAATCTGTGTATTATATTAAGTAGATTTTATGAGATGTAGAATACTATTTATTAAATGAAATAATTGTTTTTGTTAAATGAGAAATCCAATTTTCTTCGCGGTGAAAATTACATCTTAGTAAACATTTTATAGAATTAAAATAATATTTTTTAAATTTAAAATAATCTATTCTTTAATATTTAATAAATACTTAAATTAAAGCAATGCATGTTTTAATTTGTTTATTATTCTTTATTTACGTTAATAAGCTATTAGGAGCCACCTAATGAATAATTTTCTTGAGTAAAGTAAAATTTTTTCTTATTAAGACATTTTTTTATCAGTGTAGCAAGAGGGCGAATTTTCTTCCGGAAAGATTAAACTGACTTATGTGCGATTAATTAATATATCATAAGGTCGGGTGAATATTACATGAATAGTTCAATCGTCCCGGGTGTCTCCCTTAAAACATCATGGATCAACCTCCCCTCTCTCTCTCTCCCCGGAAGGGTTAAACGCGGACGTCTCACGCCGCTACGGAAGAGGACGAAGGCGGGCGCGAGAAGTAGGTCGGAGAGAAGTCTCGCTCATACGTTGATCGGGCGCACGAGGAGCCGCCGGTCGAGCGGCTCCGTCAGTCTCGCGAAGATATTCCGGGAGTCAACAGGTGCGGTAGGAGCCAGGGAGCCTCCGGAGTGAGCCCCTTTTTCCTCTTTCCACGTCGCTTTCGTTTCTCGTGCGTAAGAACCGGAGCGGTAGACCCCGCGTTTTCGCGCGACGTTTCTCAATTCGCGACGACAACCGGTGACAGTCGCATATCATGCAGTCCTGAAGAAAGTAATCTTCGTTTTCCCCCCGCGGACCTCGTGCACCTTTTCACGCGCCGCCTCGTAATTTTTTTATTTATCGCAGAGATTGCTAGGAAATTCAGGAAATATAGCAACGATGACGAAACGCCAGGTAAATCTCTTTCTTTCTCTCTCTCTCTCTCTCTCTCTCTCTCTCTCTCTCTCTCTCTCTCTCTCTCTTTTCTACTTTTATCGTTAAATGTACGTGTGACGCATCGCGAGTTCACGATGACGTGATTTTCGTAGAAAGTTTTGCGAATCCTATCGCGCACGTTTTAACAGGTTGTTAAACAGGAAGAAACGTGGGAGCTGCGCGGTAAAATGCGTATCTTTTAATTTGATTTCTCAATAGAAAGGTTATTAATTTTGTAAAAATTCAGTTTCGCAATTAAAAAAATATTCAGCATCGCGTAATTAATTGACGCTTGTATTAGGGAAATCACTTTCCAGGCTAGAGTAAGCATTTCTATAATATACTTGACTCTGACGCCTTTACTTGTTAACATTTACATCCTCATCTGCTACAACTGTTATGAACGAGACAGTAATATAAGACCAAAGCCATATGATTAATTAATCCGCAAAAAATGCGGATTTGCTTCCGTCGATTACGTGCGTAAGTATACACGCACGCGGCTTATCTCTTTTCACGATCGGTGCAATAACGAACCGTGAACGATACCACACGGTTGATCGCGGGTTAATCTCGCTCATCTCACGAAGCCCGTGCTTAATCGATCGGCACGCGTGACGAAACCCGATCCTCGCGATCATCAATCGGCGGTAGAGTGTGGGCGGTTTCCACACGAACGAGCGCGGCGGTCATCGGGGGGGGGGGGGAAAAAAACTAGATCTAGGCTTAATTGCCGTGCAATTAATGTCGACCCGTGGATTTTCTGGAGCGGAAACCACGAGTGACATGCATCAGTGTGCTATGCGTATCGTTGCGCCGCATATTTCGACCTCACATTAATGCGTAGCGTTAACTGACCGGGATCTCCTATGTCCCGCACGAAATTCAGTCCTTTAAGTAGATAGGCGTGCAACTATTTTCCGAAAATAAATAAATATTAATTAGTTAATTACGAAAGGTAGGATTTTGCACGTTGGACTAAAATCTTGGATTTAAACAAAAAGACACGCACATAGGAAATCATAAAAATAAAAAATGTTATACAGTTTAGTAAGGTAAAGAGACAATCATAAATAAAGATATAATGTAATATATTTTAATTATTAAATTATATGTTGAATAATAAATTTAATTATTAAATAAATTATTAAATAATAGATAAGATCTTTTAATTATTAAATTTGCCAAAATCTCTCTCTAAACGCGATATAAAATCTAATTGAAAAGAATCGAATTTTTCTTCTTGAAGTACTCTTGAAAGTGTAATTTCTAATTAATTCTAATTCTCTTGAATGTACGCGGCAAATAAATGAGCAATTGCTATTGAAATTGATACGACTGATTGCAAAACGCGCTCTGTCGGCCACGCGTCCGGTATCACAGATATCAGTAGTTGACAATCACCTATCGAAAGTTATCGGGATGGAAAAAGTGGATCGTTTCGCGTTACTCCCTGCCCGGCGTACGTACGTGTACATGGTACGATACGCACCGGCCGTAGACGAGTTAACGCACGCGCGTGTTTCACGCAAAACGTGCACGGGGAAAGCATGTCGTTCCATTTCACTTGCCGGTGTAGCACGCTCGGTCCAGAGCCACCTTTCACGATTTTATTTCATTTTATCCGCCTTTTGCGCGCGCGCGCGATTAGAAAGTATTTTTTTGTCCGCCGTAACACACGTCGAACTTCAAGTGCACGTACTTCAACGACCGGATATGCGGACGTTTTCTCGTTAACGAGAGAACTTCGAGTGATTTCTAAAGGTTGCACTCCAAATAATGGCACTCTTCGAGGAAACGAGACTAATGGCGTAAACTAATTAATTAATTAATTAATTACCGACGAACGTACGGCGCAAGCATCGATTCATCGAGAAGGCGGGGGACTCGTGCCGTCAATCTAACGATCTACGTGTTCGCATTTCTTCGCGAGCACTCTGTTACGCTTCTATCACCTAGTTTCGGGCACGTCGAGATGATATTTTATAATTCGCGCGATGAGTCAGCTGCAAATTTACGGTGCAATCGCGCGATTGTCAGCTGCGCGTAATTCCAATCAGGGGTAATCGTCACGTTTGATAATAGAAAGTAACCCACCGCTCGGTTACTACATTGCTATTTTCTAATGTCGGGAAAGAATGCCGGCAATCTCAGCGGGCTATTAAATTTCTCTCGTCGCCGAGCCGCTGGACCGTTGCCGCTCCGATGACTCGGCCGAATCACCCGTTACGAATAAATCGAGATGCGCCGACGAGAATTCGCGGGATGCGACACGAAAAGCGCGCGGCTAAATGTTCGCCGGCGTGTTCGTTCGTATTCGCGCAGATCGCGGGTTTCTAGGGACTCGTAAGGCCGACTTTCGAAAACCTTTTTTAAAACTCATTTCGCATTCCGGTCGTCTCCGTTTGTTCTTCGATCGTCGAAGCGCAATCGTGCATGTATGTACGCAACATCAGATGCACACGCTCGCGCAAGAATTACAGTGCGCGGTATCGCTAATGAAGCGTCGCGTCGTCCCGTCGCGTCGGTGAAAATTATCGGACAATCGAAGTCACCTCGAGACAAGTGTGCAACTCTTTGCATAGACCTGAAGTAACATTTCCCAATCGCGTCTTTTTTCTCAATTTCGTTCACGTTTTAAACCTCCACAGATCGCATTAGGCTTTGCATTTGCGCATAAACGCCTTTATCGACGCCTTCCAGTTTAAATGCAGATTTAATATTTTTATTTCCACTGCAAGAAAGTAACCGCAAGGTAACGATTCGTTACTTTTTGAGTAACTAGTTACATTTTTAGCAAAAAAAAAAAATTGTAATTCCTGTCACGTCACGGCCACCATTAGTTGAAGAAAGACGTTGGATGAGAAATCTACTGCAATATCAATAATCAAGCTTTTTAGCCGACATGAACACTGAAAAAAATGTCTGGTTGAATATGGCCGAACCAGATAATTCCTGTAGGATTTACCAGAATTCCTGTAATCCTACAGAAATTCTGGTAAATCCTACAGGAATTCTGGTAAATCCTACAGGAATTATCTGGTTCGGCCATATTCAACCAGAAATTTTTTTCAGTGAACCAGCCAGTGTTTTAATACAGAAAATTTATTGCGAAAAATATTACCTCAGCCAGGGTTTGAACCTGGACTTCCCTACACTCGAGGCGGGCGTCTCACCAATTCGACCACTGAGGCATGTGGTAATATTTGTCGCAATAACAGTATGAAGATATTAATACTACTGTAATATCCTTAACGTTAAGCATTGATCTAAAAATAATCAGGGTTGGGAAAGTTACTTCGTAAAAGTATCTAGCTACAGTTACAATTTTTTTTTTGCTAAAAATGTAACTAGTTACTCAAAAAGTAACGAATCGTTACTTTGCGGTTACTTTCTTGCAGCGGAAATAAAAATATCAAATCTGCATTTGAACTGGAAGGCGTCGATAAAGGCGTTTATGCGCAAATGCAAAGCCTAATGCGATCTGTGGAGGTTTAAAATATATATACAGTAACTATTAATGTAACTGTTAAATTAGTTGCGAGTTACCGAAAGAATGTAACTGAGTTAAGTTACAGTTACAGATGGAGAGAAAGTAACGAAGTTAAGTTAGAGTTGCCAAAAATCAAAGTAACTTTAACTGGAACTTGGTTACAAGGAACGAGTTACTTCCCAGCCCTGAAAATAACTAATTCAACGCGACAATTGTTTTTGACTGGATAAGTTACTACTCGGTTTAGAAATGTAACTTGACAGAAATAAATTGACAGCTTTACGGTGGATTTTATATCACGCAATTAAATTTGATTTTAGATTATCTCCCTTCTGCTTCTCGTGGCTTTGACACTTGGCACATGCTATGGCGAATTACCCAAACCAGGCTATACCAGGACGATGCTGAAGGTCTCTCGAAGTCTTCCGGGTGAAACGGAAGAGTTGAAAGTGCGAACGAGCGAAGGCAACGTGGCGACTTTAATCATCAAGCGACGAGACAAATCGCCGTACAGCAATGATTCGAAGCCTATACCGAAACCTGCTCGGGAAGAATCGAATTTTACCGTAGAAGATAATAGAGATTTCTCGACAAATGCAGGGAATAAGTCGATGCTCAACGACGAAAAGGACGAAGCCAAAAGGAAGGACGAGGTTCGGAAACTCGAGGAAGCTCAAGTAGAACAGATCAGGGCGGCGGTCTCCAAATCTTCGGAGCCAAAAAATGAAAGACCGGACGTCGATCGGATCGACAGGAGACCGGCATTTGAGAGAGGTCAACCTATTAATGTGGTCGATTATGGTAATTGGACGCCGTTGGACGCAGACGGGAGGGCCTTGAGGCAGGAGGAGCCGGAGGAAGAGGAGGAGTATCGAAATTGGAAACCGCTGCACACAAACTTGGAGTCTACCGTCGAGGAGAGGACAAACTACGACGGGCTAGGCGAGGCCGGCTTCGGCGGCCTCCTGTTTGCCAGGAACTTCCAGGACCGAGCCCAGAGAAAGCTCCAGCTTAACGATCAAACTGTTGCGAACGATGAGTTTCATTACATGTACATACCTCATATAACGTCCACGAGGACAAACATTGGTGCCAACCTGTTGAAAAACCGAGATGGCAAGACCGTACCCCCGGAGGTGATTGTTCGTTCGGAGATCAATGTGAAGACCGCGCCGAAGAGATCGCCCATGTCGTTGGATAGCGACGGCACGCCGGTAATTCACGGTACGAGAGTGCCCGACGAGCCTATCGACAAGGTGCAGACCTGGCGAAACGCTCGAGTTATCAATAACAAGCTGATCACTCCCGAAGGCAGTCTGGCGGTTGCCGCGGATCCTCCAGTTGAGCCTTTCGGCGATAACGCAGAGAGGCAGAAATTCGAGAAGTTCTTTAACGACGTTAATCGAAGGTAAGGAAAGATACGATTTGCAGAAAATCTGTCGAATACATTGCCCGAGTGTCGACAGCGAAGTGCTAAGAGTGCTCGAAGTAAGGACTCGCCTGTTACAGCTACCTATCGTATCCGTGCAAACGTAGATACTGATAAAATCTAACATACAACTTAATTATGCTAATTATTTAGTTTTGCCAATTTTATGCAACACCTTTTGTAATTAACAACGTCAGTGTTTCCTTGACCGTACCTGGCATTTTTAATAATACAGAAAATTTCCTGCGAGAAATATTACCTCGGCCAGGGTTTGAGCTCGATCGACGAATCATTTCTCACTGGGTGGACCTCGCTACACTCTAGGCGGGCGTCTCACCAATTCGATCACCGAGGCATGTGCTAATATTTGTCGCGGTAACAGTATAAAGATGTTGTCAACGCGTCCATTTCGACCTTTGTGAACTGCGCGCCGATAAGGGTTGTCGGCCGTACGCGGAACTGTCGGATACACGCGATTTTTACGTTACCTTTTATAATTCTTTGTTCTTAGTCTCACTGAGGATGACCCGAAAACGGGTCCAAACGTTTGATGATTAATTTATAAATTCAATAGATAGCTCCATATTGGACATTTTCGCACGAATACCTGCGTTTGGCCCGCATTGGCCTTCTTCCCCCCCCACCAACTAATCATTTTAGTTATTAATCGCATAGATTATTCGTTTACATGGAACGATACCGCCTGCAGTTTCCTTATTTTGCTTTACGTCCGACAGATACGGTCGCAATTACGACGAGGAAGCCCGCAACGTGTACTTCGAGTGGGATCCGCGGAATTACAAAAATGAAGCGTTGAAGGCCGAGGTGTACGAGCCACGTAACGACAACTACCGCGCGAGCGTCCACAAGAGGATGCTGCATCCGGACGGCATCACGAGCTATCCGATTTCTCAACGTTATACCACCGAGAGTCAGACCATTGCGCCGGTGGCGTTGAAGGCCGGCGCCCGCGCGCCGGTTCTCCAGTACGCCCATCCAGAGCTGGGCGTGCAACCAGCCAAGATCCTGAAGAACGAGAAACGCCGGCCGGACAATTTCCCGGAAAATCAGCACTCGTTCACCGAGCAACGTCACAAGAAGAAGTACGTGCTGAACAATAAGAACATCGTGGACAGCTACACCACGAAGAACTACTATCCGAATCAGCACTTTTACGGTTTGAAGCGACCGTACGAGCCGCCTTTCTGGGTGAAAATTTCCGAAAATCTGAAGAACCAGTTCTCCACCGGAGTCGAGAGGATGTCGCAGTTTACCAGGCCGGTGATTGACCCTCTGGTAGAGGCCACTCACAAGATCTCGCAGAATCTCGGTCTGTCCAAGGGCAAGGAGGCTCAGGACAAGATCGGCACGGTGGCGTCAGGCACTAGTATCCTGATACCGGCCCTAGGCCTCGTCGCATCGGGCGCCGCACTTGGTATAGGCGCAGTGGCGGTCGGACGGTATCTCGATGTCGACGTCTTGAAACGGTCAAAGGTGGACGACATCGATTTAGAGCACAAGCGTGCTTTGGAAGCCGGAGCGTACTTAGGAACGATCGACGACGAGAGTTTAAGATCGAACGAAGCGGCACCGCAGACCTTGTACATTCTGCAAAACGTCCCTCGGGACGAAATGAAGGCGGGAAACGAAGGCGCGGAAAGCGACGGGGTCTTCTTGGTCCTGGAAGAGGACAAGCGGAACGCCGAGGGGATTGAAAATCGGGAAAGTAAACAGATGGTGGACGAAGCTGATTATGTGGAAACCCACAGACGTAAAAGGAGAAGTCTCGACTATCTAGACGTCTTCAAGACGGATGCCGACATGAAAAATCTGGTACGCAGCGAGAGCTTCCAGAGGAAAGGGGCCGACTCCATCAGCGAGATCGTGGAGATTGATCTACCCACTGGCTCAGGTCGCGTCGACATCACCGAGTTCCTGATTCCGAAGAAGAACAAGGAGAAGCACTTGAGTGAAAATGCTATTCTAATAGTCGAGGACAGCTTGAAGATCCCATCGGAAAATCTGCAAGTGAACATGTTGAATCAGAACGGATTGAAAAACGCCGCGAAAATGATTGGAGACGCCGAGGACAGTTCGCGGGACGCGATTTCGATAAATGAAGATGGAAGAAATCGAGGAGCCGACGGTGCATTTTTGGTGTTGGACAGATCGCAAGTTCTCGAGAGTAATCTCGAGAAGAAGACAGCAAACAGGAGACAAAAGCGGAGCGTCGACAGTGACCAGGAGCTTTTGGATACGTTGCAGAATCTGGAGAACGCGGAAGTGGCGGAAGTTGCTCATATACAGGGCGATTGGACAAACACGCCCTGCGCAAAGAGGATATTTTGCGACACGATGCTCCAGAAAGGTTCCGATGCCTCGGTGCTCATGGAGAAAAAGATGGCAGCGTTACTGAGACTGTGAGTACTCTCGATCGATTACATTTCTTTATTTGTAAGAGACGGAAACTATTCCTATTTTACTATTTTACATTCATAAAATATTGAATGAGGAATTGAATAGATTATTTAAAATTGAAAAATTTCGACGAAATAAAAAATTATTCATTACGGTTGTGCCTTTTACACATCGCCGTTTAGAAATTTAAGTTAATGTCTTTTAGTCCTTTCATTAAAAATCTTTGACTATTGTTAAGGCATATTCTTCGTTTCTCCCTTTTTCTTATTAATATAATTTTCATTTTTTGAAGTGCATTATTTCATTATTTTTATTTTTGAGAAAAGAATATTATTTAATTATCTGCTCAAAATTCCCATGCAACAATGCTCGATATTGTACGAATAATTTCTTCTTGAAGATGTCACAACTACGTAACGGAGTTTGTTTCTTCACTGTCAGCGTTTATTAAGTTAATAAAGCAATACACGTAACCGCACAATAAACTATCGCTTCTCGCCGTGTTCTCACGAAATCATACAAGCCGATTCAGTGGACCTGAACTATCAGGCACTCGAAGCGTCAATCGAAGCACACGAGACGCCGATAACAGTCGGACGGAACTATAGTTCGAGCCGTGGATAACTTTCTTCCAGCTTTCGCCGACGACGTCCTACTGACTGATTCGACTTTTACCTCTTAGCACAGTTTCACTGTATGCGCATGATGCGCCCTGTCCGTTATCGCTGGCCATGTGCGATAGAAAAAAAAAAATTGGCGAGAGAAAGAGAAAGAGACTTAACAGGTTGTCGAAAACAAAAGAAAAGAAGGGACAAAGAGAAAACTTGCGTGCAACCGATATGATAATTTACTTACGTCGCGTTCGCCTCTTTCCTTAATCGCGTATACAGGGTCTTCGCCGGATCGCTTTCTGATACGATTTCATTAGTGCCATAGTAGTTAGGTGAAATGTGTCATTTAAAATAATTCGTCTTGTTTAAAATTTACTGCTTGTTGGAAATATCGATTCGTAATTATTAACACAATTGAATTATAATAATTAATTCGTAACGAATACAGATCATTTTCCCACGCGTTTCTCCACTTGCGTTGTTTCAATATAATCAAGATAGTTTCGTATGTTTTTTGTTTTCGACAATTAGAAAAAGTTTATAGAAATTGGAACATTTCGAGGACCTTAGGGCTAGTATTCATAGTCGGATCTTACATTCAAGACTGCCTCAAGATTATCTTTAGATACTCCGTAGCCAATGAAATGTTCCGTACAGCATCTTTAGATAAATTCAAGACGGTCTTGAATATAAGATCCGACCATAGACACCGGCCTAGGAGGTTTTGTTGAGAACGATTGTCTAAATACATGTAAGTGTCGCTTCAGATCAATTCCACGTGGGATAAGAAAGCTTATTGCGAGTAATTCTAACGATATTACGTGTTGGTTATACACGAATGAATTGTTAATGATAAATATGGCGTTTCCTGTACCCACAGCATGTGAAATACACACCATTATTCGATTCGATTCATAGCAAGCGCGTCCATATACCGATGAGAGAGCGGCATTATATCATGTACTATGTTGTAATGCATGCTATCCCCGAGCAAGCAGTTCTCACATACGTGACGAGAATTTGCGGGACACAAGCCGCATTTCTAAAAATAGCGAGAATTGCAGTGTCCAATTGAAAGAAGGACAATATGCACATAGCTTCCTCTGTTTTCTTCTCACGATTACATGTTTGTAAGATTTTACAATCTCCCCCAAAGCGAGTCTTTCTCTCAAATTCGTACAGCGGCCGACAAATATTAAATTGAAGATAGTGAATATAAAAATAAAATTTTGCTAAGAAAATTTTACTTCCTTTTCCTAGTTTCAGAATAACGTTTCGTCGCATTTGTATTCTGAAGCTGGAGGTATAATTAAATTTTGCCCCGTACAATTGTAATACATTATAATAAATAAATACTTAATTAACCTCTAATTTATCCTAGCATGAAAGTACATGCACTTCTAAATCAGCTTATATATCTCAAGTCTTTGCGCCCTAAAGAAAGCGAGTTAATTGGAGCGAGCGATCGTTAATGGGGAACACGGTGAGAAGATTAAAAGATTCGCAATCTAGTGCACACCTAATTAGTAATTAACTGCGGTGTCGGTCATTTGTCGAAGTGTGTCTCCGACTTTCTAATGCCTCGCTATCCTGCGCTAATCGGCATTCGCGCATACTTACAGAATTCAACCTGGAGCGGCCGTACAGGTGTCCAGTCACTTCGAAGAAGTCATGGACGCTGTCAGGAGACACGATTGTTCCAACTTCCTGTGCCCACAGGCAAGACCCGGCAACGTCTTCCTTTAGACACGCCTGTAGTTCTCAAATTGCGCCATCGACTCTACAAGCTGGCACTTCTAACTCTCATTTAGTTCTGCTAAAAAAAAATTATTCTACTCTTAACGTTCCGTTGCGTTTGCATCCTGGAAAGTTAGCTAGTTAAATCCTGTTTCTTTTTTCACGGAGCGCAGAAACTACTTCTGTCCAGACGTTTTCATTAGGGGACAAGTAGTTTGATTATCAACGGGAAAATATTTCCGTATAAAAAGACAAGTTCATCAGCACGGAACGTTTTTCTTTTTTTACATAAAATTGGTATATTCATACATGTCGATGCATAGAAATGCTAATAATAAATAAAGACGTTCGTCCAAGGCTTGCCGAACATACTAAATTCACATGATATTTGAACGTATACTTTTCGACTAGTGGAAATTTGCGACTCGCGTGATTGTGAGAGAGATTAGTTGTACTTAAAATCTTCAGCGTGATCTTCAAGAAAATATTTCATTAATTTGCAATGAGCTTGCAATTAAACATGATTTCGTCAAATACGCGCTGAGTCAGAACCGAGCCAAAACTGTATATACTTGCCATCGAGGCGATTTTATTTAATGTGCACTAATATTTGTAGTTTAGATAATTAAGTAGAATTTAAGAGAGAAGATGGAAGCTCGGCGATAAGTGAATTGCATTTTCTGCAATCCCCGAATGTTCACCGTCTTGTGGTATTTCCTAATTCTTTGGTGAACGGACTTTCGTCTGCTGCTTCATCTCGTCTCATTTCTGACCTCCGCATTCCGTCTGAATATAAATTATGAGTGAAATGTAATTCATTCCGACGCACTGAGAGATCAGGAATGATCGTAACGTTATTAAATATTACTAATTCCGAAGAAGCAACGTCGCCAGCCGTCACGCGAACATATGTATTTATTACTGTCCTTACAACGAATAAATGACATTTTCTACAACACATCCGACGTTTGAGCCTAATTCATTCTTACTTCAGTGACATCTCTTTGCGGATTTCGAACAACCGTTGGAAATTAAGCGTTCGATGTTAGTAAACGATAGTCCCCGTCGGGCAAGCAACTTGCTTATAGTCGAAAAGCAAGTGCTGCACTCACGGCATTTCATCCAGCGTATGGTGATTACGTACTGGTCATGATACTATATTGATTGTTATCCGAAAGGGTTGGCAGAAGTACTCACAGATGGTAGCGGCTCGATGCATCGTGTACTGAGCAAGCGCACAATCAGTCGGTTTGGTATAATCACGAAGAACGATTCAGTTAAACGGTAATTTTTGCTTCGTGAACTGCAATGAACGTAAACGAAGGTAGAATGTATTTAAAAAAAAAATAGTAGAAAGTTCGCAATACGATATTCTACTAAAATAATAAATAAGTGCGTCGTGTGAAATAGTTACGTATTACAGTATCACGTAAAATTTATACGCTAAATTACTCATGTGTTAATAAAAACTCTCCATTCTAGCTTAAATTACATAAAATATATTTTTTAAATTATAATAGATGCCTGACCATAAAGTAGCAAATTAATAAAAACCCTATATCATTAAATAATCTCTTTCGTATGAAATATTATTATTTATATTGATGATGTTTTACTTATTTTTCTAATCAATAGTCTACTTTCTTAGCATTACAAAAATATTTCTTCTTCTGAAGTGACACCATATCCTCTGTTTGTTACTTTATACTTCAATTATAAAATAATGCTTTAGTAATGGACGTTCAATATTATATAAATATATAATAATTCAATTTATATAACTCACGGCTACTCATTATACGGAACAAAGGGAATAATTCGATTTTAACAATTTGTCTCACAAATCGGCAAGAACAACTTTTTGTCAGGCGTCTATACATCTGTTATAAAAGTTTAGAACTCTGTGTAGCACGATAGTTTCCGAGAGCAGAAACAAAACTTTCTACACTAACAAAAGCTTGATTTCACGACGTATATATTGATCCAGTGTTTTTGAGTGGTAGAGCTGAATGTGGTGCTTAAATTAAACTGTCAATTCTGCCGGTGTGTGCACACAAATCATTTCTTATTTCTGTTTCTTATAGACAAAGAGCTCGTCGTAAAATAACTTTACCTATTCAAAACTCTCTGAAAACCAGAGTACGATTGCAATTCGAGAAATTGTTTTCGTCAAAGTAATAAAACTAACAATGAAATTTTATTAAAAAAAGAAGAGATTTATAAATGTACACATTAAAAGCATCATTTAGTCTGGCTTTAGTAAAATAATATGTTTTTCTTGCTTCTTTTATTCAATTCTTCTTGATGCATCCCGTCAGCAATTAGAAAATATTTGAGTCATAACTTATAATATTATACATAAATCACAAGAAATTGTCAGAAACGTTACAAATGAAGAGAAGTTTACTATGCTACATATAGACATCTTTACCTAAAAATCATTCGTGAAATATTAAGCGACACTTAAATATTTATTAATAAATAAGTAATTATTTCTAGCTCATTAAGACAAATTTAAAAAATTTGCATGAAGAAACATACAACCCTTCTAAAGTAGCAATAAAGTAGAAATGTTTTTTATAAAATTCAATTTTACTAGATTTAAATTACGTTTTTGCGCTGAGTCGCCAATGTTTACGGATATTTGGCGTATGGCCCGATCCATCTGTGTCTTCGAGTGATTTCCACCGGCCAAACATACGATTCGTAATTGCTACGTGTGTCCAGTGCATGTACGTGTTCGTACCGCAAATAATGAATATATTTCGTGCCTGGGGTAATGTGGGTCGGATGGTGGAACACCTCGCCCCCGCGAACTTTAGCCTGCTGGCACTATGCAAATTAGTTGGTACTTGGTACCACGGTAAAGGTAAGTTGTTATTTCGAAAGGAACTTTTTTTTATGGTACGAGGTAGCAATGTAAAGATTTGTTAATTTTAATTTTCAAATAAGTATTGTACCACAGTTTTATTTATGTGAAAACGAACTTGCCTATGTTCGCTATTCGTACTGAAATATTATGTTTAATTCAAAAGCGCTTCGAACGCTGATGGCATCGGTCATGGCCGATTGGATGACTTCAAAGAATGACCGAAAACGTAATACGATGTTAAATATTACGAGACGTGGCCGAAACTTATCTCTTACATGTTACATGGGTTCGTTGGGCACAATCCTGTTTTACGTAGTTTTTAATTTTCTGAAGTTCTATCGAAGCATGCATCAGCCTGAAAGGATTCTCGTGTATTACTTTTCCTATCCTTACTACAACATGCAAAAGAGTCCAAACTACGAAATTACATTTGTGATTCAACTTTTTGGCGGCATATCCACAGCCGTCGTCAATAGTACCGTCGACAGTTTCGTCTCTATACTCCTACTGCAAATATGCGCGCAGCTGATAAATTTACGTATGACACTCAACAATCTGGTCGACGAATTAGCGAAAGGATCTATATCCTCCTCGAGTTTCCAGAAAGGATTGGCGGCGATCACTATGCGTCATGAACATCTCATCAGGTATGCCGTGAAATTTCACACCAGATCACATAAAGCAAAATATATCGAAATGTTTACAGTAATTTATTTATTTTAATATTAATACTGATTATTTGTGATATTTTAAAATAAAGTTCAGTGCCCTTTTCTTATTTATAAGAAAGAGTCTATACAATATCTCATAAACAAAAAGTAGTTCTTGATTCAGATTACGGATATTTGTTAAAGACATATAATATAATTCTAATGATCCTGTGCAAACTAAAGAAAAGTGAGCCACTAGTTTATTTAATAAAAATTGAAATTCGAAATTAAATTATTTTTGTAATTTGTAAACTAAGATAACATTAATTATTCGGTAATGAGTACGAGTATGTATGAATTTTCAAGGAACGCCAAGACAGTTGACGATTGCTACAGTGCGGTATTATTTATACACATGGTGGCCGCTACTTTTCAATTGTGCTTTGAAAGCTTTCAAGTTTTCACGGTAAGTGAATTAATTCGTTTCGCTTTCGTAATTTATGCAACTGAAAAATTCAATGTATGTTAAATGTTTTAATTTTTAGTTTAATTAAGACGCTTCCTTTTACTATAAAATTGAGATATACAAATAAGATCAAAATTTTACCGTACGATTCACTATTATATGTAATTGCTGGACTTGGAAATAGATAGTATTATTTTCAGATAGTATCAAGTCATTTGGAGATATCTGTTATTAAAATGGCCTTCCTCTTGTTTTATGTCATTATGATATTGACACATTTGTATATTTATTGTTATTCTGCTGAAAGACTTTTAACGGAGGTAAGGTAGTTATGTTTATCCGACACGATGTCTTTGTGCAAAACAGAAATGTAATTTTCAGAGTACCAACATGGCATATGGCGCGTACGAATGCAGGTGGTACGATATATCACCGAATGATGCGAAAAATTTAATGTTTATGATATATCGATCTACAATTCCGCTGAGGCTGACGGCTGGAAAATTCGGAACTTTCTCACTAGAAATGTTCGGAACAGTAAGATGGAGCGAACATAAAAACATTTACTTTCTGTGGAACAAAAAGTTTTGGCCTTTAGAGAAACAGACAAAGCACGATCGTTATACTTTTAATTTTTAATAAACCTTTTCTTTTACGCGTGTTTTTCAAATTTATACTTCATGCAGAATTTATAATGTTTCCTTTCGATCACACAAATCGTCAGAGGATACCTTTACAACTTTTAAAACAAAAGTCATGCCCCGCAAAATGGCTCACGATTCTGTGCTGTCAAAAAAATTAAATTACTGCCGTATCTTACACCAAGATTGCTTGACACAATACCGAAGTGGAAAAACAATTTAGAAGTTTATGCAACATAAAACGAAAAGCAAATCTAAAGTGGATTTCAGAATCTCCAGATGCATTCCCGATTGACAATTTGAAACAGAGCTGTTTGAAACTATGAGGGTTAAGAGTTAAAGATATAACAAGACTTAAACACGCGTTAAAACACATCTGGAGAGAATTTCCAAGAGTTGATCGATAAGATATTTTTGTCATTCTCTATATGCCGAATATTATATTTCTTGAATATATTAAATATACTAAGGATATTGGAATAGCGTCTTAATAATTATAACTTGTGAAACAAAAATCAGCAATTATATTTAATTTTTATTCTACAGACGGTGAAAACGTCAATGGGATACCTATCTGCATTGCTGACAATGATGGATTAGAAACTATAATACTGGAATAATATCAAATTAATTACACGTACTCTTAAGTACTATTTATTTTCTATATACTGTGTTAATAGATTTATAAATGTTGCTTGTAATATAATTTTTGCTGGATAACGTGTTACATATGTGGCTGTGCTTATAACTGTACAACATTTTTTATTAATGTGTAAACGAAAAATCAAACTGTAAAGGCAAATTTATCGATCAATTGCAAACGAAACTATCGATTAAAAGACTATGTGAATCAAGTTAAACTAAAATTTTATTCGACAGAAATAAATTGACCTATATCGAGGTCCTCCACCAACCCGCCGCGTTTAATCGACGGTCCTCTTTTCTTTACAGTTTGATTTCTTACATTTTTATTATTTATTTCATTTTTCTTACTTTACAATACACTTATAATATAATAAAAGAAACAATGACATTTTAAATTTAAAAATAAAATATTTGAACAATACCTACAATATTTCTCTCAACGTTATATATGAAATATTCGGTATAAGTACAATAACGCGAAATTCTTTATACGTACTTATAATATTAAAGTTATTATTACTTCGTTAATTTATGTTATCTAATATTCTAAACTTTCGAATTATGTCCCCCTATCCCTGACTATCCGAATCCCTACCTACCCGTATTCCGATCTATAGACCTACTTATCCAATTTCTACCTACCCGTGTTTCAACATAATGAACCTACAAATTTTTAATTAACCGCGACGCGAGGGGTTTGACTTGGGGTTTAACGCGTCCGCGGGATTCAATAGGGGTTTCACTCTCGCACATATGCGAGAATGTATGTATATAGAAGCATAACCCACCCGAATTGTAACAAATCAAAAGAAATCAAAGTATACTTCGTACAGCACCTTACTTAGGTACTCGATCAGAGTGGCCAATATTGACCACTTACCTCGTCGTATTATATACATATATATATTTAGTCCTTCGGTGGGCCAGATTGGACCTACCTTTCGTTGCTCCCGGCCATACAATCTGGTCATTTTGACCAGAGATCAGGAAGGAAGAAAACTCCTTCCATAGTCGGTTATCGTCACCGACAAATATTTCGTACGGTTCGAATTATACGAGTGTCGATCGTATCGCAAAATGCACGACCACGAGAGGTTAATTAAAGAAGAATATTAATTCAAAAAACTTTACTGTATATACGAGTTAAATTTATTTTTACTTTCGTTATTTGTTCAAAGATATTGAACCATCTCTTCGTAACTTTATCTTTGAATTCGAAATTCACGTAGATATAAAATAAAATTTACTTCGCGTTAGAGTGATTTTAATCATATTCCTCGATAAATTAAAATTTATAATATGGATAAAATTAAATAATTAATAATTAATTGAAAAGTTTTCCTGAAAAACCGATCGCGAAAACCGACCGCGAAAACCGACCGCGAAAATACAAAGATGCGTGTGACTGCATGTATTCATGCGAGACGCATCTTGAAAGTACGTATATCACGTATGTACATACACACATACAAAGAATAAATGATGTGAGATCCAGAAAAACGAAACTTCTTTCACGATTCCAACCGATATTATAATTGGATATTATAATAAATTAATAACCGCAAATAAAATATTTAAGTAAGTTAAAATTTCAGTTATCTTGACAAAATATATTAGAATCTCACGTCATATTATTTTATTATACTTTATACATCAATCATTAATGAAAATTGATAGGCTACAAGAGATTAGCTCGACGAATACATCATTAATATTCGCCATATTTCGTTTAAGTTCCGTGATGTAATTCAACGATTCTCAATGGAAAATGAGCTCGACATACCCTGATTTGTAGAGTTTTATGAAATTAAACGAATGTGAAAAAAACTAAGTTGAACTCGTTGAACTTCAGAGGCCCCGCTGTAGGAAAGAATGAATCTCAGATATTCCGGATTGCCTCCGATAGCGGTCATTTCAGCAGGGAGTTAACGACGATCGTTTATCATATCATTGAACCTCGTATATTTTCATTTTTATTAAAATATAAATAATTCTTCCATTATTAGTGTTAATGGGAGAATATTTATTGAGAAGGATATATATAAAATCTTTTCTTTTTTTTGTTAATTTCGCGAATCGACGTCGCGCCCTCGTGCTGAAACCGTTGCTTCCGGGGATCCGAGACAAGAAAACCAGGGATTAACTCTGGTTCTCCAACAAGGTCTCCAATGTTCAACGGGCAACGGGAAATATAAACCACTCCAAAGGTCAAGGTCCTCGCTGCAAGAAAGAATGAATCCCAGATCTTCCGGATTACCTCCGATAGCGGTCATTTCGGCAGGGAGTTAACGACGATCGTTTTTCAAATCATTGAATCTCGTAATTTTCATTTTTATTGAAATAAAAATTATTCTCCCATTTTTAGTGTTAATGGAAGAATATTTATGGAGAAAGATATATATAAAATCTTCTCTTCTTTTTTTTTGTTAATTTCGCGAATCGACGTCGCGCCCTCGTGCCGAAACCGTTGCTTTCGGGGATCCGTGACAAAGAAAGCCAGGGATTAACTCTGGTTCTGCAACGACGCAGCTAACTTTCCACATTGAAAATTGCTTGCACTCCTCTCCGGAGTTTCAATATATTGAATAAAAAAATGTACTTGCTGTTATCATTTGAAACCTATCATTTTAAATTAACATTTATAATCAAATTTATAATAAAATAAACATTTTAAGGCAACGAATATACAAAATAATCTACGATCTACAATCTATGAACTATGAAATGCACTGTAAAAAGGTATGTAAAATTACATACATAATAAGTATAGCGATTACACTATTAATAACGGAATTATATAAATGTACATACTTTTTCCAAAAATATTTTTTACACTTTATTGTGTAAATACTTCTTTATACATAATGAAAAATTACAAAAAAAATGTAAACTTTACACAATCAAAAGCAAGCAGTTTACTCATTATATAAGACAATAATTTTAATCACAAGAAGTAAATTTACTGACGTATGTAAATATACACCTTTACTAGATGGTCCGAACATTACTATAATACTTGTAATTTAACATGTTATTTTTTTACAGTGTGTATATTCGTTGCCGTAATAAAAAAGTTGCTGACTCACCGACCTGATGCGCAGCAGCGGAGTTTTACTACGTTGATCCTGTAACATGCAATTATAAAGTTCATATTAAAACAGAGTATTCAAGAAAATGAATATTAAAGAAAATAATTTTTAAATTATTGAAAATAAACAAGAGGAAGATTAATTTTATACAAAAGAAAAAATATTTACCCTAAAGTTGCTCCGCCGGTGCCTGATGCCTTCCCCAGGCCTCCTCCTCCACTCAGGTTGTCTTCTTGCACACTCGCGAAAACACAAAGATCGTTCGCGCGATTTTACACTTTGAAAGTCTTTCGTTCAATTACACAAACGGCACTCCCGAACGCGACGCGACACGACGAATCGCCGCGCGCGGTTGCGATTCGTTTAAACTGGCGAAATAATAGCGAAATTATTCGTCAGTCCTCGAAAGTTCGTGCTGAAATGAACAGAATCAATTAATAAATGTGCTCTCTAAAAGTCAGTCGGTGGATTATCACTGAAAGCAGTGAATCGATTCGTTATTTTCAATAATAATCCACCGATTAACTTTCAGAGAGTGTCAGGCCTGGTTTCTCATTTTCTGGTTAACTGTTAATATGGCAGTTACTCGACTCTCTATGCTTTTCTATATTATTATCTAAGAAGAGACAGAGAATCGATTAAACTATGGTCAACAGTTTATTAGAAACTGAAAAATCGGGCCCAAATAGTGCAATGGGTACCTTTGGTTGTCCCGTTTTTAGAGTATGTACTCTCTAAAATCAATCGATGGATTATCACTGAAAACAGTGAATATTCACTGATTCAGTGATAATGCACTGATTGATTTTTAGAGAGTAACTCTTCGGGGTACTTAAGCCCCTCCACCACGACAAGGTAGTACCCGAGGAGGGGATTATCGACAAAAAACCGTGCAATTACATATGTGTATACTTAGAAAAATGAATATTGAGTGAACATAAATTAGGTTTGCTATTCAATGCACAACGTGAGAGATATTCCGAGTTCGATCGTTAAAAAAGGTATTAGCGCTCGTGGATATATCGAACCTAACTAATAATACATATATGTAATTCCCTTATGGAACTTCTACTTTAAATTACGCGTGATACTAATCAAAATTAGTAATATTACTAATCAAAAAAGACATATTGCCAGCCATCATGCGAATATATTTACTTCTGTCTTTACCACAAATAAACGATTTTTAAGCTGATATTCATAATACGTTCTTATATTTTAAACCGTTTTAAGTATAATCATAAGATGTTATAAACCTGTCACAAGAGCTGTATTAGCGAATTAAAATTTAAAAAGGTCTTGAAATAACAACGGATCATCAATATCGTCCTCTCTTCTTAATGACGTACATATTCTAATTTATTTATACGTCAGTAACACCTCTTGGCAAATTTTGTATAACTGCTAGAAATTACACTGATCGATATTAATAAATAGCAACTTGCTTACAGTCGAAAAGCAAGTGCTGCATTAACGGCATTTCATCCAGCGTATGGTGATTACGTACTGGTCATGATACTATATTGATTGTTATTCGAAAGGGTTTGCAGAAGTACTCACAGATGGAAGCGGTTCGATCCTTCGTGTACTGAGCAAGCGCACAATCAGGCGGTTTGGTATAATCACTAACAACGACTCAGTTAAACGATAATTTTTGCATCGTGAACTGCAATGAGCGTAAACGAAGGTAGAATATCTTTAAAAAAAATAGTAGAAAGTTCGCAATACGATATTCTACTAAAATAATAAACAAGTGCGTCGTGTGAAATAGTTACGTATTACAGTATCACGTAAAATTTACATGCTAAATTACTCGTGTGTTAATAAAAACTCTCCATTCTATCTTAAATTACATAAAATATATTTTTTAAATTATGATAGATGCCTGACCATAAAGTAGCAAATTAATAAAAACCCTATATCATTAAATAATCTCTTCCGTATGAAATATTATTTATATTGATGATGTTTTACTTATTTTTCTAATCAACAGTCAATTGTAACTAGTCATATTGTTTTACATTACAATTTATTTTTACTTTCTTAGCATTACAAAAATATTTCTTCTTCTGAAGTGACACCATATCCTCTGTTTGGTACTTTGTACTTCAATTATGGAATAGTACTTTAGTAATGGACGTTCAATATTATATAAATATATAATAATTTAATTGACATAACTCACGGCTACTCATCATACAGAACAAAAGGAATAATTCGCTTTTAACAATTTGTCTGAAAAATCCGCAAGAACAACTTTTTGTCAGGCGTCTATACATCTGTTATAAAAGTTTGGAACTTTGTGTAGCACGATATTTTCCGAGAACAGAAACAAAACTTTCTACGCTAACAAAAGCCTGCTTTCTCGACGTATAGATTGATCCAGTGTTTTTGAGTGGTAGAGTTGACTGTGGTGCTTAAATTAAACTGTCAATTCAGCTGACGTGTGCACACGAATCATATCTTTTCTTTTCATTTCTCTTTCTTATAGACAAAGCTGGTCGTAAAAAAAACTTAAACTTTCCAAACCCTCCGAAAACCGAAGTACGATTGCAATTCGAGAAATCGTTTTCGTCAAAGTAATAAAAATAATAACGAAATTTTATTGAAGAAGAAGACATTTATAAATGTCATTGTAAACATTAAAAGCATTATGTAGTTTGGCTTTAGTGAAATAATATGTGTTTCTTGCTTCTTTTATTCAATTCTTCTTGATGTATGCCCTCAGCAATTCTAAAATATATTAGTTATAACTTATAATATTATACATAATCCACAAAAAATGGTCAAAAGTATTACAAATGAAGAGAATTTTACTATGCTACATATAGATATCTTTACCTAAAAAACATTCGTGAAATATTAAACGTTTTTTAAATTTATTAATAAATAACTAATTATTTCTGGCTCATTAAAACACATTTAAAAAATGTCCCTTGTAAATTAGCAATACAGTAGAAATGTTCTTTATAAAATTCAATTTCATTAGATTTAAATTACATCTTTTCGCTGAGCCGCCAGTGTTTGCGGGTATTAGGCGTATGGCCCGATCCATCTGTGCCTTTCAGTGATTTCCACCGGCCAAACATAAGATTCATAATTGCTGCGTGTACCCTGTTCATGTACGTGTTCGTGCCGCAAATAACGAATATGTTTCTTGCCTGGGGTAATGTGGCTCGGATGGTGGAAAGCCTCGCCCCCGCGAACTTGAGCCTGCTGGCACTATGCAAATTAGTCGGCACTTGGTACCACGGTGAAAGTAAGTCATTATTTCGAAAGTAAGTTTCTTTGTGGTACGAGGTATAAATGTACAGATTTGTTAATTTTAATTTTGAAAAAGTATCGCACAACAGTTTTGTTCATGTAAAAATGAACTCGCCTATGTCCACTATTCGTATTAACATATTATGTTTAATTCGGCAGCGCTTCGAACACTGATGACATCGGTCATGACCGATTGGATGACTTCAAAGAATGACCGGAAACGAAATACAATGTTAAATATTACGAGACGTGGCCGACACCTATCTTTTGCGTGTTACATGGGCTCGTTGGGCACATACCTGTCTTACCTAGGTCTTAATTTCCTGAAGTTCTATCGTAGTATGCATCAACCTGAACGGATTCTCGTGTATCACTTTTCCTACCCTTACTACAACATGCAAAAGAGTCCAAACTACGAAATTACATTTGTGATTCAACTTTTTGGCGGGATGTACACGGTCTTCGTCAATAGTACCGTCGACAGTTTCGTCTCTCTACTCCTACTGCAAATATGCGCACAGCTGATAAATTTACGTACGACGCTCAACAATCTGGTCGACGAATTAGCGGAAGGATCTATATCCTCCTCGAGTTTCCAGAAAGGATTGGCCGCGATCACTATGCGTCATGAACATCTCATCAGGTATGCCGTGAAATTTCACATCAGATCACATAAAGCAAAATATTTCGAAATGTTTACAGTAATTTATTTATTTTAATATTAATATTGATTATTTATGATATTTTAAAATAAACTGTTCTTTTATTATTTATAAGAAAGGGTCTATACATTATCTCATAAACAAAAAGTAGTTCTTGATTCAGATTACGGATATTTGTTAAAGACGTATAATATAATTCTAATGATCCTATGCAAACTAAAGAAAAGTGAGCCGCCAGTTTATTTAATAAAAATTGAAATTCGAAATTAAATTATTTATGTAATTTGTAAATTAAGATAACATTAATTACTCGGTAATGAGTACGAGTATGTATGAATTTTCAAGGACCGCCAAGACAGTTGATGATTGCTACAGTGCGGTATTATTTATACACATGTTTGCCGCTACCTTTCAGTTGTGTATTGAATGCTTTCAAGTTTTCACGGTAAGTGAGATAATTTGTTTCGTTTCGATTTCGTAATTAATGCAACAGAAAAATTCAATGTATGTTAAATGCTTTAACTTTTAGTTTAATTATGACGCGTTCTTTTACTTAAAAATTCAGATATAAGATCAAACGTTTACAGTTCGATTAATTATTGTAAGCAATTGCTGGACGTAAAAATAGAGTTTCATTTTCAGATAATAACAGGTCATTTGGAGCTGTCCATTATCAAAATGTCTTTCCTTACGTTTTATGTCGTTCTTGTATTGACACATGTGTATATTTACTGTTATTCTGCTGAAAGACTTTCAACGGAGGTAAAGTAGTTCTGCTTATCAGACACGATGTCTCTGTACGTAACAGAAATGTAATTTTCAGAGTACCAACATGGCATATGGCGCGTACGAATGCAGGTGGTACGATATATCACCGAATGATGCGAAAAATTTAATGTTTATGACATATCGATCTACAATTCCGCTTAGGCTGACGGCTGGAAAATTCGGAACTTTCTCACTAGAAATGTTCGGAACTGTAAGATAGAGCAAACATAAAAACATTTATGTTTCTGTGGGACAGAAAGTTTCGGCCTATAGAGAAACAGACGAAGCACGATCGTAACACTTTCAATTTCTAATAAAATTGTTATTTTTCGCGTGTTTTTCAAATTTATACTTCATGCAGAATTCAAAATATTCCAATTCGATCACACAAATTGTCAGAGGATACCTTGACAACTTTTAAAACAAAGCTGACGCCCTGCAGAATGGCTCAAGATTCTGCGCTGTCATAAAAATTAAATTACTGTCGTATCTCACACCAAGATTGCTTGGCACAATACCGAAATGAAAAAAACAATTTAGAAGTTTATGCAATATAAATCGAAAAGCATATCTAAAGTGGATTTCAGAATCTCCAGATTCATTCCCAATTGACAATTTGAAACAGAGCTGCTTGAAACTATGAGGGTAAAGAGTTAAAGATATGACAAGACTTGAACACGCGTTAAAACACATCTCGAGAGAATTTTCAAGAGTTGATCGATAAGACATGTTTTGTCATTCTCTACATGCTGAATATTATATTTCTTGAATATATTATATATACTAAGGATATTAGAATAACACCTTAATAATTATACACGTGTATACACATAATAAAAATAACCTGTGAAACAAAAATCAGCAATTATATATTTTTTTTATTCTACAGACGGTGAAAACGTCAATGGGATACCTATCTGTATTGCTGACAATGATGGATTAGAAACAACTATAATACTGAAGTAATATCAAATTAATTGCACGTACTCCTAATTAGTGTTTTCTATATACTGTGTTAATAGATTTATAAATGTTGCCTGTAATATAATTTTTACTGGATAAATATATGCTTTTGTGCAATAAAACACATTATTTAGTTCTTATCTTTTTGCGGTTAACTTAATTTTTAAATCAAGAATATAATGTAATATTAAAAAAAGAAAAACAATATTTGTGACCTTCTTCCGTCATGGATTGACGAAAGACCCAGGTTTGATCCCAGGCTGAAGTACTACTTTTCACAATAAAATTTTTTTCAGTGACGGAAGAGGGGATTGTATTAAATGCTAAGTAAAGGATAAAAGATAATTAAAATCAATCAACCATTTAAAATATGTGAATTCACTGACGACAATGTTTCACCTAACAAAACTGTGTTGTATAACCAAAAGTAACGTCGCGCAGAACAGGCTGGAAAAACTGTATATAAATTCACGCATTATATAAAACTATTGGACTACTTACATCTTGCCCGGACCATATTAGCTCTTTTATTATAATATATATTATAATAATATAAATAATAATTTAAAAAAATTTCGCACTGTAAACCTCAAAAACTATCAACAAAGATAAAATTTTGGAAATAAAATAGTAAAAATGTTTGCACAAGCTGTTGAAATATAAGCACATAAAACATAATCAGTGATAACTGCGTATAAATGCGTTTTCAATATTTTCTTAATTTTATTTTCGTCATACTGCTTTACCGTACATTTTATTTTATTTTTATTTTATAACCATTAAAAAATATTTCATTTTTTGAAGTAGCTATTCTTTATGCGTGTAATTTAATATGTTGTTTATTGAACATATTTAGTAAGAAAGTATGCGCAACGAATATATAATAATATCTTCAAAATTATTGTAATTAATAAATGTTTTAATTGTTTTATTAAAATACTGCAAAAATTGGCAAAAGACAACTTAATTTTTTTATGAGGAGTCTATAGATCTCTGATAGAAGTTTGCAACTTCCGACAGTCCACGAAAGTTTGCGAGAATAGGAATGGAACTTGGACCACCAGCAAAAAAAGTATTTTGGACGAAGAATTGAGGTGTTTTTCGGTGGCGGAGTTGGACACGGTGCATGAAATATATGGTTTGTTACGAATCGTTCTTTTTCTACAAGGTGGCACTTCGTAACTCTAGTTCAATTCTGCTAAAAAAAATCTATTTTTAGCCTCTCATCCTGAAAACCGAACTAGTTAAATCTTTTTTTTTCATAAAAATCCAATGTTTCTAAAGTTTACCGTCTCGGCCTTTTCTAATCTTCTTTTGATAAATATTTCGCTTATCGTTTCATCTCATTTAACTTCTGATTCCGTCCAAATTTTGTCATAAAGTTTAATTACATGTCCAAAGTTTGTCATAAAGTTTAATAACATGAAGTATAATTTATTTCAAAGTACTGAGAGTTCAGAAACGATCGAAATGTTATTAAATATTACTAATTAAAAAAAAGAAATATTGCCAGCCATCATGCGAATATATGTACTTTTGTCTTTACCACAAATAAATAATATTGAAATTGGTATTCATTGTTTGTTCTTATATTTAAAACCGCTTTAAATATAATTATAAGATGTTATAAACCAGTCATAAGAGCTGTATTAGCAACTCAAAACTTAAGACGGTCTTTTTAATGACGTACATATTCTAATTCATTTTTACATCAGTAACACCTCTTTGCAAATTTTGTATAACTGCTGGAAATTACAATGGTCGATATTCATAAATGGCAGGCAAATTGCTTGCAGTAAAAAATAAGTTTATTTATGATATTTGATTCAATACACGGTAGTTACTTATATCATTATTGGATATTTTCCGCGAGGATATGTAGAAGTAGGTACTCACAGATTATAGCGGTTCGATCCTTCGTGTACTGAGCAAGCGCAAGCCAGACCGTTTGACATAATCGCGACGAACGACTCAGTTAAACGATAATTTTCGTCCCGTGAACTGCAATGAACGTGAAAGAAGGTAGAATGTATCTCGAGAAAATAACCGAATGTACCACGAAATTCTAAAAATAATAAATAAGTGCATCGTGTAAAATAGTCATATAATACAACAATAGTGAACTCACAACCATTCGTGTATTAATAAGAACTCTTCATTTTGATTTAAATTCTATAAAATGTTTTCCAAAACGTATAATTATAACTAAATTATTATGTGTAAAGTATCAAATTAATGGAGACTGCGTAAAATAATTTCTTTGGCATATTATTATTCATTTGGAAATTATAGCATATTTTTCATTATTCAACTAGTAATGATTAGTGTTCAATATTTTTGCAAATTTAATCAATCATATTATTTTACACTGTAATATTTATCTTTATTTTCTTCTCATTACAAAGATATTTCTCTCTGAGAGTGTCTATATATTCTGTTTGTTTCTCAATACGTTGTTTATGAAATTGTGTTTGAGAAAGGCATAAATATACATTAATTCAATTTACTCAACTAACGCAAGCAAGCGCGGTTAGTGGTCAAATAAAGAGAATAAATCGCTTCTAACAATTTTTCTCTGCAAAAATAATTTTTTGTCAAGCGTCTATACATCTGTCGTAAAAGTTTGGAACTTTGGATTGAACGAAAGTTTCTGGGAACAGACACAAAACTTTCTATGGTAACAAATGCTTGCTTTCGCGACGTGGAGATTGATTCAAAGTATTTTTGAGTGAGAGAGTTGAACATGGTGCTTAAATTCAACGATTAATTCTGTTAATGTGTGCGAGGATTATTTCTCATTTTTCTTCGTTATAAACAAAAAGTTGGTGGCAAAACTTAACTATTAAAATTATAAAAAGCAAGTTCTTTCCGTCAGAATTATAACACAAGATCTTAAAAAGGAGAAGAATCTTTTAAAGAGATAAATATTATCACTAAGAACACTAGAAATTTTTAGTTAAGCTTTAGCAAAATAATACATGTTACTTTTTACTTCCATTATTCATTTCTCATTGACATTTCCACTGAGAAATTTTAGAAAAAATTAATTCAACTTGTAATATTCCATAAGAAACATTACAAATGAAGTCAATTTTATTATGAGTGCTATTTATATAGATATCTTCAACTAGAATCGTATTCGTAAGATAATAATAAGAGAATTCAATTCCACATTTACATAATATGAAGTGTCCTCAAATTTATTAAAAACAAATGATTAAGTTTACTAAGTCAGTAAAACAAATTATAAAAATAACATAAAGGAATAACATTTCTTCTAAATTGACAATAAGCAGAAATATTTTTTATAAAGTGCGATTTTGTGATTAGTTTTAAATTACTGCTTCTAAATTAGCAATAAGCAGAAATATTCTTCATAAATTTTGATTTTATGATTAGATATAAATTACGCCTTTTCGCTGTGTCGCCAATGTTTACGAATATGTGGCGTATGGCCCGATCCATTTGTGCCTTCGAGTGGTTCCTATCGATTAAATATCAGATTCATACTCGTTACGTGTATCCTATGCCTTTACGTGTTTCTGCCGCAACTGATGAATATGATTCTTGCTTGGGGAAATTTAACTCGCGTGGTGGAATACATGGTTTCCGTAAACTACTGTTTGATGGGAATATGCAAATTACTCAGCACTTGGTATTACGGTGACGGTAAGTTTACATTTTGAACACAAGATATATCGACATTTTAGAAATAAAACTTAGAGATGTGAAAATTCGTTATTTGATTTCAAAACCAATTGCTTTTTACACAACATTATTTATATAAAATCGGCATTGCCCATGTATACTATTCGTATTAACACATGATTTAACCCGAAAGCGCTTCGCATGCTGATGACATCGGTCATGAACAATTGGATGACTTCAAAGAATGACCGGGAACGAAATACAATGTTAAAAGTTACAAGACGTGGAAGAAACTTACTTCTTAGATGTTACATGGCCGCAGGGTGCACATTCATATGTTACCTATATTTCAATTTTCTGAAGTTCTATCAAAGTATGCATCAACCTGTACGGAGTCTCGTGTATCAGTTTTCCTATCCTTATTTTCAAAAGAGTCCGAACTACGAAATCACGTTTGTGATTCAACTTTTTGGTGGCTTATGCGGAGGCTTTGTCAACACTACCGTCGACAGTTTCATCTCTATACTCACACTGCAAACATGCGGACAGCTGATAAATTTACGATTGGCGCTCAACAATCTGGTCGACGAATTAGCTAAAGGATCTATATCTTCCTCGAGATTTAAGAAAGGATTAGCCGCGATCACTATGCGTCACGAACTTCTTATCAGGTATACTTAGAAATCATTAATAGTAAATATATCTAAATATTTTTATCAATTCATTCATGAGATATTGTTATTGATTCTTTATGATATTTTGAAATTAAGTTCAATGCTTTTGTCTTTTATTCTAATTATGAGAAATGGTATTTACAATTTTTCCCATAAACAAAAAGTATTTCTCGGCTCAGGTATTTTTGAAGATGATAATACAATTTTAAAGACTATGTAAATTTTACATCTTGAAAATTATTATACTTAAATGTGAACAATAAAGAAGTAAGATTTAAAAAGTGACCAGTTTATTTCACAAAAATTGAGAAATTAGCATTTAAAAAATTGAATTAATTTTTTTTAAATTAAAACGATCATAGTTATTCGTTAATAAATATAAAATGCATGAATGTTTAAGGAACACCAAGATAGTTGACGACTGCTACAGCATAGTGTTATTCATACATATGGTAGCCGCTACTTTTCAGCTGTGTTTTGTAAGCTTTCAAGTCTTCACGGTAAATAATATGATTTATATGGTTTTTTCTGTAATTTATGCAAAAAATATATTAAATATATTTTATCAGTAATAATTACATCCTATGTTCCTCGATTATTATACACTTATATTATACACTTATTATACTTATCTATTTCTACTTGTAAGTTTTTCTTATTTCTAACTATTGTGTTTTTTAATTTCTAACAGTTGTATTGTTATTTTCAGATAGTAAAAAATCATATCGATTTACCTTTTAGCAAAATAGCATTCCTCACGTTCTATGTCTCGGCTGTCTTGTCGCATTTATACATGTATTGTTACTCTGCTGAAAGACTTTTAACGGAGGTAAGGTAGTTATAGTATTTTAAACGCGATTTCTCTGTACTAAACAGAAATAATATGTAATTTTTAGAGCACCAACTTGGTGTATGGCATGTATGAATGTAAGTGGTACGATATATCGCCGAAAGACGCTAAAGATTTAATGTTCATTGTGTACCGATCTACAATTTCGCTTAAATTAACAGCTGGAAAATTCGGAACGTTTTCATTAGAATTGTTCGAAACAGTAAGTTATCTAACAAATTTTATTTTTTGTGCAACAATGAGTCAAATTTTTAGCTTACAGAGACTAATCTATACTTCATATTGAATCTAAAAATGTTCCCTTTTTGTCACTGTAATTAAAAGAGAGGATACTTTTACAACTTTTACATTAAAATTGAGCTTTTAGATAAAACATAGTTTTGCAAAACGGCTCAAGATTCTACGCTACCAGATATGTCAAAAAAACACGGTTGCATTTTACGCCAAATTTACTTGGCATAACTTGGCAAGGTGAAAAAATATCTTCAAAGTTCACATAGAATAAAAGAGCGTTTTCTAAAGTAGACTTCAGAATCTCCAGATGCAACATTGATGGAGACTATTTGAAACAAAACTACTTAAAACTATGAGAAAAAAGTGAAAGGCTCGGTGTTTTAAAATTCGTTTGTGGAAGGAACTTCTAATTATTAATTAACAAAACTTGTTTTGTCACTCTTTGTATGATGGAATAGTGGACTTTTTAAATATGTTATATGTACGAAGTGTATTAGAATAATATCATAATCATTATAATTTATGTGACAAAATTAGATAATGAAATATAATTAATTTCTTTACAGACAGTGAAAACGTCAATAGGATACGTATCTGCATTGCTGACGTTGACAAATTAAAGAGTATAATGCTGAAATAATGTTAAATTAATAGTACACGCTTGATTTCTTTATATACTATGTTATTAAATTTATACATATTACCTGTAACGCAACTTTTGCTGGCTAAATATATGTTCTTGTGCAACAAAGCAAATTATTTATTTATTATCTTTCAGCGACGTAACTTAATTGTTTAATTAAGAAGTTAATGTAATATTAAAAAAGAAAACAATATTCATCTTATCTCGTCATGGATTATGGGAGATCTCAGGTTTTAATCTTGAGGTGATATTTTTCGCAATAAGATTTCTTTAGAGTGACGGGAGGGAGAATTGTATTAAACGTTAAGTACAGAATAAAAAATAATTAAAATTGTACACCAATTTAAAATATGTGAATTTACTGACGGCAATGTTCCACCTAACAAAACTGTGTTGTATGACCGAAAGTAACGGCGCGGTGCGCAGGCCGAGTTGAAAGAACGGTATATAAATTCACACATTATATAAAACTATTGGGCTACTTACACTTTGCTAACTATACTCTGTGCGTGCCATTTAATATGTTATTCATTAAAATATTTATTAACATGTTTAGTAAAAAAGTGTGCACAACAAATATATAATAATATCTTCAAAAGTAACGACTGTTTATCATATAAAGAAAAAGTGTAATTAATAAATGCTTTAATTGTTTTATGAAAATATTGCAAACATTTGCAAAAGAGAACTTAAATTTTTTACAAGGAGTTTATAGATCTCTGATAAGAGTTTACAACCTTTGACAGTCCACGAAAGTTTGCGAGAATACGAATAAAACTTTGTACACTAGCAAAAAAGCATTTCGGACGACGGATTTACGGTGTTTTTGGTGGCGAAGTTAGACGCGGTGCACGAAATATATGGTTTATTACGAATCGTTGTTTTTCTACAGGTTGGCATTTTGTAATTCTAGTTCAGTTCTGCTAAAAAAAATCTACTTTTAGTCATCCAGAGAACCCAACTAGTTAAATCATTTTTTCCCCAAAAATTCAATCCAATGTTTCGAACGTTTACCGTATCGGTATTTTCTAATCTCCTATTGATAAATATTTCTGCTTATCGTTTCATCTCATCTAACTTCTGATTCCGTCCAAATTTTGTCATAAAGTTTAATTATATGTAGTATAATGTATTTTAATGTAGTGAGAGTTCAGAAACGATCCAAATGCCATTCAATATTATTAATTTAAAAAAGACATATTGTCAGCCATCATGCAAATGTATTTACTTCTGTCTTTACCACAAATAAATAATATTTAATTTAGTATTCGTAGTTCGTAATTATATTTAAAACCGTTTTAAGTATAATCATAAGATGTTATAAACCAGTCACGAGAGCTGCATTAGCAACTTAAAACTTAAGGCAGTCTTGAAATAAGATCGGACTATAAATATCGTCCTTTCTTCTTAATAACATACTTATTCTAATTTATTTTTACGCCAGTAACACCTCTTTGCAAATTTTGTATAACTGCTGGAAATTACCGAAGCGTATATTCTTTTCTAACTAAATAATTTTTCTTGAACACCACAACCTTGTCTAAGCTCTAAGCCTCTTTTTTATAATTACGTGATTTTTATCATACGAGCCATTGTTATTTATTAATAATATCACTATTGAACGTTAACCGCAAGGGTTTACAGAAATACTCACAGATGGTAGTAGTTCAATCCTTTGTGTACTGAGCAAGCGCAAGCCAGACGGTTTGACATAATCACGAAGAACGACTCAGTTAAACGATAATTTTCGTTCCGCGAACTGCAATGAACGTCAAAGAAGGTACAATATATCTCGAGAAAATAACCGAAAAGACCACGACATTTTACTAAAAATAATAAACAAGTGCATCTTGTAAAATAGTTATATAATACAGTAATAGAAAACTAACAACCATTCGTGTATTAATAAGAAATCTTAATTTTGACTTAAATTCTACAAAATATGTATTTTAAAAAGAATAATTATAATTAAATTAATGTCTGTAAAGTATCAAATTAATGGAGACGCTATATTAGACAATACTTTCTTTGGTATATTATTATTCATTTGGAAATTATAGCATATTTTTCATTATTCAACTAGTAATGATTAGTGTTCAATATTTTTGCAAATTTAATTAATACATTGTAATATTTATCTTTATTTTCTTCTCATTAGAAAGATATTTCTTCTTTTAAAGTGACTATATATTTTGCTTGTTCCTCAATACGTTTACGAAATAATTTTTGAGTGAGGTACATTTAATATTAATTTACATAGCTAACGGTTACTCATTAAATAAGGAGAATAAATCCTTTTTAACAATTTGTCTCTACAAGAATAATTTTTTGTCAGGCGTCTATACCTCTGTCGTAAAAGTTTGGAACTTTGAGTTGAATGAAAGTTTCTCAGAACAGATAGAAAACTGTCTATGATAATAAAAACTTGCTTTCTCGACGTAGAGATTGATTCAAAGTATTCTTGAGTGATAGAGTTGAACATAGTGCTTAAATTCAACGATTAATTCTGTTAATATGTGCGAGAATTATTTCTCATTTTTCTCCGTTATAAACAAAAGGTTTGTGGCAAAATTTAACTCTGAAAAGTATAAAAAGCAAGTTCTTTTCGTCAGAATTATAACATAAAATCTTAAAAAAGAAGAAAAATCTTTTAGAGATAAATATTACTAAAATATCACTAAAAACACTGTAAATTTTTAGTTTAGCTTCAGCAAAGTAATACGTATTATTTTTTACTTCCGTTATTCATCTCTCTTTGACATTTCCACTAAGAACTTCCAGGAAATATTAATTTAACTTGTAATATTCCATAAGAAATATTACAAATAAAGTGACTTTTATTATGACTGCTATTTATATAGATATCTTTAACTAGAATCGTATTTGTGAAATAATAATAAGTGAATTCAATTTCGACATTTATATAATATGTAGTTAATGATTAGTTTTAAATTACCGCTTCTAAATTAGCAACAAGCAGAAATATTCTTTATAAATTTCAATTTTATGATTAGATATAAATTACGCCTTTTCGCTGTGTCGCCAATGTTTACGAATATTAGGCGTATGGCCCGATCCATTTGTGCCTTCGAGTGGTTTCCATCGATTAAATATTAGATTCATACTCGTTACGTGTATCCTATGCCTTTACGTGTTTCTGCCGCAACTGACGAATATGATTCTTGCTTGGGGAAATTTAACTCGCATGGTGGAAAACATGGTTTCCGCAAACTACTGCTTGATGGGAATATGCAAATTAATCAGTACTTGGTATCACGGTGACAGTAAGTTTACATTTTGAACACAAGATATATTGACATTTTAGAAATAAAACTTAGAGATGTGAAAATTCGTTATTTGATTTCAAAACCAATTGCTTTCTTTATACAACATTATTTGTATAAAATCGGCTTTGTCCATGTATACTGTTCGTATTGACACGTGATTAATCCGAAAGAGCTTCGCATACTGATGACATCGGTCATGACCGATTGGATGACTTCAAAGAATGACCGGGAACGAAATACAATGTTAAATATTACGAGACGTGGCCGAAACTTATCTCTTACATGTTACATGGGTTCGTTGAGCACAGTCCTGTTTTACTTAGTTTTTAATTTTCTGAAGTTCTATCGAAGTATGCATCAACCTGCACGGAGTCTCGTGTATCGCATTTCCTATCCTTACTACAACATGCAAAAGAGTCCAAACTACGAAATTACTTTTGCGATTCAACTTTTTGGCGGCATATCCACAGCCGCCGTCAATAGTACCGTCGACAGTTTCGTTTCTATACTCTTACTGCATATATGCGCACAGCTGATAAATTTACGATTGGCGCTCAGCAATCTGGTCGACGAATTAGCTAAAGGATCTATATCCTCCTCGAGATTTAAGAAAGGATTAGCCGCGATCACTATGCGTCACGAACTTCTTATCAGGTATACTTAGAAATCATTAATAGTAAATATATCTAAATATTTTTAGCAGTTTATTCATGAGATATTATTATTGATTATTTACGATATTTTAAAATAATGTTGAATGTTTTTCTCTTTTATTGTAATTATAAGAAATGGTATTTACAATTTTTCCCATAAACAAAAAGTATTTCTTGACTCAGGTATTTTTGAAGATAATAATATGATTCTAAGACTGTATAAATTTTACATCTTGAAAATTATTATACTTAAATGTGAACAGTAAAGAAGTAAGATTTAAAAAGTGACGAGTTTATATTACAAAAATTGAAAAATTAATTTTTTTAAATTGAATTAATTTTTTTAAATTAAAACGATCATAGTTATTCGTTAATAAATATAAACTGCTTAAATATTTAAGGAACGCCAAGACAGTTGACGACTGCTACAGCACAGTGTTATTCATACATATGGTGGCCGCTACTTTTCAGCTGTGTTTTGTAAGCTTTCAAGTCTGCACGGTAAATGATATGATTTCTATTGTTTTTTTCTGCAATTTATGCAACAAAAAATATATTGAATATATTTTATCAGTAATAGTTACATCCTACGTAAACTAAAAGTTTTTCGGTACATATGATTATTTTACACAATTGTTGAATATAAGAAAAACTTGCAATAAGAAATAGATAAGTATTATTTTCAGATGATAAAAAATCATATCGATGTACCGTTTAGCAAAATAGCATTCCTCACGTTGTATGTCTTTGTTGTCTTGACGCATTTATATATATATTGTTACTCTGCTGAAAGACTTTTAACGGAGGTAAGGCAGTCATAGTATTGTAAACGCGATTTCTCTGTACAAAACAGAAATAATATATAATTTTTAGAGCACCAGTTTGGTGTATGGCATGTATGAATGCAAGTGGTACGATATATCGGCGAAAGACGTTAAGGACTTAATGTTCATTGTGTATCGATCTACAGTTCCACTTAAATTAACAGCTGGAAAATTCGGAACGTTTTCATTAGAAATGTTCGAAACAGTAAGATATCTAACGAATTTTATTTTTCGCGCAACAAAGAGTCTAATTTTTAGCTGGTAAAGAGTAATCTATGTGAATTCTTTAAAGCTTCATATTGAAAATGTTTCCTTCTGGCCACTGTAATTAAAAGAGAAGATACTTTTACAACTTTTAAAATACCTTAGAATCGCCGGTTGAGTCATTTAACAATTTTCCTATTGGTTGATTATGTACTGGCGACATTAACCCTTCATTCTTTTTAAAATAAAATTGAGAACTGTCACATATGTATGCCAGAACTGTCACATATGTCATAAAATACGGTTGTATTTTACGCTAAATTTATTTGGCACAGCTTAGCGATATGGAAAAATGTCTATAAAGAATTCACATAGAATGAAAAAGCATTTCTAATGTAGACTTCGGAGTCTCCAAATGCAATCTCGATGGACTTTTTGAAAAAAAAATTACTTAAAACTATGGAAAAAAAGTTAGAAACTCCATGTTTTAAAACTTGTTTGTGGCTAGAACTTCCAATTATTAATTAACAAGAGTTGTTTTGTCACTTTGTATACTTAATATTGTGCTTCTTAAATATGTTATACGAACAAAATATATTAGAATAATATCATAATCATTATAATTTATGAGACACAAATTAGATATTGAAATAGAATTAATTTCTTTACAGACAGTGAAAACGTCAATGGGATACGTATCTGCATTGCTGACATTGACAGATTAAAGAGTATAATGCTGAAATAATGCTAAGTTAATTGCGCTTGATTTTTGTTCGTATACTGTGTCAATAAGTTTATACATATTATCTGTAAACATTTGCTGGCTAAATATATGTTTTTCTGCAACAAAGCAAATCATTTATTTACCATTCTTTGTCATCATGACTTAATTTCTGAAATAAGAAGATAATGCTATATCAAGAAGGAAAAACAGTATTAGCTATTTGGTGTATCGGAAAGTTCCGTCCGTTTAGCGGCGAATAGCCATAGCTAGAACTGTCGGTAACTCTAATGTATAAACAAAGCTTTATTTTTTAGTTTTGACATCCGTCAATAAATTTCAGTACATAAAGGTATACGTTTGCATCAATAACATTGTTTTTTGTTGCATCAAAAATGTCGAAATTTGCGCTAAATAAGCGTCGTTTGCGCAAAGTGTTAATCTTTTGCTTCAATTGGAAGAAAACTGCAGGTGAAGCTCATCGAATAATTGTAGAAATTTATGGTGATAGTGCTCCTTTCGATGAAACCTGCAGAAAATGGTTTCGACGCTTTAAAAGCGGTGACTTTGATGTGGAGGACAAAGAGCGTTCTGGACGGCCAAGAGTATTCGAAGACGAAGAATTGCAGGCATTGGTCGACAAAGATCCATGGTCAAACGCAAAATCAACTTGCAGAAACATTAAATTGTGCACAATCTGTTATTTTCGATCGTTTAAAAGTCTTGTGAAAGGTCTACAAGGCAGGTAAATGGATTCCATATGAACTAAAGCCAAGAGACATTGTATCAACACTGGGGATGAAAAATGGATTAATTTTAACACCCCCAAACGTCGAAAAACGTCGAAAGTCGACGCCAAAGCGGAATATCCATGGAAAGAAGGCAATGCTCTGTATTTGGTGGGATCAGAAAGGTACCATGAGCTGTTGAAAAGTTGTCAACCAGTCGCAGGGGATCTCTATCGAGAACAAATGATCCGTTTGAGCCGAGCATTGTACGAAAAACGACCAGAATATGAAACGAGACAGCATAAAGTGATTTTGCTTCATGACAAAGCTCGGCCTCACGTCACAAAACTTGTCAAAGAAACGTTAGAAGCACTTTGCTGAAAAGTGTTCCTACCCCATGCGGCTTATTCACCAAACTGTGCTCCTTCCGACTACCATTTGTTTCGGTCGATGGCACACACGCACCTGCTGACGAACGCTTCAATTCTTATGAAGACGTCGAAAAATGGGTCTCTAACTGGATAGCCTCTAAAGATGAGTCAGTCTTTCACCGCGGAATTCGCTTGCTGCCCGAAAGATGGGAAATATTTTGATTGATGTACTTTTTCATTTTGTTTCTTAAATAGAGCCGTATTTTTGGTTAAAAAACGGAACGGAACTTACGAATACACCTAATAAGATCTGCGAACTTTTTACTTTACTTTAAAATATTTTACTTTAAAATATAATCATTTACGATTTGCTGAACTCGGATAACGGCCTAATATAATATTTACAATATTCGATTTAGTAGCATGATTATTACTCGTGTCATCATCGACTGTTTTACACGCAAGAGTTTATACGGGTATTCACAGATGGTGGCGGTCGAATCCTTTCCATACTGAGCAAGCGCAAAATCGCGATGGTTTAGTGTAATCACGGAGAGCGATTCAGTCAAACAATAATTGTTGCGCTGTGAACATCAATGACTATCAACGAAGGTAGAATAAATCTTGAAGCAAGATTTAATAACAAAAAATCTGCACTGCTGTTAAAAATATAACAAAAATATAATCATCGACAATCTTCGAAAAGGAAAAGCATAATTTTTTTGCAAGAAGTCTATATGATCTATAGATCACAGAAGTTCAGAACTTTGATAATTCACGAAAGTTTGCGAAAATAAGAATCAAACTTGATACACCAGCAAAGAAACATTGCGTTTTCGATACGCTGAATTTACCGTATTTTTGAGTGGCAAAGTTAGTGCATGGTGCATGAAATATTCGGTTGGTCGTGCACAAATCGTTCTTTGTTTTCCGCGAAAGAGTTTACGTTGGAGGGAAATTTTCCAGACATATGACAACAACTCGAAAACCAAAGGATAATTACAGTAGCAACTTTTCGTACCGATAATAATACAAAATAATACAAAAGAGATCTTGTAAAGAGAGCTTTTGAACGATACAGAAATGTGCATGTAGAAATAGTGCGATGTTAAACGTTATATTATTCGTCCACTCTTTTTCTTTATCCGTTATTTAACGCTTTAATGTTTATTGCTGTGTACATAAATCCAAAGAAGTATGTTAACTGTGCTTTATAATAACAAAATATATAACTTATAAAAAATTATACGTGAAATAATATAAATAGAATAAATTCTTCTATATGTGAGTGCTACAAGTACAGTGCAAAATGAAAAATTAAATAACTTCCACATTCATCAATACGTAGATAATCACTTCTAGCAAATGAGAAAGAGAAGTGTTATAAATAACATTTAAGATTAATGGTCTATTCTGAGATTGTAAGTAATAATATTTCTTCAAAAATTATATTTTGTAGATTTGAATTACATGTTTACCATGTCTCGCCAATGGCTATGGGTATTCGGCATATGGCCCAATCCACATATTATTTTGAGTGGTTATTGTCGGCCAAGCATACGATTCATTATCGTTACGTGTACCATAAGCCTCTACTTATCCGCGCCTCAAATGATGAATGTGATCCGCGCTTGGGGTGACGTGACTCGAATGGTGGAAACTTTTGCCGCCGCAAATTACAGCTTGTTAGCAGTGTGCAAATTGTTCGTTACTTGGTATCACGGCAAAAGTAAGTTCACTTTTCGCAACAACATGAATATACAAGTTTAATTTTATCATCAACGATGCGAAACGTCAAAACTACCTTCCTTTATTAAAGCGTAAAATATTCTGTAGTTTTTTTTATATATGTATAAAGTAATTTGCTTGCTTTCATAATTTATAATGAAATTGACATATTGTGTTCAACTTGGAAGCACTTCGACGGCTGTTGGCATCGATCATGGCCGATTGGACGACTGCGAGCAACTGGGAACGAAATACTATGTTGAAGATTGCGAAACGTGGCAGAAACTTATCTCTTAGATGCTACGTAGCCGCGACGGGTTTGATTATATTTTCACTTTGTTTTTATCTGTTGAAATTCTTTAAAACTATACACCAGCCTCATCGGAGCCTCGCGTATCGGATGGAAAATATCCAAAAGACCCCTATCTACGAAATCACATACATTATACAAATGTTCGGCGGCGGATATACAGTCCTTGCTAACTACACCATCGACAGCTTTGTCTCGATACTTGTGCTGCACGTGTGCGCGCAACTGATGATCCTACGAATGATACTTAACAATCTCGTCAACGAATTAGGCAGCAAATCTATATCTTCGTCGAAATTCAGAGAAGGTTTAGCAGCGATCGTCGTACGACATCAGCATCTCATCAGGTATGCGGAAAATTTCTGGTGCTTTATTTGATAATGTAATTAGTGAATTAATTTTTATATTTAAAATTCAAAAGTCAAATTCCACGCTTTTCTTACATTATAAAAAGAAACAGATAATATATATAATGTAATTTATATATAAAAGTATTCTTTAATTTTATATTCTTTTTTTATGTGTCTGTGCTTTTATAAGCGGCGAAAAGAAATTTGAAATCATAGACCTAGGTACAAACGCGATAAAAAATATGAAATTAAAATATCAAATCTAATAGATTTAATATAGAAATTCTAAATTAAAATTTCTTTAAGACTTACGTATTCAGACACAAATAATAACTCATTAATAAGTAATGTTACAGTAATTAAATGACGTACGAATTTTTCAAGGAACGCAAAGATGATCGACGATTGCTACAGCTCAGTCTTATTTGTGAACATGTTACTCGTTACTTTTCAGATGTGTTCTATAACTTTTCAGATTTTCACGGTATGTTAGATCACTTATATGTATGTTTACATATTCCCTCCCGTGTGTCTTATAAAGCGATAGAAGTGAATGAATAATGCATACATAAATTATACTTTTCATTATATAATAACGCAATATATTGCATTAGCTTTGCACAGAGCAGTGCTTTATCACACGCTACGATTGAAACATATTATTTCCAGATAATAACAGATAATTTGAAAATGCCTGTCGTCAGAATGAGTTTTCTCTCGTTTTATATCACTTGTATGTTGACACACTTGTATACATATTGCTATGCAGCTGAAAGACTCATAACGGAGGTAAAATAATTGTGTAATATGTATTAACGCGACCTACAAGAAGAAACCAATTTTCAGAGCACCAATATGGCATACGGTGTGTTTGAATGCAAATGGTACGATCTACCAGCGAAAGACGCAAGAAGCTTAATGTTCATTGTATATCGAGCTATGAGTCCTCTTAGATTGACAGCTGGAAAATTCGGGACCTTTTCATTAGAGATGTTCGGAACAGTACGATAAAAAAATATGTTGCTTTGTCTGTGTAATTATTGTCATTTTGTGATTATGGCAACACATTGCGACAAAATTAATGAATCTGTGAACCAGTATGGGTTCGCGCGGTACGGTAAGGAGAAACAGCCCAACGTACAATTGCTACGTGCGCGACGAAACAATGGGGGAAGCGCTTTGTAAGCGGCAATGCACGAACAACGTGTAACTCCTCTGTGCGCGTAACAACCGTAAATGCCAGGCTATCTCTTCTCAGTGAACGTGCGCGAATGCACGTTGATTCACGGATTTTTATTAATTAATTTCCCATTACTTTCTCATTATTGTTATAATCATAAAACGGCAAAAAGCTTTTCTATTCAGTTTAACCCGCTCTAACTACACATGACAGGTGTTACACCTGTTATCAGATACCTTCTACACATATACATGTATTTTATACATATACATATATTTCTTTGGCATATGTGTTTTGTATATTATTTGTGGCGTCATGATTATGTAAAACTGTATTTAACTTATATTTTATACTCTTGTGTGTTTACAGATTCTCAAAACATCAATGGGATACTTATCTGCTTTGCTAACAATGAGAGATTAAAGACTATGGAGATAACAAACAGATTTCTGAACCAACATTGCATTTAACAGTTAATTAGAAAAGATGCTATTTTTTGTTGGATCTTGGTAGCATAATAATAGCATTTCTGTCTAAATTTTCACTAAATACTTTTTTCAAGTGAACTGCGCGCCGATTATTTATCGGTCTCAAAGAAATATGATTATAAATAACCAAAATCTGACAGACCTGACCGAAAATCACATCTCCCCTAATTGAATGGATTTCTTATAAATGACTATCGATTTTTGAATAATCAGATTTATATGCACTGCTTGTAATCACTTTTGAATTAGAAAAATACACATTTCTGCGCAACAAGTCAAACTTTTAGTCGACTATTAGTCGAATTATTTACTCCTTTCTATTCAACAATTTAGTCATAAGAACTTAAGATAATTAAAGAAACAATTACACATAATTGAAAAAAAGTTAAACATTAAAATATAATACAGTCAATAATAGTAAAAAAATGTATTTTTTAAAATCCGAAAACAGTGTTTTAGAACAGTATTATTGTGCATATGTCAATCACATTGTGCCTGTAAGTGACATGATTTGTTTTGTTTTCTTGCATAATCTATGTAATGCAAAAATGAAGATATACTAAATATTTCAATTTTTTAATTTAGTAACAATATCTTTTCGAGTTAATAGGATATAAGGAAATAGCTATTGAACTTAGAAGAAGATACGTATTATTTTCAAATAGTAATAAACCATTAGATATGTTTATGTTATCAAAATGATTTTCCCCTTCTTTATGTCATCATTGTGTTCGTATATTTATTGTTATTTAGCTGAAAAACTTTTTGACGGATGTAAAGTAATTATGTATACATACATCAAACGCGATCTCTCTGTACAAAATAGAAAGGTAATTTTTAGGAAACCAATATGGCATTTTATGAACACTCAATTTAAAATTAAAACAATTTCAAAAATCTTGATTTCTTTTTGTCAATATTATCTTGTTACTTTATTACTCGTCAAATAATGAGTTATTCTACTTCCTAACAATGATAAAGTAACAAGATACTATTTACAAAAAAAATCAGGATTTTTAAATTTGATTATTATCAGTAACATAATTCTATGCTGTTTGCGTCTCCACTATCGATTGTTATACACGAAAGGGTTTATGAAGATACTCACAGATGGTAGTGGTTGAATCCTTTGTATACTGAGCAAGCGCAAAATCACAACGGTTTGGTACAATCGCGAAGAACGATTCAGTCAAACGATTATTTTCGCGCCGTGAACATCAATGAATGTCAACGAAGGTAGAATATATTTTGAACAATAGTAAAAATGTTTACACTGTGATATTCTATTAAAAATGTATCACACTGTGTAAAATAATTGTACGAAATAATGAAAGTATCCGCTCTTATTACAACAATAGTATGAAATTTTGCCCGAAGAATTCTTATAAAGAGAGATTTGAAGTTTAAACGACATAACTGTGCACATAAAATTAGCGCTATATCAAAGAAACGATATTGTTAACAATTTTTATCTTTGAGTAAAACATACTATTTGTTCTACTTTATCTATCATTTATAATTTTAATATTCATAATATACATAATCGCTATATTCATAAGCATAGGGAAGTGTATTCTCTAATAATCTAATACAAATTATACAAGAAATTATATAAATGGAGGAAATCCTTTTATAAGTGCTGTTATATTACCGGAAACAAAAAATTGAATAGCTTCTAAATTAACTGCTAAGAATGAATACTTCTGGCAAAAAATGTTGAAAAATACATAATAAATTAATAACTACTCAAAGTCCAACACACTACATTGACAAACAATGACATTTCTAAAATTCTAAAGTTCTAAAACCTAATTTTACTAGATTTGAGTTACGCGTTTACCCTGAATCGACAATGGCTATGGATATTTGGCATATGGCCCGATCCTGACATCCCTTTAAGTGAATTTCGTCGGCCAAACATTAGATTCATTATTGTTACGTGTACCGTGATCCTGTACGTAACCGCGCCTCAAATGATGAATGTCATCCGCGCTTGGGGTGACGTGTCTCGGATGGTGGAAAATTTTGCCTCCATGAATTTCAGTTTGTTGGCGGCGTGCAAGTTGCTCGTTACTTGGTATCACGGCGAAAGTAAGTTCAATTTTTCGCGACAATATAAATACAGATTTAAGTTTAGCGTCGATTATATGAAATGTCAAAGCAGTATCTCCCTTATTTAAGCATAAAGAGCCTAGATAGTGTTTTTATAAAGAGATTTAGTAATTTATATGCGAATTGATACGTTGTCTTCAACTTGGAAGCACTTCGGCCGCTAATGGCATCGATCACATCCGATTGGATGACTTCAACGAGCAACTGGGAACGAAGTACCATGTTGAAGATTGCGAGACGTGGCAGAAGCTTATCATTTAGATGTTGCATGGCCGCGGTGGGCACGATTATATTTTACATTTCTTTTCATCTGCTGAGGTTCTTTAAAAACATACACCAGCCTCGACGGAGTCTCGTCTATCGGTTCGAAACTATCCAAAAGAGTCCGACCTACGAAATCACCTATTTTATTCAACTTTCCGGCGGCACATATTCAGTTCTCGCTAACTATACTGTCGACAGCTTTGTCTCGATACTGGTGCTGCATATGTGCTCGCAACTGATTAATCTACGGACGACACTTAACAACCTAGTCAACGAATTAGTCAGCAAGTCTATATCTTCGTCGAGATTTAGGGAAGGTTTAGCTGCGATCGTTGTACGACATGAGCATCTCATCAGGTATGCCGGAGAATTTCTGGCACGTTACTTAATAGTGTGAAGTATTTAAGCTTACTTTGAGCTAACAAATTATTTTTTAGATAAATTTAAAAATAAAATACTATTTTCCCTCACTTTCATATCATGTGAGAAGATTTGTATACAACATGTTTGTGTAAAAATATTTGTTGATTAATTTTTTAAAAATCCATCTTGCTTTTAAGCAGCGACAAAAAATGTTGAGACTATCAGACTAAAATAAACGCAAAAAAACCATAAAAATGGTTTTAAGAAAACACAAAAAGGGGAAAGTTGACGATAAAGGATATGAAATTGAGTTATAAATCCTAATAGATTCAAGATAGAAATTCTAAGCGGGATATTGTTTAAGATTTATACATTGAGATCCGGGTAATAAGCCGTTAAACGCACAACGTGAGTAATGTACTAATTTTCAAGGAACGCTAAGACGATCGACGGCTGCTACAGCTCAGTGTTATTCGTGCACGTATTAGCCGCTACGTTTCAAATGTGTGTTATAACTTTTCAGGTTTTCACGGTAAGAGGGATTATTATGGTTCTTCCATATTTTATATAAAAGCTAAGAGACTAAGTAATAATAAGATAAATATATTAAATTTATACTCTAAAATTTGTGGAGTGAATATTTCCTCCAACAGAGTGAATATTAATTCCAATGGAGTAAACATTTCACTCCATGGCAGTATTTTCACTCCACAAATTTTAGAGAGTACTATGTACATATTATGGATATTATACATTTACTATTTATACCCTTTTTATTATGTACTAACACAATATGTAGTTAGATCGACACTGCTCATTGTTTTATCACGAGCAACAATTGAAATATATTTTCAGATAGTGACAGATAATTTGAATGTGCCTGTTATCAGAATGATTTTTCTTTCGTTTTACATTGCCCTTGTATTGACGAACATGTATGCTTACTGCTACTCAGCTGAAAGGCTTATAACGGAGGTAAAACAATTACAATATCGGAGATAAACAAAATTAAGTCGCGTTTTTTTGCGAAATTTTTATATTTTTTTAATCAGCTTGACAAAGTGATAAATGAAAAATATAAAAATATGAATTAACATTGTTCATCTCCGAGGCGCTAATATATTAATGCGATCTGGGAAATCGATCGTGAATCTTTTCCTATATAATGACTTTTACGCGTGTCGACAATATATGTTAAAGAAATTATATTTATGACAAACAGTTAAGCCAACGACACACACAATATGTGTTTTCGTATTATACGGTGCACAAATTAAGTACACGGAAAAAACAATGTAGCTGCTGTAGCTAAAACTTAGCAAAATAGGGACAGCTAATATTTTAGTTGTAATAGCTCAATATTTTGCTACTGTGCCTATTGTATTAGGTGCGACAGCAAACGGTTTGCTGTCGTAGCAAAATATTGAGCTATCACAACTAAAAATATTAGCTGTCCCTATTTTGCTAAGTTTTAGCTACAGCAGCTACATTGTTCTTTCCGTGTAAATCATTAAATGCGCATCATATAAAAGCAACAGTTTCTTTTCATATTTTAAATAAATTTAAGTAAGCTCCGATAAATTTATGATTAACTGTACGAAAAGAAAACCTATGCGAAATTTGATAATTTTCAGAGTACCAAAATGGCGTACGGCGTGTTTGAATGCAAGTGGTACGATTTACCGCCGAAGAACGCAAAGGATTTAATGTTCATCGTGTATCGGTCTAAAATGCCACTTAAATTGACAGCTGGAAAATTCGGAATCTTTTCGATAGAGATGTTTGCAATAGTAAGATATATTCTATAAGAAAAAATATGTTAATTATATGCATCTATAATGCGTTTTTATAAAATGCCCCTTTTTGGAATTATTAAATAAGATTAAATTATTTTCTGTTTTTCTACTTTATAATATATGTACAGTACATTTTTGTATTATATGTATATTACGTATGTTTCGTGATATCACGATTATATAGAACTGTATTTTATCTGCATTTTATACTTTGTTCAGGCTTTGAAAACATCAATGGGATACCTATCTGCATTGTTAACCATGAGAGGTTAAAGGATATGATATACTGAAGAAAATGATAACAAAATAATATAATTGAATTTAATATAATTGATTATAATATCAATTGTTTAACAATGGAAATGAACAGGTTTATATGCACTGCCTGTGACATCACTGTCGAATTGGAGAAATACACATTTTTGCGCAACATGTCAAATTATTATTCAAGTAATAGTTAAATTAATTATTACTTCCATACGATAATTAGTCCTGAGTACTTAAAATTCTTAAATAAAATTTGGAGAATAAAAATGTTTAATCTTATTGCACTGCAATAATAATCTTTATGAGATAATTAAATAATAATTTCTGCGTATTGAATTTACGTTAACAGTTCATGATAACTAGAACTTACATGGCAACAAATTACAATCGATTTTTCAGAGATAAATCGATTTGGAAATATCGCCAGGTGTTCGTTACGAAGTAGTAACTTTCTCTGATTTAATTTTTAAGTATTTTCTACCGAGCCTAGCAATACTAATGCAGGTCATGGTGATCATTATCCTAAGGGTCTAAATAATCGTCGAGTTTCTACATAGTGATCTAACTCGTCCCTTGCTTTATACGGCCTATTTTCCGTTGCAACCCGCTCAATGTTTTAATTGACTTGTGTGTGCCAGATTCTATCGAATTATAGCGCGACGGTGTCTTCCACCGGTAGCGACAGTTTCATCTCCATGCTAATACTCCATGCCTGCGGCCAATTCCAAAACTTGCGCGAGGGAGCTCAAGAATCTCGTCAACGATCTAAACGGAGTGAAAACGTCCGAGGAGTTCAAGAGTGAACTGAAGCGAATTGTAAAGAGAATATTTGAACTGGTTTGTATGATTTGTGGAAACAAGGGTTTTCATCAAGCTACTTTTGTCTATTTTGTATGCCAAAGAGCAGGATTGCCTCGTGTAAAACAAGTTTACGTAAAGACTGTTGAGTAAGTACATAATTATTAAATATTGAAATAAATTTCAGATTCAGTTATTTCAAATCATTAATAAAATTTTCGACTCTTTTTCCTCTATTCGTACAAAACGCACGTGACAAATTTTCAAGCTCAATCTGTTCAACTCAATAAGATCTAAGAAATCATCAACCATTTTGCTCATATAAAGATATTTGGTGATAAAAATTTCTATGACAAGAAATTGTTTCTGCAAAATCCTATGTGTATTTATTGCGTCATAATTCGACCGAAATAATTGCTAAAACTTAACCTGTCGCCATATGTATATGTTAAGATTTGCAACAACAATTAAGGATCATTCGACATTAATAGATATTAATATTGCGAACGGAAGAAAATATTAAATGTGATAATATTGCTTTCATAAAAACTAAATATTATTTTAGAAAAAAGTAAAATGTTCGTGAAAATATGTGTAACAAGCAAAATATGGAATTTAAGTATATAGTAAAAAACAATATCAAATGTTTAATATTACTTTAACGTCAATCGATAGTTAAGAATACATTTAGTGACCATTAGAGTCTCATATGTTCTCCATCGCCATTTACTTGTAAACTTCTTCGATAGAGGGAACCCTTGGCATTAAAAGTGAAGAGCTTATTCTCTCGATATTAATATACATATGTATATGCTATTTTATTTACATTTAATAATTATTTCTAGTAGTCGCAAAAAATATGACTAAAAATCATATGTAACACTAAAATTTACATAAATCCCCAGACAGCTTTTTGAATAAGTAAAACAAGCGTTTTTCAAAAATATAAAGTAATCTAATTTTCTAAAATGTGTTTGCTTAATGCAAAAATAATAAATATCATTGTTCAGTTTTATTGACATCGCTATCTTGATTTACGCGCAGCGTTAAAAAATAAGAAAACTTTCATATATTTAGATTATATTAAATTAAATAATATTAAAAAATATATTTAAATATATTAGTAATGTTTTAAGTTTTCCGATTCGATAATAATTTGAGACATAATTATATTATAGATCGATCATTGTATTGTTATGCATAGCTTACTTCCTATAGTATATACATATTCTCGAAGAGCATGCGTCGTCATGACTCGCATGCGCTTTCAAAAGATATGATTCTTTCAGTTACTTTGACGTCGTCGTCGCGTAAGGGATGTCAGGCGAGGTCGGTTTAGATTTGCCTAAGTTCTTTGAGTCTAAATACTTTATAATTTTTTTTTATAAAATATTTTATGCTTAAGAATTCTATGAAGTGAATAAATAAAAAAATGCTGGACCGGTATTCGTAGTCAGGCCTTATATTCAAAACCGTCTTAAGTTTATCATAAGATGCTGTATGGAACATTTCATTGGCTACGAAGTATCTAAAGATGATCTTAAGACGATCTTAAACATAAGATCTGACTATGAATGCCGGCTCTAGTGTTCTCTGATAGAAAGATTATTAAATACTCGGAGAAAAGATAGCGGCAATCTTGAAGAAAATTATTTGTTAAACCAATTGTCGTTTTTATACGCTACTTTTCTTTACTTTTTTAATACGAGTGTTACTGTATTTATATATAAGGTGATGTTTTTTGTTCTAAATGCAATGCGTCATTAAAATGTAATAAAAAGGGTGTCTTATGAAATATCACACGACTACGGAAAGAAGAAAGGAGACAGAAATTTCCTCTCGCTTTATTTTTGTCTAAAAAAAGCCAGATTTGGAGTACGCGTACGGATGGAATCGTTATACCATGACGATTATGGGAGCTTGGCCAGAACATAGAAGTTTCAGACAGGCTACAAGCTACAAAGTGATAGTTCCTGTTCTAACGATGCTGTGCTTCTGCACCGCACCGCAATCAGCCAATTTGCCGTCCATATGGGGCGACTTTGACTCGGTGGTAGAAAACTTGTCCATGGCAAACGTAACGATTACGATCTCGATGTTGAAGATTATTATATTTTGGTCTAATGGTGGACGTAATTATATCAATTTTCATACGACAGAAATATTAGTCTCAATTTTTTTTATTAATATAAGACGCACAATAATTTTTAGATCACGTTTTAGATCACAAACAATAAAATCACAAAAAGTATGGATTATTTTTATGAATTTTCTAACAAGGCGAAATACAATCAGAGTTCCTTTCAGTTCATAAGCAGCCGTAATTTCTTTTTCTTTTATAAAATGTATTGGTTCTATCAACACTATTCGACAAATTTGATGGACTTTAATCAAATTTCTATAGCTAGAGTGTATTTTGTCCATCTCTAGCTGTCAAGTAATTTGTCCAATAATTTTACGAATAATATAATTGATGCGAATAATAAACTTATTGAAAGAAAGAAATTGTGTCCAGATTACGCAGGAGAATTAGTTGAACAATATGTAAGATTGGCATTTTTTATCTCTTTAATATTCTGTAAAAGCCCTGAGGACGCTTATATCGTGGATGGCAAAGGATTGGAGCACGACCGTGGATAAACGGGACCGCAAGACGATGATGGACATAGCGATCGCCACCAGGAAACTGTCGATAAGAAGCACCGTGCTCGTTCAGAGCGTGGTGATGGTCTTCGTCGTGTTTCGACTCATAGCAATTCGACAAACCGGTCGCCAATTATTTCTTCCTGCGTATTTCCCTTACAATATGACCAGCAGTCCTTTTTACGAGTTGACTCTTTTCGGTCAATTCGTGGGCATTATATCTGCGGCAAGTAGTTACACGGCGGTGGACACTTTCATTGCCACTTTAGTGCTCCATGTATGCGGCCAGCTTTCGAATCTGTGCCACGAACTAACAAATCTACACGCCAACACAAAGGCGGAATTCCAGACGAAGCTGGGAAATATTGTGAGGAGACACGAATATCTCAACAGGTGAGATCAGTAACGAGAAGCAATACAGAAGAATCGAAGGGATTAATTGTTGCGCGGTATTGAGGGATCACTCGAAATTTTCTATAAAGCACGCAAGCGTCTCTAATAAAATTCTATTTATAAATGTAATTTACAAAGTGGTCTTGATAGTGACGTTTCCCATAAGATTTGCAGAAACGATCGAAGATTCATTCAACATGATGCTTTTGATGCAAATGCTGGGATGCTCGGTGCAGGTCTGCTTCCAGTGTTTGCAGGCGTTTATGGTGAGCCGCAGAAAAAGGACAGATTATATAATTAATATAATCCGTATAATATTATTTATATAAACCCTTTATTATAATCCTTTTAAAATAAAGAAAAAAAGAAAAAAAAAGAAAAATCGACCTGTCGTCTCTCGTTGTTTGCAGGCATTGCTGGGCGAAATGGACGAAATATTCATATATAAAATCTCTTTCCTGACACTCTACGTGACTTATATATTGATACAATTGTACATGTACTGTTATATTGGCGAACAACTGCTTGTCGAGGTAATACGATAAATATCAATAGCTTATTGATTAATTTATTGATGTAAATCCCGATATTTTGAGACATTGATACCACAATATTACAATTACGAATATTATAATATTTTTTTTGCCAAGATTGCCAAGAACTAGATTCAATTTTCAAGCAAATATAAATACTGGTAATTTCTTAGTTGGTTTATCGATGTAAATTCTGACATTTTGATATATCGATATCACATGTTAAAATGAACAAGATTCAATTTTCTGACAAATATGAACACTGATAGCTTATAGATTGATTTATTGATTTAAATCCCGATACTTTCATATATCGATACCATATTGCCAAAGTTATCAAGAATATAATGAATCAAGATATCTACAAAAATATGTCTTGGGTCATTATATTTTTTAAAATAAGATTCACTTTTCAGACTAATATAAATGTTGGTAATTTATTGATTAAGTTATTGACGCAAATCCGAATATTGATACGATATAAAATTCAATTTTTAGACTATCATAAATGTTGGTAATTTATTGATTAATTTATTAACGTAAATATTGTTATTATATTACCGAAAGAACATATACGTATATTAATTGCATTTTTAAGGACGAGATTTAATTTTCAGACAAATATTGGTAACTTATTGATTGATCTATTGATTTAACTTCCGATACTTCGATATCAATATCACATTGACGAAATTACATACATCTTAGATCATATTTCCAATAACAAGATTCAATTCTCAGAAAAATATAAATGCTGGAAACTTATTGATTAGTTTATTGACGCAAATCCTCATATACTTTGATGTATAGATATCACATTGCTAGATCTACATATACGTTGGATCACATTTCTAAGAACAAAATTTAATTTTCAAACAAATATGAACAGTAATAATTTACCGATTAATTTATTGATGTATAAATTTCGATGTGTCGATATCTCGGTACCATATTGTTGAAAGTAGGTTTATTTTCTATACTTCCAAGAACGATCTAACAATATGAGATTTATTTTGCATCGGTGAATAATATCGTTATCTCAATTAAATAATAAAATATATTGTTAAGTCAGAATTAGACATTAAAATTCCCTAGTGTTCAATGATTCTAGAAAGTGATTCTATTTGCTTCGTTGTGACAATGAATTGTACTTCAGAATAGTGTGTCATTAACTATGTTACACGCTTTCGTTTTAACGCAATCTGCATGACGCCTGCTGACGTTAATAAGCGAGACCAAAATATACGTTTTTCTATCTTGTAATATTTATGTTTTTCTTTTATGCAATAATTAGTTAATTATTTCTTCGAAATGTATGAAATAATCATGTGATAGTCGATAATCGATTTGATATTCGATAAAATAATCGTTTAGAAAAATGGTAAACCAGTCAGTTGTCATAAAGACTTATACAATTATTTAACTGATCGATTGCTTTCAAAAATATGCATTGTTTTTGTATAAATATGCATTGTAAAATCTCATAAAATTTTTATTTATCATCTTTAATAAATTTATGCGCGTAACGCAAATTTGAAGATCAAAAATATGTATATCTAGTAAATTAGAGAGGTCTTTCGTGCATTTATAATATGTGTTAACCGTAATTATCCAATTTCCTCATATAAGAAGAAATCGCTTTAATATAAGGAAAATTAATATGTGGAATTTTGGATTCACGCAAAGAGAATTCATACAGATTCTGATTATGGCTTCATATTTAATGCAACTGTATATCCTCATTTTTGCCGTTAGCTACGGTTTTACGACTCATGTTTCCCTCGGAATCTTTTGAATCTGACATTCCAGAGCACGAAAATAGCATACGCGGCATATGACTGCAGTTGGTACAACTTGTCAGCGCGCGAAGCGAGATTGCTAATGATCATCATGTGTCGAGCTCGGTCGCCATTACACATCACCGCCGGCCCGTTCTGTTCTTTCAACCGGGAGCTCTACAGCGAGGTACGATATCATAAAACGCCATTATCAAATCGATTTTCTTTCTTTTCCTTTGTGGATCAATAAAAAGATCAATTCAATTTAATTTTTACACTCATATATTAAATCAATGTATATTACAGATTTAATTATTTTAATTGTATGCATGTGCGCACATCTTTCATTTGTGTGATAAAAACTACTGTTCTGATTTTGAGAAGAAATAGCTTTTCATATTCAATAATTTTTTTAATGAAGAAGTATATAACTATATCGACAGCAGAGTAATATGTTAATTCGAATAAGTTTAAGTTTGAAGGGTGCAAAATCGATATTGATTTTAGATTCTTAAGAGATCAGTGGCGTACATGTCATGTATCTATGCAATGAGAACCTTGGACTGAAATGGAAGTAATCTCTACCTTGCCCGATAATTTTTTAATGAAATTACATCATTTATGATAGAGGGGATGTATATTTTCGAGACAGGTTGTAAAAGAAACCTCTGACATTTGTCGAATTAATACTAAATAAACTATTGATTATAATCAATGTGTGATTACACGATCTACAAAAAAAAACCCTTCGCATTTTATGAATCATAAAATTCATTTTATCCATTCAGTGTCTGAACGACAAGGATTAATTGATCAAATAATCAAGTAATTGTTATTAATCACATTATATATGCAAAAATACAAAACTAAAATATCTCCTCCTCTGTCCTACAGTTTCTTTAATTTCCATTTCTTGTAAAGAGTCATAGAAGAAAGAATTTAATCATAACGTTTATACTTGTTTATTAATATGCTAAATGTCATTTCGTTCAATCATATATCGTATAAACGTGAATACGATAGCATCTCATTCGCGTCATATTTGTGTTGCGCAGAGTTGACTTGAATTTTTATTCTATTCTGATATGACGCAAATCTATCGAGCGATCATATTATCTCGTATTAAAGCGTGTCATTGCACGTGACAGGAGAAAAACGTTTCCTCGAGTCGCAGTATGCAAATTTTACAACTTCTGCACGTGCGCAGAAACGAGCGCGATGAATAAGAGATGCAGAGGAGGCGCATCATATGGAAAAGAAGAGGGATGAGGGGATGCGACGTGACGAAACGAAAATAGCAGAGCACAATGGCGACTATTAATGAGGACTCGCAGGGGCCGGATCTCACATTAAGTATGCGGCGGAAACTCGAGGGAAAACATTTTCCTCGTTTTTTCGCCGGCTTGTTTTTCCGTACCGACCGTCCGTCTCGAGTCGGGTGCATATTTGAGCAACTTGATCCGTCACGGACGAATTACTTAGAGCAAAGTGCGCATCGCCCCGATGCATATTTAATGAAAGAGTCTATAGACCCTGTGATTACGCGCAACAGTTCGAGTTACGAGTTCGTAAACTACTCTGTGTACGATGGTGGGGGGAATATTTCGAGAATACGACGAAACGGAGTTTCTGATATACGAGACCTCGCGAATTCTACTGTCGCGAATGCTCGATCGATAATTCGCAGTTTCGTCCGATCCACGGGGTTGATCGCTTCTACTTGTTCGCCGTTCTGTTACACATCACCGAAATTTCGCGATGTGGAGGACTCGCGCGAGCGGTGCTTCTCACTTTTCATTTCTTTTAACAAAAATTTCTATGTCTTCGGTGCTTCGCGGTAGCGTTGCGAAATATATTTCCGCGCGCGAGTTTTCACTCTCCGAGAACGGGAAACACACAAATAACAACTCCAATAATGTTTGTCCGAAACGAAGGGTCTGTCGAACGGATCAAACGCTCGAGCGAATTCGCACGAGTGCACCGTTTAATTCCACCCCGTCCGGGGCATTTTATTCGGGTAAAAGTTTGCGAGTGATGTGCTTTCACCGCTTATTTCCGTCAACCCGCGAGGAAAGTGCGCGCGGAGAGCGGTTAATGAGTGTCATTAACGATTGCGTGGTCTACCGTCACAATGGAGAAAATCAGAAAATGACAGTTACCAACTTCGAGCTCAGATGAACGCGGATAAAAACCGGTGACTTCACGCTTTGCCGGGAGAGCAACGTGCGCGTCCAATATAAAAGTACGCCGCCAGGTCGCAACGTTACTTCGACCTTAAACGTTCGAGTTAAGAGTTTAATATTTCGCTCGGTATTTCGGCCTGTGAAATACATACCTCGAGGATTCGAGATACCAGTCTACATCAGACGGAAATATCGTGAAACAACGAAGAGTACTTTTCGGTAATAAATCAACAAAAAATGACATTTGCAATTTAGGTGATTGCGAAGTGTCGAGATTTATGATCTTTCGTTGGAACCGCCTTGTCGATTGCCGCGTGTCGTAGACGATGATAGTTAACGCGAGAGTGATTGCGCTGGTCGCACTGGTAACTTACGGCGTGTACGCTCACGCAGCCGACATTCGAGATTCTTACAAAAGGACCGACGATAAAAAATATGCCGGATCCATGTTGGCTGAGATCGCAAAGGAATTCATACAAAGATCAACCACCAGCAGTCAGGTAACAAAAATTAAGCGTCATTACATAAGGAGTATTATATGACGATCATTTCCAAACAATTTGAATGCCCGAGAGAATATTGTTGTTTCAATAATAGCATCAATAGTTTATTTTATTTGCAATAATCTATCAATATTATTATGTATTTGTGGCAATTAATTACACGAGTATTTAATTCGCTGAAGTTATTTAGAAGTATATAAATAGTATAATAAACTGGTGTAATTCCGTGTTATTGCAAAGTGAAGCTGCGTCTCGCGAAAACGGTTAACTCTGAATGTTAAACTGTGCAAAATTAAATTAAACGATAATCGCGGTGTCACAGGTGCTGAATTTAAATCTCTCGAACTTGCTGCTACTTTTGGTGCTTAAAGCGGTTGTGTTTGGCGCCGGCTACATAGGACATCATGGTTACAAGGGACGCGAATTAGAGGATGGTAATCTCGACGTTTGAACTATTGTACATTTATCCGAACACGCTTTTTGTTGTATCGCGACAATTCCATTGGCAATAACTGACATTGCACGCGACTAATGTCTTATCGTTCTTCGGAATGGAGCTAATGGCAAATGTGCGCAGCAAATGAAACAATTGCGAGCCTCATATCTTTACTCTTAATTACGATTATTTCTACTAATTTCAGAAAATATCGTGTCGGAGGGTGAGATTGCGCTAGCGCTTGGATATCTGATTGGTGACACCTGTTTGTACAGGGCAGCCTGCGAAGAGCCACACATTGCGAAAGAGTATCTCGGCGCGGCGGAAATGCTCTTGCAAACAATGAAGTTAATGCCACAGTATGTATGCAAAGTATTAAAGAAAGAAATGCACGAAAATAGGACACCTTTGAATAAATTTAAGTCAAATATATCATATGTACTTATATGTGCTATAAACATGACACTTTTATATATCGTGTTCAAAACATGACGCTTACTATCGGCATGCACGCCGGCGTTTTACTTGATTCCGTTTCACGAAACTGTCTTGCGCGCCCTTACGCTCATTTTTACTTTTGGAACTTAATATATCTTGAATGTGAAGGCAAGCTATCCGTAGAAAATGGGAAATAATGTACACTGTTGCTGCGAAAATACAACAGCGAATGTTGTCAGGAAAAATTTGCATTTCCGCAGGAATTTACCTGTAGAACTCAGCTATGAGAGGACAATGGCAGAATTTCGGAAGGCGATTGAATATGGCAGTATCGAGCAATGTCCGCCGGAGTACAGTTGCAAAAAGGAGAATATAAATAATTTCTTACGAAGCGACAAACGATAATGCGTATTTAACAAAACATTTCGCAATTCATTTCTATTTTGTTTAGGTTAAACTATAAAAATCGCACAAGATAGATAATACTTTATAAACAGTATATCTTTTAGAACTAATTGTTTACAAAAATTATTTCACTTTTATTGCCAAAATTGAAATAGTAGTTTGATAACTGATAACTGAGAAAATTTACGAAGAATGGCAAGAATATTATCATTGAGAAAAAAATTAGAAAATAAAAATGTTATTTTTAAAATAATAAATTGTATTTTTATAACCTTGTTTTTATTCGAAAAGTTATGTATTAATCTTTCACACGTCTTAATCATTTTCATCAGACGTATGAAAGTATTTTTATTGCCTATACAGTTATTTTTTATTATTAATACACAATAACGACTTTTATGAATTCCTAAAAAATATGTTACAAAGATAATGTTGTTCCTTCAAGAATACGTATTTTAAGAACTTTCAATTTTACAGTTGTTATTATATGCTACAAACATATGTTTCTCATTGTTGATTTACATTAATTAATTAACGCTCCTGTATTGATTCAGAAACAATGAAATAGAATTATCAATTATAACCGAATATTTTTCCATAATTAATGGCATGGAAAATGTGACCAAATTAGCATTGTCGGCATGAAAATGGCTTGTAATTTGCATATGTGGACACATAAATTTATGCACTGCATAACTGCGTACGCACTCAAATAGCACAACAGATGATCATTAAAAGCTCAAATAGGATTAATTTTTTAATTCTGTGTGAATTAGCATAATCTGTTCAAATGAAACTCAAAAGAATCCCTTTCGGATAATTCATAATAATACATTGCAGTTATATTGTAGTTTTATCTGTCTTTTTAATTACCGAGTTATCCCGTATTCCGCTGTTTAGTCTTATCCATTTTCCTACCTACCCGCGTTTCAACTTTTTGTTAATAAACCCTATCTTTCGTTAAAACCGCGATGCGATTTATAAGAGATCCGATTATAAGCGTCTTTTTAATCTCGCACATATGCGAGAATATGTAAAGAAGATAAAGAATATAACCCACCCGTATTTTGACAAATAACAAGAAATCAGCTTATTTCGTACATCATCGTACTCATATATCAAAGTGGTCAACATTGACCACGTACCGCGTTGGGCCAGATTGGACCTACCTTCCTGGCCATACAATCTGGTCATTTTGACCAGAGATCAGGAAGGAAAAAAACTCCTTCCATAGTCGGTTTATTATCGTCACCGACAGATATTTCGTACGGTTTGAACTATATTCGAGCGTCGATCGTATTGAAATGCACGACCACAAGAAGAAAATTAATTTAAACAATTTGCTGCACGAAACTAATCAAATATATTTTTACTTCCGTTATTTATTCAAAAATAGATAATGACTGTCTCTTCGCGACTCAATCTTTAGAAAAACAATTTACTTTCGCGTTATATTTATTTAATTTCCGCGATAAATTAAAATTTATAATACGAATAAAAATAAACAATTAAAAATTTCTTGAAAATTTGTTGAAAAATGATTGCGAGGACCGAGGCAAAATACTAGAAAATAAATACTAAAATACTAGATATGACAAAACGCGCGCTTCGCGCGCGCAGTTTGTAGTTGAGAATTGTATATTTTTAAGAATTTGTATACATGCAAAGAAGTAATTGTATGCGCAACGTCAATTTAAAATAAAAAGTAATTTATCACTCACTTATACGATTCGCAACAGCAGAGTTGTACATCGTTAACCATATATGTTACTGTAAAAATACAAATATGTATATGATTATTATTTATTATAGACTAATTATGTAAAATCGAAATTATTATATTAAATATACTTTATATTTTATATGCTTTAAAATAGATATTTATTAAAATAACGATATAGGATACTGAAAAAGTCTTTCTTTTAAATATAAACTCACAAAATTGTAAACGTATGGTTTTGTCTCTAACACTTATTCGTATCCTCGTTCGAATCATTTGAATAAATCAAATAAAAGCACAGAACAGATGTTTTATTTCGCACAAGTAGCAGATAAAAATGTAAGACACTTACCTCACGTTTTTCCCGCTGTTGCCCGATGCCTCCTTGGCCTGCTCTTCCTCTCAGATTTCCTTGTTGCACTTCACAAAACACACACTCGCAAAAATCATCGATCGCGCGAAATTTTCGGGCACTCCCGTACGCGATGTGAAATATCGCGAAACGCACGAAATATTATTGACAAATACCCCGTGACTCTCTATCATACAAATTGCTCAAACTGACAACGTGTATTTTTGATTCGGAAGAATAGGATAATGGATAAAACACTTTTGAATTGGCGATGTAAGACGCAACGCGAGCACCGAAAGCATAATCTTCGGTAAAGAAGTGGTTATTAGTCCGCAACAAAATGATATTTTACAATCTTTGTCATTCAATCTAATCCTCGAAATAAATTACGTGGACGAAATTGTCAGCGATAAATAGTTGTTATTAATTGCAACAGTTAATCGAGATAATTTTCAATTTACACTTACACAATGTAACGACGTGCGATAAGCGATTTACAAATCAATAGCGTTTTATTCTTCCATTCATCGCGATCGAGTCTTGGAAACCGATAATGTAAAAATAATACTACGCACGGAGCGACTCTCGCTGCTGCCTGCCGGCTCGACGTTCGGCGAGCGAGTGAGAACGCCGCGACCTTCAGCAGCTTCAGCTACACAATGGCACGCAAAAACATCGTACGTCACCGCGCCGAGAGAAAAACAACTACGAACGTTGGAATTCGGTGTCTTTTTTTGTTCCACAACTGTTACTACGTTTTGCGTATTATTCTGCGGACTTATTGGTATTGATTAAATAAACGATTAATTCTGTTAAATCGAGAAAATGTATCGGAACAAAAATCGTTGTTATTTAAATTCTAATTACTAAGATCTAATTACTAAGATAAAGATTTTGCCTCAATAGTTGGTGTATACAAATGTATATTTCTAAATTGCAAATCTTCATTTACTATGAACGTAAAAGAGAAGTGAAGCACACCGCGCTTCGAGAATACCAATCGGCATCGTGGAAAATAGGTCTCAACTGTTCGATACGTTACCGTAAAGTTGCTCCGCCGGCGCCCGATACCTTTTCTATGCCTCCTCCTCCACTCGGGCTATCCTCTGGGACTCCTGCGGCTCCAACAGTCTGTAACATCAATTATAAAATTCGTATTAAACGTGTGTTCAAGGAAACCAATATTGCAGAAAATAATTCTTGCGCGTATCGAACTTTATATTCAAATGCACATTTAAATGGTTATACATTTTCCAGAAAAGATTTTCAAGAATAAACTTTTATGAAATTTGAAATTGCGATCTTGAATTTTTAATTATTTTTATTAATATGGATGTATAAATATCTTTTCTCTACGTTGAATCTATAAGATTGATGTTTGTACAGTAATTCTTTATATTGCTGCAACGTTAAAACAATCTTGAACAGATCATTATTTTTTGACGCTCCAATAGATACTTAAAAAATGTATAATTATGAAATGTATATATATTATAGACATGTAATATTTTTGCAACGGTCAGAAATTTTTTGAGCTAAGATTGAATTATAATTTTAGTGGAATAATTTAATTTCAGCACTTCTAACAGTTGTAAAAAATATTCTGCTAAACGCGACCAATGTTGTTAACTCAATATAATTTAACAATGTTTTCTGAATGTTGAATTCTAACGTTTACAAGACATTACAATTCTGCGGACATTAAACGTTTTTGTAATATCTTTTCAACGTTGAATCTACATTTCGTACACAGTTGGAAAATTTGTGGTTTTTTTGTAAAAAAAATGCCGGTTAAAATTTTTGTGTTAAATATTTAACACATTCATGTGTTAATTGACCTCAAATGTAAAATTATTAAAATAACTAAAAAGAAATGTTAAAACAACACAATGTGTACTTATTTTTAATCTGACACAATACATATGTTCTATGTATATTATTAGTAACAAAATTTATCTGTTAAAATTTATAGAAAATGGTGATTTTATTCTACCTAACGTAAGTAAGAGATTTCGAATCGTCATTTGACTTATTACATCTGTAAAATGTAAAAATTACATTTAAAAAAATTCATTTTGTCATTGAAAATATGTTAATTTTACAAAAAATTTATTTCAAATTATTTTGAGATTTGCTTTTATTTTGCGTTGAAATATTAACAGAGTATTAGTGCGATCATTTAACGTATCCATATATATTACGTTAAATTAACACAAAAATTTATGTGTACCGTTTGGGACAGTTTAACGCAAATTTTTCAACTGCATAACATTGATGCAATATTGCAATGTTGTAACGGAACGTTTCTGAGATCTTGATTCAACATTTGTGTGCTGTACCCAGTGAGAAATGATTCGTCGATCGACGCCGAAATAAATGTCGAATCGACGTCAATTCGATGGTGTCGATGTCGTTTCGATGTCGATCGACGAATCATTTCTCACTGGGTATGGGTAGCCCGGCCAGAAATAACTCGTCGATCGACGTCGAAACGATGTCGCGTCGACATCGAACCGCCATATTGACGTCGATTCGCTTCGACGTCGATCGACGAGTAATTTCTGACTGGGAGGGTATACTCGCTCGCTCGCTGCCTTCGGACTTTTAAACTGTACCCGATTGTAGCACACATTTGCGCCTCTTTGTTCGAATAATAATTTTAATTTAGGCGAACCAATTGTAATCAACGCAAACGTAAACTTTATTTCTACGGCGCGAATGAACTGCGAAGCTGCCGCCGCAATCAACGTCGCATTCGCTCTGCAGCTTGAATCTTTGTCTCTTGAAAATAAGCAGAGCCGCTAATGAAATTGCGACCAAATTTCTTGTAGAATCTCACCCATTACGTTATGTGCGCGCAAATGGGATGGACTTGTGTTGAAAATCTCGACGCGAATCTCAATGAAGACGGATTCACTTTGCTGCGCCGAGCACCAGAGTACTTTGCTTGTAATTCCTGCTACCAGACGGCGCTGACAACCCCGCGAGTGCCTAACCTATTCTGACAGTCGCGGTGACTGCGCCGTTCTCTGCGCCACCGTCGCAGATCCTGACTTGTTTGATTTTCGCCTGGTCACGTCGCGTCAGACGCGTAAACAATTTTTCGTGTTTCGGCTGCTAGCGTCGCTATTCCGGTACGATTTCTCTGAGAGATGAGTTCTATTGGCACAGGGGTGAGTACGCTGCACGATCGATCGGCACGCGATTGCAAAATCTGGCGCCAACACAGCTGACACTCGGCCGCCTAACCTCGCTTTTGTTACAGTACGACCTGTCCGCCTCGCAGTTTTCGCCGGACGGACGGGTATTTCAAGTGGAATACGCGCAGAAGGCCGTGGAAAATGGAGGGTGAGTCTCGCACGTCTCGCCCCTCGTGATTTCTCGCGCCAAGTCAAGCGTGATAACGTGGCTAGTGGAAATCGATGCGACACGTACAACGGCCAAGGCCCGGTCTAAAATGAGTTGTTAGTCAGAAGTCAGGACTACGTGTAGGTCCTTTTTCTTCCACCAACAACGGAAAAGGATCGACATACAGTTCCGACTTCTGACCAACTCCTTGTAGACCGGGTCCAAGACGTTAATAAGGAGGAGTACACGCGTGCGCGCTTGCATCTCGTTTACGGTTACATTCTGTTGCAGGACAGTTATTGGCTTGCGAGGGAAGGACGGCGTGGTGTTCGCCGTCGAGAAGATAGTAACGTCGAAGCTCTACGAATCGGGCGCCAACAAACGGATATTTAACATAGACCAGCACGTCGGTATGGCAGTCTCTGGTATAATATCGGACGCGAGACAGATCGCGGACACCGCGAGGTCAGAGGCCGCTAGTTACAAGGCGCAGTACGGAGTCGGTATTCCATTGAGGTATTTAAACGAGAGGGTCTCCATGTACATGCACGCGTATACTTTGTATTCCGCCGTACGTCCGTACGGTTGCTCCATCCTGCTCAGCGCTTACGAGACGGACGGCCCGATGTTGTGCATGATCGACCCATCGGGAGTATCATACGGTTATTACGGCTGTGCAGTAGGTAAGCGAAATGTCTATGTAGTAAAAGACACTGGAGCGTATAGACGGAAATTTACATCCTGCGGTTATATTGTTCTAGGTAAGGCAAAACAGTCGGCAAAGACGGAAATTGAAAAACTGAAGTTGTCGGAGATGACGTGTAAGGATTTGGTTAAGGAAGCTGCTCGTATCATTTACCTCGTCCACGACGAGCTGAAGGATAAACAGTTCGAATTGGAAATGAGTTGGGTTGGTGCGCATACTAACGGCAGGCACGAACGTGTGCCGGCCGATCTGAAAACCGAGGCCGAGACGAAGGCACGGCAGGCAATGGCGGAAGACTCGGACAGCGATACCGAGGATATGTGAAACGATATCTAGATACTGCCGTTAAAATTCTTTGTATTGTAAGCGATAATATTAAATATAACATTAATGCACACAAATGTATGCGCTGATTTGTGATTTTAAATCGAGTGAGTGAAGATATGCCACCACTCTTGAGGAGCCGTGGGCTCCTTTCGGTTTACAAGTTGCAATTTTTATGGAACCGGGTTATAAACTCCTTGCTCTATTGCAGAGAACTAAGCTTATTTCAAATCCTATTTTTATGGAATAAGAAATGTATGCACTGATTTGTGATTTTAAATCGAGTGAGTAAAGGTATACCACCACTCTTACAGGTGCTACAAGTTCTTGAAGAGCCGTGGCTCCCTTCGGTTTACAAGTTGCAACTTTTATGGAACCGGCGGGTTATCAGCTCCTTGCTCTATTGCAGAGAACTAAGCTTATTCCAAATCTTATTTTTATAGACTAAAATATAGATTTCTAAAATTGATACCCATTCGCCTTATAACTTCTCTACTCGTATCGTTTAACTCTCCAGTTATCCTCTTGCAAAGCCAAGGCACATGTGGGATTAGTGTCGAGGATCCGGGATTTATCTACTGTGAGTCGCTCTCGCATACAGAGCTACGCATTATCCCGTTTTAAAGCTTAGTTATTGTTACTGTCTGGAGGCTTCTGCCTTCCAAGGGGCGATGTAATACCTCGATTTACTTATCTCTAGTTAACCTTTTCTTCTATTATAAGTAGAAATTGCAAAAAAGACTGATTTGGTGCATTATCTTAATCTTTAATGAAATGCGGAATACTTGCAAAAGAATCAAAATAGTTTCGCAAAACTTTTTACCCGTCAATAAACATGAATCATTTTTGCAACTATTTCTTCAATTTTAAACGTAACTAAAACATGCCTGTGTATGAATCGGTTTGTTTTTTTTATGAAAAATGCGATCGTTACACATAACAAGCACGATGCAAAATTTCGAAAAATCCGATAACGAACGTAAAACGCATTTTCCGTGTGAGAGATTTTATCCAGCTGCTTTCATGCACACTCAATACAGTTCCGGAAATTTTTTCAATTTACAGAAACCTTTTGCAATCAGGACAAACGGCTATCGCGTGTAATCTCTTTATAACAACGATAAGCTTCAGCCGTCGATAATTAAAGAACACGTGCGCAGTTTTTCTCTTTTAGATCATATGTTTTAAAAGCTTCTTTTCAGTTAAGCATCTATGCCCATTTTAAATTAAATTCTTGAAAAGGAAGGACTCTCAAAATCAAATCATGTAAAATAAGAGGTATTAATCAACATCAAAGCTTTGCTTTTTAAATTAAAAAAATTGTTTCTCGCATTACAAGATTAAGCATCATATCGATACTAATTTTATGTTTGTGTGTTGTTGCATAAGTCTTTCCACTGTTTTTTGCGATTTTAATTTTTTACGATGATATGAAACTTTTACAGGAAAAAGGAATGAAAAATATATTTTATGCCAGGTCTACATTGTTGACACAATTCATGTATGTACATGGAGAAACGCGGTATCCTTTCGCAGAAAATTACAATTATTTTGCAAGATGATACTCTATCTGGTAACTCGAGTGAAATAGATAGAATTTCATCTGCATAAAGACGCGCAATTGCGTCTGCACAATGCGGTATCAAATTGTATACGTAAATACAAACGAAGAGATATTCCACCAGGAGACGTAGATCTTTGAATCTTTGAAGCAAAATTTTTTCTAATCGGTCGACGTACAACTTTGAATCACAAGTCGGTTTTACCGATATATTAAATTAAGTTTTAAAGCCTTTGTTTCTTTCGGAAGCTAAGACCAAGATGGCCAAAGTACAAGTAGAACTGAGCGTAAAAGTCCGCTTCAAATCCCCGTAAACATTTTACGGATTATACCGCGATGTAACTATGTAACCTTGCTAAACTTCGTTTCTACAGCGTTGAAATTAAAAGACGATGAGAAACGAGTTTAAAACGATTAGGGTTGGCCAGGATCTTCGGAATCGGCTTTCAGGATTGCGAATATCAAGGAAAGCCCTTCGTCAAAGTAAATCTTGCAAATCACCGAAAAGAGCGTAAGCGGAGAACACACACCCACAGAAAGAAATTTCCGAATCCAATGCTATTACACTTCAATGTATCACAAAATAGGATCGATATAGTGCCAATCACATTCCCTAAATCCACATTATTGATTTCATTTTAATATTGTCTTATTTTTATACCTAATGAGGTTGCGAGAAATATAAATGCGTTAAGAATATTTTTTGTCTCAGTAACAGAGATCCTTTGTGAGGGTGCAATGCCTGTGGTTAACGCGCATGACCCTGCTCTTTTACCCTGCTGGACTGCGTTCAGAAACACCACCCGAGTACTCCAGCGTATTATTCTATCCTTGTTGCTCACCGTATGTTAAACAAGGATAAAATGATACTCTGGGGTACTCGGGTGGTGTTTTTGAACGCAGCCCTGGGGGTCGGTTTCCACCGAATGGCGACCGAAAGGGTTTTGGTTTGTGTCGAACTTTATGTACATAAGGGTAGTTCGACTTAGAAACTCAGCCATTATAGTGATTGGATCCGCCGCATCGTCTCTTCGGCGAACCTCCGATGGCGCAATAGCATTGATCCTGTAGTTTTTCTAATCAATCAGGTTTTATTCTCCTCTCTGCTGTAGAGTGAAATTTTCATTCGTCGGAGAGTCGCTGGACATCTTATCTGACGACGAGAAACATGCCATTGAATCTGAGCATCGATCCGTCGAATGACGTTTCCGTTCCTCGAGGAACGAACCGGTGTCTACATTGTGGCGATCATGCTCGGCTTTGTAAATTTTTTCGGTGTCGTCTTGAATCTGCTGGTCATAGTAACGGTCGTGAAGAACGCCAGTGTACTGTGGACACCCAACAACGTGGTCCTCAATATGGCCGTATTTCAATAATTAAATTTGATTTCTTTAAACGTTGATTTTACGGATATTACCTTTAAATTAAGTTTTAAAACCTTTATTTCTTCCGGGAGCTAAGACTGCAGACAGACAGGGGGCAAATGAAACTGTAAGTAAATTAATCCGCTTCAAAATCGATCCCCGTAAACGTTAAACGGATTACACCGCGACGCAACTGCCACGATGGTGAATCTCGTTCTTGCAACGTCAGTTGAAACTGAAAGGCGATGAGAAACGAATTTAAAACAGTTAAAGTTGATCAGGATTGTTGAAATCGGCTTCGAGGATTGCGAATATCGAGGAAAGTCCTCCGTCGCGTCAAAGCAAATCTCACAAATTAGAGGAGCGTGCCGGAGAACGCAGCGCCCACGCGCTCAACACGTGCATAACCCCGCTTTTTTACCCTGCTGGGGGGTTGGTTTCCGCCGGAGGGGTGTGCGACGGTAGCGGTTTCCACCGAGCTTTATATAAACGTAGCCCGACTTTGAAGCTCAGCCACTAGCTTTGAATATTCCGCCCGAGACGGACCCGTCGCGTTCATCACTGGCCAGCTTCCTCTTCGGCGGATCCCCGAGGGCGCAGCCGCACCGTTGATCCTACTCTTTTCTCGTCAATCAGATTCCATTCTTCTCCCTACTGCGGAGTGAAATTTCCGTTCGCCAAAAATTGACACCGGAAGTCATCCAACGATAAGACACATGTCGTTGAATCTGAGCGCCAATCTGTCGAGCGACGTTTTCATTTTCAAGGCACAAAACTATATTTTCGCGGCGACCGTGCTCAGTTTTATCGGTTTTTTCGGTTTTGTCTTGAATCTGCTGGTAGTGGTTACGGTCATAAAGAACGCCAGTCAACTGTGGACGCCCAACAACGTGGTCCTCGTCAACTTGGTCGTGAGTGTTTCTATTTTAATAATTAAATGCATCTTTTTCAGATACACTGAGAAAAATTTTCATCGGATAAACCAATTAAATAGTATGTCCGATGGTTAATTTTTTCGATTACGTTTTCCGATTAAATTATGGATATATCCGCTGAAATGCAATTACCGATGAAATTTGATTGAAAAACCGATCGAATTTTTCATCGGATATACAATTTAATCTGATATATCCGTTTGTTATCATGTAATTGGATTATCCGATTATATTTAATCGGACATTTTTCTCAGTGTAATGTTTCAAGTGGAAATTGATCTCTGCGAACCCATACAGCACGCATGTCTAAAAGACGACTTAAAGATGTCTTCTAGACATGCGTGCTGTATGGGAATATCCAAAGTGCGACTCTAATGATAATTCGCAATTTCGTGTATCTGGTAAATTTCGTCTCTTTTGTATATGTGCACCGAGAAAAATATCCGATTAAATATAAACGGATAATCCAATTACACAATAACAAACGGATATATCCGATTAAATTGTATATTCGGTGAAAAATATGATTAGGTTTACGATCAGATTTCATCGGTAACTGCAGTTCATCGGATATGTACATAATTTAATCGGAGAAATTAATCGGAAAAATTAACCATCGGAAATGCTACTTAATTGGTTTATCCGATGGAAATTTTTCTCAGTGTGCATACGACGTCAGAATCGATAACAGTGTCACATAGCGAGATGTCTGTCGAATTTATATTTAGCTTTCGCTAAGGAAAATAATAGCCGTTTGTTTAATATTTTGAGGCACACGATATAGTTTTACATCTTTACATCGGAGTAAATGAAAAACAGATGAAATTTCAATAACTTCCGCTGTGAATGCTCTAAAGGAATAAAAAAGTTCTGCGGAAACTTCGGAACCTAACTTTTTAATAAATCCGCAATAAAGAACTGTTTTTATCATTGTTTCTACGTATTTTTCAGGTCACTCGTACAAAAGCATTCACATCGAATGTAATTAAAATCGCTGCTCGTTGTCAGTCTAATTTCATATCCTACGTATTGTGAAAGCCCCACGGCATTGTGAAAATAATATCACTGAAACAGTATGTGATTAATTCTGGATATTTTAAAGCGGTAACAGAGGAACGAAATGCGGCGAATGACACGAAAGGTGATGAGAGGGATAACTAATTATAAATGTTTCTTTCAAAACTGTTATTACTATTTGCGTTAATTCTATAAAAATTCCTTTACCCAAACTTGTTATAAAGTTGGCGCATTTTAATTGTAAAATCTTAAGCTACCAATTTATTACTTGCTTTGTGTAGAAAACAATATATCGCACAAAGATATTTTTGCATATTATATCTTTCTCATCTTAGTAATATTTTAGAAAAAAAAATACTAACCTTCTGTTTGATTAGCTCTATCGTTTTCCTGGAATATTTACAAATAAATAATATACATACATAGATACTTTATTGAAGACATTTTTAAGCATTAAAAAGAACATGTTTCGAAATGTCAGGCCATTTCTTGGGAAATAAGGACGAAAGATCATAAAATGGTAGGATTTATATGACAGGTGTATTTCATCACATAGCTAAGAATTTTTCTCAACAGTGACACGATGAAATGACAAACAATGAGGTAAAACCTGATAATTTCATAAGCGATACAAATATGAGAAAAATACATAGTTGTTGAGAACTACAGCATAGCAACCTTTGAATATCAAGCGCATGATGCTTTTCCTGCGTACAAATTTTATCTAAAACTTTAAATTATAAAAAGTAAATGTGTTTCGAGTCTATAAAGATATGTAATAATAGAGTTACATTATATTTTAATTAACAGTGCTCTTACACAAAAGTTGCTTAATAATAAAGTTTAAGAAATCACTAAGTATCGTGAAATGACAAAAGTTATCAATCCAAATAGAAACATGTTTCCAGAAAGAAGATACACAATTTTTCGTAAAAAAATAAGATTCCTTTTTAAGTTTATAACACTGTCAGATTACCGATACTGGCAAATCCCATAGTAGTCATGAACCACGCGTACCTTTAGTTAGAAAATTAGTTAGAAAGTTAGAAAATTAATCTGATTCTTACAATTAAATAAATGCATAATATTAATCTTTAGATTATTCATATTTTTTACGTATTGCCGTTGAATCCAATTTCGATTATATATATTTTTTATTATAATATATTATATTTACTAAAACTCATTTTGTTTTGCTAATTGTTCTGAACTTCTGCAGAACGAATTCTTTAGTGGTGTAATATAATTCAAGATAGCCATGCAACAGAAGCTTCATAACGTTTCATGATAGACAATGAAGGATCTAACTTTTAACAACTTCGAAAGTAGTCAGTTCTTGATATTACTACAAAACTTTGTTCAAATTCATTTCGCTACACCGACTTTATACATATGTATAAATACTAAAGAGTGCAATGTGTTTGACAGTAAGTAACACGTGTCTATGACAGGAAAATAACGCACAGTATCTTGTAATCTCGAGAGATGTAGCGGCTCTAAATGCATAATTATACTTTATACTATTCAGTTAGTGTAAAGAGTTGCGAGCGTATTCGTAATGCTTGACACGTTTACCATGACAGGTTGGAGATTTCTTAGTAGCTGCGCTGGGAAACCCTTTCGCACTGGCATCGGCGATCGCAGGTGTATGGATCTGGAGTCACGAAGTGTGCCTGTGGTACATGCATCATTATTATACAAATAAATAATATCGTAACGTTATTATATCAGTCTCTTAGAAACTAAATTGATCAACATTCGTGAAATAAAAATAACGTATAAATAATATAATAACGTGTCGCCTCTTCTCGAGTATTATAAATAAAAATTATTACGTCAAGAACTCAAGATTAATTCACGAATAATCTGCCTTGTAGAACACTCAATTATTCGATTAATATTATGCATTTATTTAACTGTAAGAATCAGTTTTTTAACTGTAAGAATCAGAACTGTAAGATCAATTTTCAAACTTTCTAACTAATTTTCTAACTAAAGGTACGCGTGGTTCATGACTACCATGGGATTTGCTAGTATCGGTAATCTGACAGTGATGGCAATGGAGAGATTCCTACTAGTCGCATATCCGATGAAGACATTATCAATAAGGTAAGGAATCGTCGATTTCTCTTCTACATATATGCTTTTCAGAATGAAAACTATATATAGCTAAGATATATTTCCCTTATTTATCTAATCAATCTTCGGAACGCTCTGAAAATTTATGAATCTCTCTCCGTAAATTTATGATCGACGCAGGAAACGTGTGTTAGTAAAGAAAAAAAAGGAGCGTTTCTGCTCTCTTTATTAAAATTTACTTCCGAAAAGTAATCTTTTCCTTTTCACTGTAATACGTAACGATTATAATATAAAAGCTGCGAATACGGCGAAACGATTAGCTCGCGCATTCCTCGACTTTCTATCGCACACTTTCATCGCAACGTTCTCCGGGAAGCGATGTTACTCATCACATCTACGAGGTGATCATTAACACCTTTAAAATGTAATTTGCACGGGTTTGCGATAAATTTTAATTGCATCATACTCTCTCATTTCTCCTCTCGTACATCATGTACAAAAGACGGACGCGAGTAACGAAACATGTTCAAATGACAAAAGAATGTTAGGGGACTCGGTAGCACTACGAAACTATTGTGAAACGCGTTGCATAGGAGTCTTATTTTCTTCACAGCAGGCCCGCAAAGTGACTTGCATACAATTCCCGCACGTTAAGCAACATTAAGCGTAAATCACCTCGATAAAATGTCAACCAATATCATTACGTCTTTCATCATTATTCGACGGGACTTGATTGCGGATTACAATTTTTTTGATATCAAAAAATGCAATGTCATCGTTTTGACACTGTTCTCATGGTCGTGTGTTTCGCAGGCAATTAACGACAGTTTAAAAGTAATCCCCTTGTTATCGAATGGAATCCCATTCCGAGAAAGTGCTAGTACAACCAAGCGGACTTTCAATCCGCTTTAACAGTAAATCCGTGATTTTGCTAATGAGTTAACCATTTCACTAACGAGAACTCCACACTGGAAGATTAATACATGACGATTAATTGTATAATTACGATTTACACGGTAGCAATTATCATCATGTACTTATGGGTTGACACTTACAAAATTGGGAAATTAAAGATCCATTATAAGAGAAGATAAGTTGCTAATACGATGTTAAATAAAACAACAAAGATTAAATACATTTTTAAGACGAATCATTATATCTTAATCATTCGTTTTAATTAAACTTATACAGCTTGAAACTTTAACTTACCAAATTTATTTAGCATTAAAAACTTGTTCAAAAATTGTACCTAGGGTTTTGCTACAAAGAGAAAAATATTCTACGAATACGTACTTCGAATCTACAAATTTGTTTTTAATATTTTAGATACGGGTGTTATTAATCTACTGCCGTTTTGATGTAATTAAAACTCGATAATTGAGAAAAAGAGCCAAGAATTTTCACTTTATTATTCAAATGCAATATACTTGTAGTAATTATCGGGACGACACTTACGTTACAAGTTACAACGTTATTGATATTGATTTCTATTTTATTGTTAATACAATTATGTGTATTAATAAACTATTAACATAATTGAATCTCCTTCTGATGTAATTAAATTAATCTAACTAAGGTAACGAACAGCCGGTGTTTGTGCAAAAGACTTTTATTTCCATTTACAAGTGCTTTAATATGCGAACACTTTAAATTTCCGCTTACGGGTCAGAAAAACTGAAGCATATAGAAAAACATTGAAGCGAAGAAATTCCATGTTTCCACTCTTCACTTGTTTTATTAGTCTGTGTTTTACATTTTGTGTTTGACTGTTTATTTATATTTGTTCCGTTTATATTCTACGCTTTTCTTTTTCTCAACGGAAAACATTTTTCCTACAACTGATGATAAATGAGATAGACAAAACAAGAGAAAAGTGAAAATACGGAATTTCACTTGTTTAGCATAAATTGCGCTCCATCTTTCAATAGCGATACAATTTCGCAGAATTGGGAAGTACTTTTTTGGTAACTCTAACTTAACTTCGTTACTTTCTCTCCACCTGTAACTGTAACTTAACTCAGTTACATTTTTTCGATAACTAGTAACTAATTTGATTGTTACATTAATAGTTACTTTATTTTTTTTAAACCTCCACAGATCGCATTAGACCTTGCATTTGCACATAAAAGCCTTTATCGACACTTTACAATTCAAATGCAGATTTAATATTTTTATTTTTATTGCAAGAAAGTAACTGGAAAGTAATAATTCGTTACTTTTTGAATACCTGCAACTGTAACGCGTTACTTTTCAGAATTGGTAACTTGTAACTTGTAACTAGTTACATTTTTAGCGAAAAAACTGTGACTAGATACTTTAATAAAGTAACTTCTCCAAGCTTGCAATTTCGTATAATCTTTCTCGACTTAAGCAGTCCTAAGCAGAATTAACTTACCTTCAAAAACCAATTGTCAACAGGCATGCTTACATATTGGCGTTCTTGGTCTGGATATATGCACTCTCCTTGTCGTTACCGCCATTCTTCAATTGGGGAGCTTACGGCCCGGAGGCAGGTAACATATCCTGCAGCGTATCCTGGGAAAAACGCGATCCTGAAACACACAACGACACTTACATCGGATTCTTATTCGTTTTCGGATTCTTCCTGCCTATCATAATAATCACGAGTAGTTACTGCGGCATAATAAAGACTTTGAACAACATAGGAAAACTAATTGGTGAGTCTTCTTCAGTTTTAAACAATAGTTTGCGCAAAAGTTAAACCACGCATAACTCCTCTCCGTCTAAGACGACGGATGCAATTTCTACTGAAAAAGAAAAAAAAAAGCGGAAGAATTGGTTCCAAATCGACGAAAGAACGCTCGGACGACATAGAAAAATATTTATAATATTTTACCAGTTATTCTTAAGTTAACGAATTAATTTTGATCGGTATTGCTGTTTCTATTATCTGTCTCGTTTCAGGTGCGAGAAATAGGCGGGAGAAGAAAGTCACTAGAATGGTATACTTAATGATTCTGGCTTTTTTAATTGCTTGGTTGCCGTACGCCGTTCTTGCGCTCGCGACCCAGTATTTCAATGTAAGTATTCTTGTCAATTACGAAAAATTGAATATTTCAAAGACCCTAAAGACAGCTGTTGCGAAGCTAGCGTTTAATAGGTTTTGTCAGATTAATTATTCCAAATTATATAATTCGCAAGGTGGAACCAGTAATCTTACACCGCTGCGTGACATAAATAAATGACAGGAATATTACAGCATACATATTCAAGCAGTAAAATCTTTTTTTTCCTCCAAGGCAATGAGGTCAACTTCTTCGTGATTAACTAACCATATCAGAATTTAATGACTGGCACACCGATAGCTTCCCAATAGCGTGATTAATTTCGCCCCCCCTCGGACCAGGAGGAATTATAGCTTGTGAGAGCATGTATATGATTACAGGTGCAACCCTCCCATACCGTTGCGTTGTTGCCAGCGCTTCTCGCCAAGTCCTCCATCTGCTACAATCCCATAATATATGCGATTATGACTGTCCAGTTCCCCAAAATTTGGAAGAAAATGTTTTCCATCAATCGAAACGTTAACAACAAGCAACAGTACGGAAACGAACTTGGAAGGAGATAAAGGCGAGGAATATCAACCGTTTTACAGCCAAATTGGGTAGAAAGATGTAATAATATATATTACTGCGGGCCTTCGAAGTCACGCAGTAATATATATTATTATGACTTTCGACGTAAAGGAAAAAAACAATAATACATGAAGAAGGATGTTGCTAGGGAGTATCATTTATTTTCAACTATTAAAGAACGATAGCTCGGCTCTATTACTAAATCGATTGCTTTACAAATACATACTTCCCTCTCTTTGCCCTTTTTTTTAATTTTAACTTAATATCGTTCGTGACAAGAAATTTTTCACCCTGGACGTGCATTTTGATGGATTCGAAATTAATTCCGACGAAACGCTTGCATATAGAAATACAGGCAGGTTTCAACGCGATAAATATGTAACTGTATATGTTCTTCCGTTTGATTGTTAAATAAGCAATTCAGATTTATGCTGTATGTGTAGATTTCGGACTATATTCTGTAAAAATTCTCCGTAACGTTGTATAAGTAGCATTGTCGAGCAATAGAGAAAGAGCAAAGGGAGACAAGAAGAAAGAGCTACAGAGCTCATAGAGCGAAAACCCTCTTACAGGATACAGGGCTAACGATAAGTCTCGTTCGAGAAAAAAATTCTAGTGCAATGTGAGGAGTAAAAATATCGTTATGTTAATATCGCTCTCGTTATACGTCTAATTCTTTAACGAAAAGATCCGTTGCAAAATATGTGTTCAATGTGCGGAACGCGAATTCGCTCCAAGATCTCTAAAGTTTCAACATAACTTTAGATATCTATGCACGCAAGCATTTTCAGCGCTAGTCGAGTTTCTTTAATAACGACGAAAAAGAGACAAAATCTATGTAAAATAAAATTGTCAAGAGCAGAAATAAACTGTATGCTTAGCGTGTTTTAATTTTGTACGCTGAAAATTGAAATTAAAAATTTCGAGATTTATATCCGATCGTAGGCCGATCGAAACTTTGTGTTACCCCATCTCGCCACTAATGCTCCTGTCTTTTGATGAGAACAGTCTCCGAAAACGAATTTGTGTTTATAGAACGAGTTTACCTACTCAGGCGTAAGGAACTTGTTTCTCCGTAAATGGGAAAGTTCTAACTCGTTACCTTGTATCGTCTATCCAAATACGCAATTTGTACGCAATCTGCGCTTGATAAAATCGGAATATCGTGGAAACTTCAACGTCAAATTAAGTGGTATCGTAACTCGATCGCGAGTGATTACGATCGCAAGCACGTGAGAAAAGCTGAAACATCCATCGCGACGTTTTGACTTTTTAGCAGTGAAACGTGACGCGTATAATCTGTCGACGAGATGATATCTAACCAGTTATAGCCATCGTCACACGATTTGTCGAAACGTCGATCGAAGCAGGTTGCGCGTGCCGCGTGCGTATGTGCGCGCGTGTAAGAGGCAGCCGTCAGGTTCGCAGGTCCTACATTGTTGAAACACGATCGCGCGATTGCGTTATATGAGCAACCAGCGCGGAATCGAGTATTACGATTCGTAACACGCGCAATTATGCCACATCGGAGAAAGTGAAATCGCAAGGAAAATGTGCGGTTGCCCCGCGGGGCAACCGACGCGTTCGCATCCCCCCGCTCCCCGCAAGTTCTTATTAACATTTTCTGGACGAGCCGCCTTAGCGGAGATTCGTGTCTCTCGCGCGAGGATCGAGAAACTTTCCTCCCGATGCTGACGTCTCTATCATTGACCGGACACTCCTGTCTACTCATTATTTAATCCAAACGACAGAATTGCGTCTGAAAAGCAGCATCTCGCCTTGCTGAAAAATTCACAAAATGCGCCTCATTAAGTTGTTTCTCCATTCTCTCTGATTAGCGATTCGTAACAATGGTTTTCCTTCTTTTAATTTCGCAGTTTCTATTGTCCAGTCACATATAATTAGGAAAGTGAAAATATACACGCACACATGCACAGAGTGAATCAATGTCTTCGCGAGGTCATATAAAAATGCTAGAATACATTTTTCAACGTGTCAAGCCATGCGATTTCGGATAACACAGCCTTCTTTTTCGCGAACTACAATGTAGATAATTAGCGTAGGTAGTAAATTAGTAGATAATGTCTCGGTGATAAATGGTTTTTTACGCTCCGGTTTTATTTTCAATTATTCTTTCTTTTTTTTCGAATTTTATTGGCGTAGTCTTGGGCTTTACTGGGTTGACGTAATTTCCTTCTACGCCCCGGTGGATCTTTTAACACTTTTGTCACTTTCATTTGTTAATCAAATTTTACCATTATGCAATCTAAGCTGGATCCACGTTTTCTCTTCGTGGCGCCGTAGAAGCATCGCTTACAGCGAGAAAACACTCTGCAGGAATTCCCGACTCAGATGATATAATTACATCACAACTTTCCTTTATTAAGAATAATTCGATCATACTCCATGCTTCCTAAGAGCTTAAGATTAAAATTAAAGTTGTTGGCGGTTCTTTCGCGAGCGGTGGCCGGAAAAATTAACGTAGCGGTCTACCATGACTGATCTTATCCTGGACGATGAGGAATCATCCACGGTACGTGCTGAAAGTTAACGCGAGAAGTTGCACGAGCATCAAAGACAAGCACGACTGAGAAAGTATCGGTATAAGTCAGGCCTCGCTTAAAGTACTAATTGAAAGATACAATAACGTTATCTACCACCTCGTGACCGTCTATTCATAACTGTCTTGGCACGGTCAGCGTGTTTATGTCACGGTCACGTTCCTGCTTGATATGCGTGGGCATTAGATGGAAGATTCAATACAACATATACAAGGTGTCCAAGGTTGGTCCATACGCTGAATGCAAATGCCGTTTGGAAAATAATTTGTTAAGAAAGAATTAAGAGGGTCTTCCTCCAATCAGAGCGTCAAAAATTAATCTGCACGAATTTCATTTCTATCAGACAGCCCTTTAAACTAAATTACATTTAAATAACAGCTGACAATCGTTTTAGCAGGGTAAAGATAATAATAATTGAATGTGTAAATAATGCAAAGGGAATCTTCTTTTAATGGTGTCTCCGGTTGCGCATTGTTATCTGTAGAGAAAAGATCAAAGTGCTTCCTGCCCTTTGCGAGTCCTGCTACCAAAATACCGTTTAAAAAATTATTTGTTAATAAAAAATTAAGAGGATTTTCTCCAGTTTCTCCAGCCAGAGCGTCAAAAATTACTCTTCGCGAATTTCGTTTCTATCAGACAGCTCTTTAGACTAAGCTCTTTGATTTATTACATTTAAATAACAGTCGACGATCTTTTTCGTAGTGTAAAGATAATAATAATTGAATGTGTAAATAATGCAAGAGGTATCTTCTTTTAATGGTGTCTCCGGTTGCGCATTGTTATCTGTAGAGAAAAGATCAAAGTGCTTCCTGCTCTTTGCGAGCACCTGCTACCAAAATGAAAGAGATAGAAATTATAAAAATTGCGGCGAATAAAAAATATTTTTGCAATTACAGGCTACAACGAAAATTGAGTTTTACGGATTGAAATTGATTGAAGGGCGAAAGTGGAAGTGTCGATTTCGGCACGCAGTTATTTTGGCACATATAATAGTTTAAAATCGATTAGACAATTCGTTCTCGAAATGGAAACTTAAAAAATATTTTTACACGATTGACAACAAATTATTTTGAGAGAGACACATTAGTTTTACGCACCAGAGTTTCAATGTTTCAAGAAGTTTTCTTACATACTTAAATATTTCTATACAGATAGTCTTCTTTGTAAAGACAAACATTCTTTTGCTTTTCAGTTCTTGCTTCTTCCGACCTTAACCATGTACTCGAGTCAACTTTAAGAATGTAATTTTGAGACTCTACAAAACATTTGGAAAAAAAGTGCTAATTTGTGTGAGAAAACATCCTTAAAAGTGCGAAGCGCGATGTATACAGAGTTCATTAACACATAACACGTAAAGAATTTGTACCTATGAGTTATAAAAGAAACAACTTTACGACGTTCAAGTTCGGTGTCACTGCTCGCAATGATATGAGTCTCCTTGGCAATAATCGCGCGGATCTTATGTAATCCGTTTCTGTCGATATATTCACGTGCGGCCGGCGTCGGCGGAATTGCAGAATTAAATGTGTACACAGACTCGCGGAACACATTACAGATTCACCAAACAGAATGCAGATAATCTACAAAGCCGTCGCGTCCGCAGTGGTTTTAGGGAAGCGCTACCAAAGTCAAATAATCGTGTTAATTAAAGGCGTCTCGTTCAATATGCAACAGCTTATGTGTCAAAAACACTTTGAAGGAGAGACAGGCAGTTCCGATAGACATGACCTCGGGTCCCGTAGTGCTTCGTAAATTCAAAGTCAAACGCACCTCCGTTTGAGACGGGGCCAGATCAATTTCGTTTATCAGATACTCAGCTAACTCACCCTTATAACATACCCAGAAACAGGTTTCATTAGAATCAAATGTTTTTGGAATTTTGACCTTACCAGTTTTTTTTTACTGAATTTCAAAGAAATAATTGCTTTGCCAAAATTTGATTGAGACTGGAACTTCTAAGAGAACTCGTATCTATTTCTTCAAATCTAGCAAATGTTTTAGTGGAAGTAAATAAAACTTTAGTAGATTTAAAGAAACCTGATTTCAATGTTTCTCATTTGTTTAACCTGAATAAATCTCTTTTTCTGGATGCGCTAACGAATTTTCGGTTACGCTTCTTTTAATAGGATAAATTTAACGATCCCCGTAGGAAAAGTGTATTAATTAATATTTCCGAGCAAAATTCATTGAAACTAATGAAGCTCGTTATAAATGATCGATTGGACAATTCTGTTCATCTGATTTGCACGAAAACTGCAAGCGTGCGTCGAAGGCCCGTCGTTGATCGTTACACACGACACACTTTTGCGAAGAGCGCGGCAAGAATTGACAATGCGAGGCAGGTAACATAAATAAGTTGGACGAAAGTCTCCAACTATTTTCTGAAAGTAATAACGCGGTCCCGCCAATATTACGTTATAAGTTTCGCTTCATCAGGCCGAAGGTATCGATTTACCTCGTTATTACACAAAAATTCATGAATCTCTGATTACCATAGCGGGTAATAACACGGTTTCGCTTCATTAAGCCGAAAATTTCAGTTTACCTCATTATTATACAGAAGTTTATGAATTGCTGATTACCGTAACAACATGGCCTGGTCTATTTCCTCTTATCGCGCGTTGACAACGCGAACGGTTTCCGCAATGATTTACTTTGTCGATACTTACGGACGATAAAACGCAACGGATTACTAATATACTTATACGCGTTCTAGATCCGAATATGCCCGCCAGTCGATTCAACGATTATTGCACGTGTAAACCGTAGAAACAGGTTCCTTTTAAGTGAAAAAGAAAGCTCGATGATTTAATACGCCCCACTTTGGATTTATTCATTTAACGCGCAGAAACTGATCCCCCACGAAAGTATTTGTTATTTGCTTCAGGCATCTCTTACAAAACTGGATATCGTAATATTACAATTATTAAATAACACTGTGGCTGCGTGAAATAACAGAAGTGCACAGTCCATTCCGTCCGCACATCCCCACGAATGATCGCGACTATGGAAGTAATTTATTATTTCTACGAGCGCTTATTGCCCGGCCCGTGTCTAGCTTCACGTTCGAGAGAGCATACAAACAAATCGGCACGTGGAAGAATTCGCGACACGAGTCGCCCGCGGCGCGTCGCGTCGCTTTCTACGACACAAGCGCCGAAAACTCGAGACGGCTCCGCGCGAGAAAACGATATCCGAAACCGGATATCACCCAGATACGGGCGGCCGTGTGTAAAAGGAGGAAAGAAGAACTTGTTTTCGGGGGCGACGTAGGGCTAACGAAGGCGCTGTAATGAAATATGGAATGCCGTCGTGCATAATCCTCCTAAGATCCGACAAGGGACGATTAATCCCTGTTGGAAAACCGTGCGATTAAGCGACGGCGATACAATGTGTGGAACGAAATGCTTCGATTTGAAAGTATGAGGATCTTTATAAGGATAGAAAGTTTTTATCGAGATTTATCGAAGAATTATTGAGAAATCGGAGATAACGGAAGAATATATTGACGAAATTTGTATGTTCTTTAAATGATGCTCGAGCCACAAGTTTTCACGTTGGAAAAGATAAAGGGAAAACATTTCCCTCGCTCCTCCTGCATTTCATTTTGTATTGCGCTCTTCAATCATTCTTTCTCCTTGTTTTTTTGCGTTACATAAATCGGGAATTTGGAAAGCCTATCTTTGACGCTCTTCAAATTCCTTCACGTCAATTTATATATACATTGGTGTATTTCGCATCGTTAATGCAAATTTCACAAAATAACCGTGTGGAGCAGCTATAATATTAGAGATATATGATACAGAATAATGTACATCGCGTCGAACAACATTACTAACGTTAAAATATTACAGCAATCGCATATAGTATAATAACGTCGCCGGTAATCCCGTGAATGCACCAGAATATGGTCTTCGACCGCGGTATATCCAAGCATTTCCACAGCATTCCGCGGTATCAGGCACGCAGTTACCAATAATGATCAATATGCAATATAAACGGAAGCTGCGCACCGCGTGTCGCTCAAATACGAACCGTCTACTCGGAAATTTTCGATAAATACGAGGGAAAGTCCGGCTCGTTACGCAAGCGCGCGTCAACGCGGCTTTTCCGCGGTGACGCGACGGACAAAAATCGCGGCTCGCGATCCGCCACGGTCGACAATGAACGCCCGAGTGCGCATCCGGAAGGAGAGTTGCCGACGGAGGCCATTTAAATCCGATCCGTCGCGCGATTTGACTGCGAAAAAAATCGAAAATAACAAAGGCGGAAGCTGCGCGGTGAGCGGCGCGCAAACAGTGCCGGTAAACACATTTTTCTCTACGATATTCCGGCGCTCGTCTCCCGCGCGGTTCCGATATATATTTTAGAAAGTTGCTTCGATCAGAGGCGTTCCCCCATTTGTTGCAGCGGAGCCGCCGATACCGACGGTATTTTAATTAAATTGCGGATGATTGAACGTGTCAAGGCGCTTCTGCCGCCAGAAAGATAAAATTTTATGTTCTCCGGCCGCCATATATTACTCTAAAAAAAAAGTATCGCCCCTGCAGGAACATGAAATATGAAAAATATTAAATATGAATAACATTCGCCATAAAGGGAATAATGCAACATGAATAATACATAAACCTATATAGAGTCATGATGCGCAGGACACTCTCACTGCCGGGGCACAAATTTTAACGTGAAGTTTTAATGCCACGCGCGCGGCTTCCAATTTTATTAATTCCGTCGAAATAAAAAGTGACGGCCGTAATACAGATTTCGCGGAAAATGCAATATTGTACCCCCGCGTGAAGCGGCGAAGGTGTCATTACGATTTTTACGCAGCAGCACGAATGTACCGAGTATAACAATGCAAATTTTATGCAGCGTTAATGGACGCGCCGCGCGCACAAAAATGCAGATTTAAGAACAGGAATAATCGCATCCTCGGACTTCTCTTACCGAGACAAAAAATATTCTTGACGCATTTATATTTCTCAAAACCTCATTTGGTATAAAAATAAGGCAATATAAAACATCAATAATTCTTACTCTGCTCTATCGAGATAAAAAGAAATGACTTACTATATTGAGACACACAAGAGTAACTTATATATTTCTCTATAATACCCAAATAGCACAAGACACTGCTATAAACATTTTAAGAAAACTCGTCAATACTATTATATTTGGAATATTCCATAGGCCATTCTTATATATTTATCTTATGTTCGTGGAACATCCGACTGGCACTACTAGAAATCTTTTTCGAAAGTGAATAGAATAATCGATCGAATAACGTGTCGATTATGTATGATATGATCGCAGATTTCACTGCCTTTCGCATACGGTAAGTATATTACACAATAAACAATTTGCAATACATAAACTCGTTGAATATTCAAAAATTATTCTGAACGAATATTCCAAAGGCATTCTCGACGAATATTCTAAAAACGTTCTTCTTTGTTATGAATATGCGATTTCTAATTGTAATAATCTATTTATACAATTTTCGATTGGAATATTCTGAAATTAAGAATATTTGCACTCCAAAAGAATATTCATAGAACTATGTGTGCTATCCCAGATAGCACAAGACACTCCTATGAACATTTTAGGAATATTCGTCAAGAATATTTGGAATCTTCCGTAGGTCAATCTTATATATTGTATTTATCTTGTGTTCGTGGAACATCCGACTGGCACTACTATAAATCTTTTTCGAAAGTGAATAGAATAATCTATCGAATAATGTGTCGGTTATATGTGGTATGTTCACAGGTTTCTGCCTTTTGCATAAGATAAATGAATTGTACAGCAAACAATGTGCAACACATAAACTCGATGAATATTCTATAAACGTTCTTCTTTGTCATGCATATACGATTTTTAATTGTAACAATCTACTTATAGAATATTCAATTGGAATATTCTGAAATTAAGAATATTTGCACACCAGAAGAATATTCAGAGAACTATGTGTGCTACACAGTAAAAGATTAAATGTTACCTTTTTTTACACGTCCCAAAAGTCCACTCTAAATTTGAAGTTAAAATAACATTTATCGCGCGTGTTACTTTTTGACAAATTATAAATGTTAATTCACCAACACTATATTTTTACATTTATGTTTATGTTCTCTCAACCTCAAGTGTGATGTAATAAAAACAGACGGAATAAGTAAACTGTACGAATAGTTACGAATCAGAATAGTTGAAATAATTTTTAAGAAATTAGTCGACATTACATGTTTTGGTTGATTTTGTGAAATAGTTGTGTTAAAAGAACTCAAAATAATATTCAATTTTTAAATAACATATACATAAAGCGTCAAGTTATTACGTTAACATAAAATACAACACATAAAAGTGTTACGAAAATAATAACATATACGTTTTACGTTAATTTTACATTGAAGTGAGAATCAAATCTTGGTAACAGAAGAAAATTTTAACATTTAAACACAATTTTTTTACTGTGTATATCTGAGTAAATATGACTGGCGCTATATCGATCCTATTTTATGATACATTGAAGTGTAACAGCAATGGATCCGGAAATTTTGCCCGTGGGTGCGGGAAATAAGCTGATCGACGAGATGATTATAGACGACGTAAAAAAAGAATAATATATAACTGGAACGTTAGTCAATAAAATACCACGTGCTCTCGTATTGATATTAGTTGATCGTCCAACGTCGAAAATCGGACTCTGTTTCTATTGTTAAGATTCGCTCATAACGATCCGTGATGGTTCGAACAATGAACGAACGTTGCGGGTAGGTATGAAATAACATTGCAGTGAATCACAGTATTTCGAATCTACCGCGCCATGTGGATGCAACAGTGAGCGAATATTATTTATCTATAAATATCCCAGTTTTCCCGGTGTAACACTCGCACTGGTACATCGCGTAACAGCGCGTATGACGTAAATCGCACTAACGTACGATGTCCATTTCGTTTTTTTTCTTCTGGAAATCGGGACTTTCGAGTATGCTTTCATCGATGATTTCTCTTCCACGGATACAAATTAGACATACCGAATGTCGCGAAATAAATCGTTAGCCTTGCCTTATCTGCTTTTTCCTCCACGATCTTGTCCCGATAATGTCTACGTGTACCTGCTAATCCGTACTTGCTTTTTCCATACTAAATCCCGCTTCGGCTCGCAACGTGAAAGACCGTTCGCACGATATCGCCTAGAAAGGATACCGTAGAAAGAGTAGACCGCGCCAGCGTCACGTCGACTTCCTAGATCGTAACGGTCCAGATCAGCGAATATCTCGGCGCGCTCGTCGGATCGAAGCTGGGGGGGAAAAAAAAGAAAAGTAGCGTTTCCTTTCGCTCAACGAGCGCAGGGACGTTTACGCTGGTTCTACAATAGACGCGGCAAGTCGCAAGTCGCGAGAAATCGACCAATCGCAGCCAAATGTGAGAAGACTAATCGACCGTCATTGGCCGATTTCTTGCGGCGTGCGACTTACCGCGTCTATTGTAGAGCCGGCCTTATGCGAGCTCTGTAATGCGAGTCTGAGTCGTAGTCGTAAGAATAGTCGACTATGATTGGTCAATTCTCATGTGCCTGATTGAATTGACCAATTACAGTCGATTATTCTTACGACTGCGACTCTGAGACTCGCATTGTAGACCCCGCATTACACAATACGTCGTATGTCGGGACGTAGCAGATGATCCGATGCGAGGATTTATTCTTTTTAAAGAAATTTTCTTATCCGACAACGACAGACGACGTATTGTATAACAGGCCTGCGGGGTCTAAAATGAGAGTCGCAGAGTCGCAGTCGTAAGAATAATCGATTGCGGTCAATTCAGCCAGACACATAAGAATGAACCAATCGTAGTCGACTATTCATACGACTACGACTTTACGACTTCTACGTAGACGAGGCTTTAGCGCGGTCCGCCGTGTACGCGAGACTCGGCCCCGACCTCGTAAAATCGGAGCTCGCGGCAATTTGGCGATTTAACGACCCGTGAAGCACGTCGACGTGCGGTCCTTCGCGTGAAAATTGGCTTCGAAGATCGCGGCCACTTCGCGAATAAATAATCGTAAACTGGAAGAACCGTAAGAGACGCGAACGAGCCGGCTCGGTACGCGAGACCGCGAGAATTCCCGCCGGTTAATTCGCGAAGCGATTCCAATTACGTCGCTCTAATCGTACGGATTCACGCCGTGGTGCGTCACGCCGCGCGCTCGATCCAATAATTACGTTACGCGTGCGAGGAGATAGTGGAAGATAAATTTCACCGATGACGGTATACGACGAGATAGTCGTTGATTTATATATAGCTTAATAGGGAAATCCGCTGGACGCACTAATGCACATTAGAAATCGATAAAGCGGCACTTTAGCACTTAAATAAATAATTGTTCGAAACGAATCCCCATTAACAATAATACAACGGTAAAAATGCAATCTAGTGATAAAATCAATAATTGTAACAATATAAAATCACGAGGGACGAACTCGAGCTTGCTAGTGGCACGTTCAGAATGTGAATTAACGATGTCGCTAAGGATCGATTAATCTCAAGTGCTGCTTGAATTATATTAGTATAATTATCATATGCAAATCACCGTTTGAATGGAATTCATTCGGGATACAACGGTACGTTGTAACAGAACTAAGGAAATCTGTCCCTTGCCACTTTGCTTCCGAGATCCTTGTCGCAGTATCGCTCACAATCCCGGTATTACGGCCTGTTGTACAATACGTCGTATGTCGCCGTCGGGACGTAGCCGGTGGTCCAGTGGGAAAATTGATTTTGAAAGAATAAAACGGCGACGAAACGACGTATTGTAGAACAGACCTTAGAGTTTCCCGGTCAAAGACGATCGTTGACCGGGACAGCAGCGGGTGGAGACTGCGAGATTTCGAAACGACGGAATTACGAGCGCATCGCGAGTTGCATAACGGTAAATTATCCTAATTCCGCAATATATCGATATAACAACGGAAGTAATGAAGAGACGTTACGTGTTGAAGTCGGAAAATTAGCTTACGAGTGGAAATTACGTCGAACCGGTAAAATTACCGTCGTAAGATTATCCACAAACTGTACACAAATTTCGTATCGTAGCGTAGATAATAAAATTACGTTTAATTGGGACACGAATGCATACAAACGAGATCGATGCTTATCGCATCCTGCCGTTAAACGGATCGACTTTCCTCAACATATTTGCGGGCAGAGACGATAAAACACCTCGCACTCGTTGTATGGAGATATGAAAGGTTGTCCAAAGCAAATCTAAACGCGACGTGTAATCAATACGAATTGGGCGAACGGTGAAAGAGAGAGGCGCATCGCGATGGTATCGCTGACAATCGCTCCGGTGAGTCAGCTGTGATACCTAAATAAACCGAAAAAAAAGGCGATTGTCTCTAACATGCGCGATACACGTGGAGGAGTTTCAATTTTACGAATCTTTCGAAATAAATAATGCCATTGCATTAAGCGAAGTAATATTCTAGCCAGGAGTAATCTTCAATGTCGTCAGTAATAATTAAAAGACTTGCATGTCTGGCAAATTTTATGTTCGTAACTCACAACGTTTCGACCATGGTTTGCGGCCATTTTCAAGTGATCTAACGGTGAAAATATAAAAAATATTTTAAAACAATTAATACATAAATAAGTTACAAATAAGAGTCGGAGGTATCTCGAGTCGAAATTTTGGTCCTATGTCAAACCTTTAATTCTATTATATAGTAGGATCTAAGACAGTAAAAGAGGTTGAACTGCATGTACAAAATTTACTCCTACTTTAAAACTGATCGTGTCGAAAATTTCTACTTTTGCCCATTTAGCATTAAAGTAGGTTCTTTTAAGTAGGGGCTAAAGTAAATTTTTGGAATTAAAGATTCAAGGGAGGAGTAAAAAAAATTTAACGTCATCAAAGTAGGTTATTGTTGGTCTGTGTAGGTGTATAGATCGGCTAAGTAGGTGTAAATTATCCTTGAAAGTGTCAAAATAGTACCAAAATTTCGATCTCGGATCTCTCCAACATTAATACATTGTCTCCATAAATCCATGACAACGGTTTTTACTGATGCTCTCGTATTACCGCTCTCCGTCTCAATATCTCCGACTCTTATTTGTCACTCATTTATGTATTAACTGTTTTAAAATATTTTCTTATACTCGTACCGTCACTTGAAAAGGACAACAAACCATGGTCGAAACGTTGTAAGTAATGAATATTAAAATTGCCAGACTTGGCCAAGTTATCATTGAAGTCTCTCAAAGTACTGTTTATCCTTGGCGGTCGAATTTGTGGATGAATAATTTTCAACGGGTAAGTTGCTCGCATCGTCGATGGTTTGTCATCAATCGCCTGGACATGCAACAAGGCGTTACTTAAGAAAGTAATTTTGTTAATTCAACAACCGTTTCGTTATCTCCGACAACCATTCTGTCACCTCTGGCGAGCATTTCGTAAACCACATTATGATTTGTGAATTATTAAGGGTCGCAGTCGAAACGCAGACGTTCATCTGGACGTTCGTTACTTCGAAGTAGTAGGTGCGTCCAAATATTCTCGGACGCGCGACCGACGACGAGGCACGTCTTGGTGGGAGGCAAAACTCTCTCTCTAGAGCTCAGCTGATCATTAAAGCTGCTGCTGGCACAGTCAAACTTTCACGCTCGGCGATACGCGAGCTTCGCGAGCGAGGAGTAGTCCGTCGTTGCTTTCAAGGTCCGCGCTTCCGAATACGATACATCGATCCCGATTCCGCTCTGTTTCTGCAGCGAGACGCGGGAATCGCGACGCATGTCGCACGCGACGGGACGAAGGGACCGCCGGGCTGGCTGAGCCGAAAAAATCCGCCGAAGGGATCGAAACGACGAACGGAAAGAGTGAAGGAGGCCGACGAAAAGTCGGCCAGGCAGTGCGAGGCTCCTGTTAACCGAACTTGCTCGCGCCAATCGGCGGCTTTTCACAGTTTCCCTCGGTACTTCGCTATGAAACTTATCGCACCGTTAACGCCAGCAGGAAATACGTAATTACTAAAACCGATAATTTAATTAGTCCAAGAGATTAGTCGAGCGCGGAGTGTCTGACAGAGAAATTGCGTGGCGCTCGAGCGGCGAGTTTTGTCCCTTTTTCTTTGCGAATGGATTCAATGACAAGCCATTGCAGGTGGAAATGTTGTAAATTGTTGCGTTGAGAGAAACTGAAGTACAACTATGTGCGACGTGCAGGCTCCCTGCCCATTGGATAAATCGACGATTAATGAAGAGATAACGAATCATAACCGCGTCTCGAGCTAGACGGTATCGAGACGGTTCGTCGATTCGCGTAAAATTACGCACGAGCGCTCCGCTAAGACAGCATCTCAATCTCGGAGGTTTGAATGAAGACAAATGACACCTAACGCGAGAGGCGGCATCGATCTCCTGGCACCCAGAATCGGATTATCACGGCGGGCGATCGGGCATACGAGTCGTGCGTTATTAGTGAAAGTCGCCCGCGCCTGTTCAGTTTGAGGATCAAGACTAACGGCGCTACGATATTCCCGGCCGAGAATCGCGTGAAGGGGTAAAGAAGGTCAGGAAGGAAAGGAAGGATCAACAGAGATCTTCACCTGGCTGGAGAAAGGGAAAGATAATCGGGCAAAATGACGGGCGGCCTCTCGTCGACGTTCGAATTTCGACACACGTCGTGAGCGAGTTCTCTCGCTGGGTAAAGCGACGTTTAAAAAGTCGAGCGTGCTCAGAGCGGAAAGTTGTGTGTCATTGTTCTCTTTGCCGGCTCTTCCCCCGAGTTCCGATTACACCGGGTCGGAGGAAGCGCCGTGAGCTTGAGTTTCTCGGGAGAAAGGAACGGATCCGTGGACGAGTAGACCGCGAAGTAAGAAGCTCGTGGAGAGTTATTAAGAGTAAAAAGAAAAGGGGGAACCGTCGGATCTTCGCGCACTTCGCTGAGCCGTGGCTCTCTCACGACGGCGCTTCGCGAGACTGCGCTAGGTATATAAGGGGCCGCGGTTAGGAAAACAAATGGAAATTTCGCAGAGTAATACTTCACGATGCTTTTCGCGGAGCGAAGGCATTTTAAGTGAGACGCACTCCAACTTTAGAGAGGAAATATCAAACTGAAACGATCGAAGCGTAACAATCGCTGAAGTGAAGCTTCAGGCCCCTCCTTGCCCTCCGAGAACGACGAGATACGTTATTTGTGAAAAAAAAACAACGAAAGCAAATCAAACAGAAGGTTCCAGCGAGTCTGATAACGTTACCTTTGATAAAGTCGCAACAATATTCTCGGTCTATTTTACGACAGTTAACGACCGTTGTTACCAGGTAGACATCAAAAAGAAGGAAAGTAAAAGTTTAAAGATTGTTGAGCTCCATGGAACGTCTCTGTTACAAGCTTCAACTCCTTCGTTAAAAAACGCGCTCATTAAACTTCAGTACTTGAAAACGTATTGAAGGCTCGCTTCTGTTACGCAGATTCGCGCACAGCAAACAAGTTTCATTCACGCGGCGAGGTATCGAGAGAGAGAGAGAGGGAAATTGACCAAAGCCGCTTCGTTACACGATCGATAATTTCTATTTCCTCGACTGAAAAAAGGAATTATCTACGGTCAATCTTTCACTCGAAGATCAAAAGAATCCATTGACGGGCCGCGGGAGGCTATTGCGAAGAATTTCAGCGGCAAACTGGATGAGCAAAATCAACGAACTGTGCGCGAAGAAGTGGGAGAGCCATCTTCGAAGCCGTCCGCTCGCTACGAATGAGGATTGAAAGAGACAAAGTGCGCAATTTATCGCGGACATTGAAAGAACTGGGGAACAGTGTATTTCTTTTCGGCGGCATGCATTAAAATGACAACGAGGCTTTTACTCGAATGAGGCTTGACCTTCGTTACTTGTCCGTCCCCCGAGAGAGCACGCGCGCCTTAGCTCTTCAACCCGAGCAGTTCCGATCTATATCCAGTTTAAACGAGTTCGCCGCCGAAAGACGGAAGGACACGGGACGGAGGATGCGAGGAGCCGTCGTAAGGACGCGGCCAAGCAGCGACCAGACGCGACACGCTCGCAAAACGATCGCGGGGTGAACGACGGGACGGTTCATCGCGGGTTCGCCGCCGCGAACTGGAGCGTGAGGGGTCCGTTCTCCCGCCGGCATCATCCCGCTTACCCGACCGGAAACGCGCGGCGAGGAGAATACGAATTCGCGGCGGATCTTTCAGGCCGTTTCTCGCTTCGCCGATGCACGAAAGAAGTCGCGTGACGAGAGCGTCGCGCGTTCAAACGTGACGCGGGGGATCGTCCGCGGTAGAAAAGAAAAGGAAGAAAGTAGTAGGAGGGAGGGAGAGAAAAGCGATGCCGGGTCGCGAGACGATTGTCCTCTTCCGTTGAGGGATTCGTCGACGATCTCGAGGCTCCGCCGTAAAAGTGTCGCGGCGCGCGAGGGGAGGAGAATCGCCGCGCGAAAATCATCCGCCATCGTTAAACGGGTGTCGGCAGGCTGACATCTCGAGGATGACGCGCGCCGCGTACCGACCCGGCCTCCACCATCTCCTCCTGGGGTTCACCTTGCTGATCGAACCCCTGCTGGGCTACAACGTCCTGATGGCCACCATGGGTGGCACCAAGTCCCACACGGTGCCCTTCGTCGCCCTTGGTACCAGTCTGAGGTCGCGAGGACACAACGTCACGCTGCTGAGCGCTTTCTCCGGTCCCGCGGCGAATAATGGTCTTCACGAACTGGTGCCGTCGAACCTCGAGGTGATTTACGATCCACCACGCACGTCCGTGCCCCGACGGATTTCGAACCCCCTATCGCGGGACTTTTGCCGCGTCTCGCGAGCGCCGCTTCTCCCTTCCAATTTGGCTCTTGACCTATATTTAATTTTATTACACACCGAGTAATTTACCAGAACCGTCTGTCTGTACTCGTCTGCGTCTTTTTTTTTAAGTCATTGTCTTTTCTTTTTAAGCCGCTGCTTTCGAGCCCCTGCTCTTGTCTACCTGTTTTACCTTTTCTTCGGGTCCTCCTTCAAAGAAGTTTAAAAAGAAACTCGCAAGAGCACGCGATAACGTTTTGCCGTTTTTCTTTCCTCGTTAAATGTTCCTTAAAGTCAGGGATGTTCGGCCACGAGGGCAAACAGGTTTCGCGATGTACTGTTCGTGACACGGAAAGTTTGCGAGCTAACCGAACGGTCGCGCGAGCGGCTCTAATGGATTTATGTGTTGCGCCGCACACGCACGTGTTTCACCGCTCGTGTCTTACGGCAGGCCTATGTCGAGAATTTCACGGCCCGGTGGGACCTGGTGGGCGCCAGGTTCCGGAACGAGCTTCCGGTATCGCCGTGGGACGCCATGAGATACGCCTGGGAGTCCTGCGAGGCGTTGCTGCAGGACGCGCCGTCGATAGCCGGCATGAGAAAACCGGACAGCGACCCGCACGCCCGATGGGACGTCGCGGTGCTCGACGGCGCTTATCCCGAATGCATGCTGGGGATCCTCCACGGCGAGAACGTGCCGACGATAATGCTGAACACGGTAACACGCCTTTCGAGAAGAGCGCGACGGGACCCTACGCAATATATTTCGATTCCCGTTACAGCACGTCCCGATTCTCTCGCCGCGATAACTTTTACTCGAAGATAAGTACAATGTTATGTTGAAGCGACCTAAACTCACATCGACAGTGGTGAATTACGGTTTTATTCAATTCGCATTCTCCAGTCGAAATTTTGGTACTATTTTGACACTTTCAAGGATAATTTACACC